>NC_139590.1:21643278-22183278 GCF_946808225.1 Silurus aristotelis
TGGTACGATTCCCTCAGTAGTCAACAAAACGATTAACCCGACCCGACCATATATATATATATGGCTCACACTCTTATCCAGAGAAACTTACAATTATCATTTTCATACAACTAAGCAGAAATGAGTTCAGGGCCTTGCTCAGTGGCCCAGAACTGACAACTTGGTGTGGCTGGGATTTGAACTCATGACCTTTGGAGCTAAATTTAAATGCCTTAACCACTAACCTACCACCTCCCTATATAAATTAAGACAAATAAATAAAAGCAAAAAATAAATGTAAAAATTACCCCAAACTGGTAGAAAATCTTACATCTTACCACAAACATTAAAGCACCTGAGATTCATAAAATCTAATCTAATCTAATCTAATCTAATCTAATTTAATCTTTTCATCCAGACCGTTGTCGAGACTGACACCAAGTTATTTATAGGTTTCAAAAAGGTCAATGTCCTGACCCATGATGGTATTGGAGCTGGTTGTGGTCCTCTGCCTTCTGTAGTCCACTACCATCTCCTTTGTCTTGCCATATTCACAAAATGAATTACAGGTCCCTGCACCCTTCCTCCTGTCCACCCTGATGCACCCGACTACCACAGAGTCATTAGAACAATTCTGAAGGTGGCAGAGTGTCAACCTGTACTGAAAGTCTGCAGTGTACAGGGTGAAAATGAAGGTTGGGAGCACTGGTCCCTGTGGTGCTCCAGTGCTGCTCAGGAAAAGCTCAGTCAGGCAGGATCCTGCAACAGGTAGTAGATAATGGACACGCCCACCTGCATGTTTTTCATCTTCTCTAGTAGCAGAAGATGTTGGATGCTATAAACAGCTGACATCAGGAGAAGTGCACAGTGCCATCAGGAGAATGCACTTCAATGCCCGAATCAAATGTCTGAATAATCATCAAGCATGCTGTTCTCAGTTCTTTACCTGTTTACAGTTTTCCACCTCAGATCTCCTCGGTTTTAAGAACATTAATGCAGATGTATGTTGATTTGTTCTAACCTTTGAATCCGAAGTGCAGTTCATAAGTGCAAATTCATCAATTCTAATTTATCGAGTAAAACATGAAATCAGACACAATATCATCATCATCATCATCATGAGAAACTATAATAAAAATTGGACAGACTGGACAACATTCTTTAGCTTTTCCAATTAAAATTAATAAAATTGAGCACAGCCAGTGAACCTTCTCCTGTATATCTTCAGCTTTCTGGACATTTTGGTGATCTTTAGTTCAATATAAATACAGTGTGTTCTCATGATGAGCTCTCAGTGTCATATTGGTGTAGTTTATTATAGAAATGTCATATTTTAGCCATTTAATATTCAGGGTTTAGTCCTAAAAATATTTTTCATTTAAGTAATGCTGTAAATAAACAGTCACTTTCATACTATGTGTAAACGTGGTTTTGCTGAATTGTTGCTCCTTCTTGGTTTCTAAATTTAATATTAATAACTCAAACTATCTTGTTTGCACCTGGTCTTCATTGTAGCAGATTATTCAGTGTAAACACAAAACAACGTTATTAATTTATTGAAAGTGTTTAAAGTATATGAAATATAAAGGAACTCCAGCTTTGGTGTAATAATGGAGTTAAAGTGGATCAGAGGTGTTTTTCATTATTAACAAAATGCTATTGATTTGTTTCACTTTCTCTGTAGGTTTGCTGGATCCTGTTGTCTGTAAATTTAATAAGAGTGATGAGTGTTATGTAGCTCTGGGAGAACGACTTCACCTGCAAATACCTCCAGCGAATGGGTTTAACCTAAACATGAGAGACAAGACATCTACCTATCGTAGAATTATAAGATTTAGGAAAAACATCAAAACATCTTACTCATCAAAATCATATCTCCCCAGATGGCAGTTTGTTAAAGAGAATAATACTATGATACTGACCAGTGCAGAGAGAAGCGACTCTGGAACATACAGTTTAGACACCAGTGATGCAGGAGGAACTTTAACAGGCAGTTATACTCTCCAGCTACACACTGAAGGTAGAACCACACACACTCTAATCACAATCCACAGCATAATACACATTATTTCATAAATATAACTATAATAAACATTCATGTAGTTTTTAATAAGACTTTTACCTGAAATCAACATGAACACATTTTATTGGAACTTTCATGTGTCAGGATAGTTTTTGTCTTCACCTGGATTATAGCTGTGATAACCAGTCTTTCTCTTTCTCTCTCTCTCTCTCTCTCTCTCTCTCTCTCTCACACACACACACACACACACACACACACACACACACACACACACACACACACACACACACACACATTGAGACTACTAAAATAAATGGCTCCTATCTAAAAAAAACATCCAAAATCTAAACAAAGTTAATTAGAATTTAGTTTATGTTTATTATCCTATTTACTCTCAGATTATGTAAAATGTCCACCTTACAATTCTTATACATGAGATGTCTTAATCTCAGCGCATTACTATAAATGTAGATTTACAGCCAGAGCTACGTGTGTTCTTTTAAGAAATAAAGATGAAAAATTCTCATATTCTAGCATTCAGTCTCACTGTACTATAATGCAATGATATACAGTATAATTTACTTGATGATGCTATTTTGTGACATTACTATGACTGATGATATGATCACGTAGAAACCATAATTATATTAAACAAGTAAGAGAGTCAATCTAAACCTAAACATTTAAAGCACTGAACTGCAGTAATGCTGTAAAGGTAAACAGGGTGAGAAACAGGAAATGCAGGAGTAAAGCAGGAGTGAGAAATATATGGAACAGCGCTTTTTTAATAACAATTCTTTTATTTCTGGAATCTGTAACTTGCAGCTCAGCTGTCCTCAGTCAGTGTGTGGTACAAATGCTTGGCCTCTGAGGACATTAAAGTGCACTGTTTTGCTGATGGAGACGACCTCAACTACAGCTGGACTTATGATTTCAAACCTCATCTGGAGAACGGGACCAGCACACACACACTGAATAAAGAGTATCGTGGAAACGTCACCTGCTACGTAAAAAACCATGTCAGTCAAAGCCACAATACTATTGTACTGCAGCCATGTCCAGGTGAGTCTGTCTTTTATTAACACTAATTTGATCAGCATTAAAGCATTAAACAGTGTTGTAGTGCTCACTTTAACACATTAACATGATAATAAAAACCTGCTTCATACATTTACATTTAGTTTCATTTATTATTAATGCTTTCTAAAAAAAATTGTCAAATTAATAAATTTGTATCTGGGTTTGTACTGACACTGAAAAAGACTGACTTTTATTATTAGCAGTTTGTACTGCTGAGCTAGTCAAGATAATCTGCTTAATATCTTGATCTTTTTTCTATATTAGCAGTTACCACACAGTCTAATAATGGTAAGTATTTCAGTTCCTGTACGTTTCTTCCTGAAAATAATAAGTCCTTCATGACCAAACCCACTCTAATATTTCATCTCATTTCTGTTTCACTCAAATTCCTGATCAGTGTTTCTAAATACAGCAAAAAAAAAAAAAAAAAAACCAAGACTTTAATGTTATGTTATAGATACTACACTCTCCCATGTGAATGTATTTTATTTAGGATTCCAACATAAGCTTCTGGCAAAGAAACAAATAACAGACACTGACTGTCTCTCTCTGTCTTTGCAGACTTCATGGTGTTTGTGACCATGTGGCTCTTTGAAATGATCATCCTGCTGTCACTGTTAGTGGGAGCATTTTATATATACACCAGAATCTACAGGAAACCAAGAACAACTGAGTTTCAGACTTTAATATGACAATACACTTACCATAAAAAATGGTTGCTCTCCTCAACCAATCAGCTCAAACAACATGAACCTCTAGAAAAATTAAACCATTAATAACAGATGGGTATTAAATCTGCTTCAAAACCCAGCTTTGAGAGTTCTGCAGATTTTGAGTTGTTTCCTTAAATATTTTTCTTTCTTTCTTTTTATGTCTGTTCAAAAAAACATACATCAAGAGCATGTTTAACTGAAGGGGCAGTAATTAAACCATAAAACATAACTAGTTATTCACATTTTCCATTATATAAAAAAGCACTAGGATCAGTGGGAAATTCACTATAACAGAATTTAAACCCAATATAATAAGTCATGACAGATTTTCTTTTGGGGGGGGAAGTGAACTCAAGTTCATATGTGTGATGCTATTTATAAAAGACTGATTGTGCATGGCATGTAAAAAACCATTCAAAATGTCTCTTATAGGACACATTCTGAAGAAATAAACATGCTGACACACAAATGAATTTCTGTGGCTGTTTACACGCCCCCTGGTGGTGGCATTTATAGCAGTTGGGTTCAGTAGATTTTCGGCTGGGTACTGAATACTTCCACCTTTAATTGATGCGGATTTATCAATACTTTCACTTTGGAATGATTTTTCAGGACTTTTGTTTCGCCCATACATGTGTCTTAAACTTAAAATAAAGAATATTACATATATAATTCCACCTGTTACTTGCTGCACACTGTTTTTATAGATATCACAAACATAGTCTGTGTTAAGAACAAAATAATTACTATAAATGGTCATGTGGCCATACATGAGTTGTTGATCATTTTAAATAATTTTAAAAACTTACATTTTAATATTTATTTAAATCATTGATCATTTAAGCATTCAATTTCTTTCTTTTTCCGCAGAGAATAAAGCAATAAAGCAATGTAACAGGGTGCAAAATAATAAATATGTCTTTCCTGTTTTGATATTTAAGGACATAATTGCTGATTTTGAAACTTCTTATAGCTTAATAATAGATGGAGGCTGGTTAATGTCATTTTTGGATCTGCAATGTGCTGATATTAAATTAGTATTAGTATTAGTATTAAATAGCAGCTTTAACATTCATATGCGGCAATTTACCAACCTGCCACCAGAGGGTGTGATCCCCAAATTCTTGAACTTAGCTTCTGTTGTCATCCTTATTTCCTATCTAGGGGCTATAAAATGCCCCACGTAAAATTACTCACGTGAGGACCATTTTTTTTAAATGTTTTTTGAGTCTGATTGCTTTATATATTTTTTGGATTTTTGAAATTAATAGATTTTTACTACAAAAACAAAAATCCTTACACATTCCCCATAGTCGTATAAGGTGTGCCGCTCTGATGGCTGTGATTTTCAGTGGGTAGTAAGAAATATTTTCAGTTGTGTGATTTGCAGTTTGTAGGTGTTTAATTCTACATTCAGCTGATGTTACTGTTTTTTTTTTTTGCCACGATACTGGATAAGGATTTCATTCAGTACAATTTCTGAATATTCTTGAACACCATTAAAATGAGGATATGATTAATAGGATAAGATTACAACTGAAGTCTCCTTTTTCTAAATTATAATGAAATGATTATACACAATGCTTGTTTCTGTCTGTATGAAGTCAATCAAAAAAATATGTTTATATTGTAATCAGAAGAGAAATTAAGATTTTCTCTGCCGGTCTAAACTCTATTATGAGGAAAAACCGGGAAAAAAAGTTCTAAACAGTCCTTTGTTTTCATGAACTATATATACTTTTACAATCCATTTTCTGCTAGGTTCTGCTAGAAATGATGTATCTTGGTGGTGCAGTTGTGGCTACAGTGAAAGGAGATATGTTGAATTGTGTTCACTGGGTTTCTTGCTTTAATAATGACATTCATTCTCTCTGTATGAGTTTCCTGTCTGTGATGCAGCTCTCTGTTATTCTGTGTTTTTTTATAATATTGATGGTTTCTGTAGGCGTGGCATCATAATGATGGTAATAAGACGTGGATTAGTTCAGGTAAGACATCACTGAAAGCCTAGGAGTGAAATGCACGGCCCACCACTGAGGGTCATCAAATCTAAAAATGTGTCTGAGAACCGGAAATTTACCAACTGCCTAATGATTTAAATAGCAGTGAGCCATCATTATAACCAGCAACAGAGCTCCAGAGCTCCTCACCTGAAATGCCCAAGTTCCACAACCTCTTCTTGAGCATCTACTATAACATCTTTTGGACAATATACAACAATAAATGTAATGTAATGCACATTAAATCTGCTTCATCACACCACCCCATTGTTGATGAATTTTTTTCGAAACACACCAGGATTAAAGAATTAAAAGTTGACTATAACATAAAATATATCAGTGCAAATCAACCACTTTCCACATAAAACCTATTAGAATATTGTTAAGACACTTAATAGCGAAGAATGTGTCAGTTGTCAGTCAGTGGAGTTAAAAGTTCTGCAGACACATTAAGCATGAAGCGAAATTACTTGTAAAAGTTGCTGAAAACAATTCTAGCATTCTGTCCATTTCTTAGGGAAAGAAAACAGGAAGTGGCTGCTGCATAAATGTGATCTTACTTCCTCTTTTTTTCGTCTTACAAGAGAAAATTTATTTTCATGTAAAACATTTACCCACAAATTTACACTGTATGTACAGCTAAAGCTCTGTGTGTGTGTGTGTGTGTGTGTGTGTGTGTGTGTGTGTGTGTGTGTGTGTGTGTGTGTGTGTGTGTGTGTGTGTGTGTGTCTAACTGTAAAAATCTACAGCTAGTGAAAAGCTTCAGGAAGTACAGCTCTGTGTTCATTGCCCTTCACTTCTTCTGTGGGCTGCTGGTGGTTTGTACTTCTCTTCTCTGGACTAATTCTCTTCTCTGGACTAATTCTCTTCTCTGGACTAATTCTCTTCTCTGGACTAATTCTCTTCTCTGAGGAAAAAAATGCAGGCCATCTTTGGAATCCTGATGATGTTCATAGGATCTGCCTCGGGTAGGTTTCCTCCAGGAAAAAAATTTAATTATGCTAAAAGTTTAACTTTTCTCAAAAGGAACTTACTGTACTGCACTACAGTTTGTAATATTTCGCAGAAACACTTTGTGGGAACAGTTTTCACAGCTCTCTTGTGGCTGCTGAGATCATTCTGATTTAAAAAGTGATGATGTCTTTAAGATAAAAAAAATGTACCATTTCATGGGATTGTGTAGAAAATAGTGTTTTAAAATATTGAACGAAAACTGCATAGATAGATAGATAGATAGATAGATAGATAGATAGATAGATAGATAGATAGATAGATAGATAGATAGATAGATAGATAGATAGATAGATAGATAGATAGATAGATAGATAGATAGATAATGCAGGAACCTCACAACCTTCAGATCATAATTCCAACATCTTAACTACTAAGTTATCACTTCTCATATGTTGGTATAAAAATATGATAATTCTGATGAAAATCCTTCGCTTTAATTTTATCAAGTAAAACATGAAATTAGACACAATCATCATCTTCATCATCATCAAAAATTATAACAAAAATTGGACAGACTGGACAACATTCTTTAACATTTCCCCTGAACATTAATATAATCGAGCAACACACAGCCAGTGAACCTTCTCCTGTATATCTGCAGCTTTCTGGACATTTTGCTGATCTTTAGTTCAATATAAATACAGTGTGTTCTCATGATGAGCTCTCAGTGTCATATTGGTGTAGTTTATTATAGAAATGTCATATTTTAGCCATTTAATATTCAGGGTTTAGTCCTAAACATATTTTCTAATTAAGTAATGCTGTAAATATACAGTTATTTTCATACTATGTGTAAACATGTTTTTTCTGGATTATTTCTTCTTGTTGTTTTCTATATTTTATATTAATAACTCAAACTATTTTATTTGCACTTAGAATTTTAAATAAATTATACAAATAATCAATTTTAAATCAAACCTGGTCTTCATTGTAGCAGATTATTCAGTGTGAACACAAAACAACGTTATTAATTTATTGAAAGTGTTTAAAGTATATGAAATATAAATGAACTCCAGCTTTGGTGTAATAATGGAGTTAAAGTGGATCAGAGGTGTTTTTCATTATTAACAAAATGCTATTGATTTGTTTTACTTTCTCTGTAGGTTTGCTGATTCAGGATCCTGTTGTCTATAAATTTAATAAGAGTGATAAGTGTTATGTAGCTCTGGGAGAACGACTTCACCTGCAAATACCTCCAGCGTATGGGTTTAACCTAAACATGAGAGACAAGACATCTACCTATCGTAAAATTATAAGACTTAGAAATAACAATCCTGTCTATTTAGCAAATCTCACCAGATGGCAGTTTGTTAAAGAGAATAATACTATGATACTGACCAGTGCAGAGAGAAGCGACTCTGGAACATACAGTTTAGACACCAGTGATGCAGTAGGAACTTTAACAGGCAATTATACTCTCCAGCTACACACTGAAGGTAGAACCACACACACTCTAATCACAATCCAGAGCACAATACACATTATTTCATAAATATAACAATCATAAACATTCATGTTGTATTTTTAATAAAACTTTTACCTGGAATCAACATCAACACATTTTTCTGGAACTTTCATGTGGCATGTAGTTTTTTTTTTCACCTGGATTATAGCTGTGATAACCAGTCATTCTCTCTCTCTCTCTCTCTCTCTCTCTCTCTCTCTCTCTCTCTCTCTCTCTCTCTCTCTCTCTCAACACACACACACACACACACACACACACACAGACTCCTTCTATAAATGTTATATAAATGTCATCTAAGTAAAAATCTCCAAACTCTAAACAAAGTTTATATGAAATCAGTTTCTGTTTTTTATTATTATTTTTGCTTTTAGATTTTGCAGTGTACAAACTTACTTGAGGCATTGAGGCTACAGTTTTATATAAAATATCTCTATTATTTAATTAAACAGTCTGTTTTGCAGATTGTGCAACTTAATTCATGGATGCAAAGTAAAAAAAAAAAAAAGAAAAACATGTTTTGAATAGTAAATTGTTATGGTATAATAGGAAAAAAACACTTTAGAGAATAATGTTGTAGGAAAATAATTAACATTGTCGTGCTTGTAGTAACTCTGTTTCAACTCCCAATAGTTGAACTTTTTTTCCAATAACAACATGCCAAGTGTTTAATTCTTTATGTGAATCCACCTAATAAATAAATCTATAAATTCATGTTTAACATTAAAATAATGTCATGAACAATGTGTTTAATCAAATTCTCCTTCAGTTGTGTGGAAATTCAACCAAAAGTCAAGTTATGATCATGTGTTTACCTCCACTGTGACATTAAATCAGGGAGAAACCATAATTATATCTATATTTAACAGATCAAATTAAAGATACCATCTAGAGAGCCATTTGGAACCAGGGAACTCAAATCACTGAAATGCAGTAACGTTTAAAGGCTAAAATGAGATTACCAGATAGATCACATTATTCATCCCAGAAGAAAATTCATGTTACTATAATTTGTAAGAAATGCTGGAGGAAAGCAGGAGTGAGGAATATATGGAACAGCGCTCTTTTAATAACAATTCTTTTATTTCTGGAATCTGTAACTTGCAGCTCAGGTGTCCTCAGTCAGTGTGTGGTACAAATGCTTGGCCTCTGAGGACATTAAAGTGCACTGTTCTGCTGAAGGAGACGACCTCACCTACAGCTGGACTTCTGATTTCAACACTCTCTCTCAACTGGAGAACGGGACCAGCACACACACACTGAATAAAGAACATCGTGGAAACGTCACCTGCTATGTAAAAAATCATGTCAGCCACAGTAACAATACTACTGTACTGCAGCCATGTCCAGGTAAATCTGTCTTTTATTAACAATCAGTTAAGCAATAACAACAACGATGATGCAACAGTGTTTAGTGTCAATGTTCATGTTTAGTAAAGAAAAGAAAATGTTCTAGTCATACGTCATTGATGTGCACTTTCAGAACCCACAACAACACCATCAGTGTCTCAACAAGCAACGGCGTCTCAACAAACTTTGGTATGATTTCCTCAGTAGACAACAAATAGACTTTATATACAGTATATATATATATATATATATATATATATATATATATATATATATATATATATATATATATATATATATATATATATACTGTATATATGGTGTGGCTGGGATTTGAACTTACGACCTTCAGAGACAAATTCGAATGCCATAACCACTAACCCCATATATACATTATATATATAATTATTTCCATTCCTGTCCTCCCTGATGCACACGACTACCACAGAGTCGTTAGAAACATTCTAAAGGTGGCACAGGGTCAACCTGTACTGAAATTCTTCAGTGTACAGGGTGAAATGGAAGGTTGGGAGCACTGGTCCCTGTGGTGCTCCAGTGCTGCTTAGTAGGTGTTCTGCTAAGTAGGCAGAATCTGGGGAATCTGACAGGTAGTAGATCATGGACACGCCCACCTGCATGCTTCTCATCTTCTCTCTTAGCAGGAGACGTTGGATCAGAGGTGGCGAAAGTACACACATCCTTTACTTAAGTAGAAGTACAGATACTTATCTTTTAAAATACTCGGGTAAAAGTTAAAGTACTGATAATACTTTTTTACTCAAGTGAAAGTGAAGAAGTCTTGGCTCCGACATGTACTTAAGTAAAACGTAGTTATTACTTCTACCTGTTTTAGTGTCACACTGGTAACTGGACCTCACATTATAATAATAATAATAATGATAGATAGATAGATAGATAGATAGATAGATAGATAGATAGATAGATAGATAGATAGATAGATAGATAGATAGATAGATAGATAGATAGATAGATAGATAGATAGATAGATAGATAGATAGATAGATCTTTATTGTCATTGCATTGTACAGGTACACAGCAATGAAATGCAGTTTGGCATCAACCAGAAGTGCAAAAAGTATCAATCGTGCAAATAGTGAAGAAAAATATATGCACACATTATATACACATATATACATGAATGTGAAATAACCCAGCCATTAGGGGGGCACAAGCCAGTGTACTCTTAGTGCCGGTCCCAAGCCCGGGTAAATGGGGAGGGTTGCGTTAGGAAGGGCATCCAGCGTAAAACATGTGCCAAATCAAATATGCGGATCACAAATGAGAATTTCATACCGGATCGGTCGAGGCCCGGGTTAACAACGACCGCCACAGGTATCGTTAGCCGACAGGGTACCGGTGGAAATTGGGCTACTGTTGGCCGAAGGAGGAGCAGATATAGAGGACAGGGGGGGATGGAGACGGATGATCCGCTGTGGCGACCCCTAATGGGAGCAGCCGAAAGAAGAAGAAGAAGAAGAAGATACATGAATGTGAAATGTTGTGCAGAATGTACAGTAAGAATAAAGATATAAAGATACATATAGATAGAAATAGTGCAGATGTAATGAGGAGTACTAAAGATATACTGTGTTATATGTACATTGTATGTATAAAGGTTGTCAATCAAATTAAATAAATAATCACACATTTCTATCTGTTCTAAATGTACCATATATTAATACTTCCTGTTTTTAATACTTTAAGCAACATGGACATGGAGAAATATGGATGCAACATAGAGCATGAAGACAAAAACTCTTGTAAATGTTTTAAAGTATTAATGGTGGTTTAAACGATGTAAATTATCAGGACACCAAACCTTTGCTATGTTTCCACACGGACAGGTAATGAGGTGAAACCGGAGAAACTGCACCTCTTCAAGTCAAATCAAGAAGCTTTTATCATAATCATAGACATTTTACAGATTTGGATGATGTATTGTTTTTATCTGTACGATCAGTAAAGACAGTAATTTGAGTTCGTGTTGCCATTATGAGGGAAAAACCCACAAAACGCCACCTACAGGGTTAATCGTGTGAATCATGGCGGATTTGTTGTTTGATTTGAGAAAAGTTTACTGATTACCAATATTTTTCGGTGATGTTTATTTATTTATTTTATATCTAAGTAAAGAAAGGACGTTGTGAATAAATGTATGTTTTGCTGGAGGTTTTAATTTCACCTCTTTTATATTTATTTATATATTTATTTATTTTATTAATATTTTTTTATAAAATAGTAAAAACAGAAATGCACTGAGCTGATGGCGCGTTAATAAAATTTAGTGCCGTTTAAAAGAATTTACATTTTGACAGCAATATATATATATATATATATATATATATATATATATATATATATATATATATATATATATATATATATATATATATATATATATATGAATACAAAACGAATTTAAATGTTGTTACCTAATGAATGTGTCCAGACTGAACATCCACATATAGAACACAAGCAGAGAAAAGATGATGATGATGTTGATGTTGATGAGGATGGTCAGGAATGTGTCTGTTCTCAGTCATGTTTACATCACTGACTCCCTCTGTCTCATCCATGTTAACTTTACTTCTTGTTGCTTTCTGCCTGCTGATTCTGAGCTTCGTAAACTAGTCTACATCTGTGGTGAGTGAGAGACAGGACTTTATACACCAGTGAATTGAAAAAGACGCAGAATGACAGGAAATCGGTTGTTCGGCTAAAATTGGCGCAGTGAAAATAAAAAACAACGCAGAGGTGGGAAGTAACGAAGTATTTGTACACCTCTGCATTGGATGCTATTAACAGCTGTCACTAGCACATCCTAGTGCCATCAGGAGAATACATTTCAATGCCCTAATCAAATGTCTGAATCCCCATCAAGCATGCTGGTGTCGCTTTTAGGTACCTGTTTACAGTTTTCCATCTCAGATCGCCAGTTTTTGGATCAGTTCCAAAAACATTAATGCCGATGTACGTTGATTTGTTCCAACCTTTGAACCCAAAGTGCAGTTCATAAGGGCAAATTCATACTGCTTCGTTTCAGCATCATATGTGCTATAGAGTAGGAACTTCTGCACTGACCATAATCTAAAAGACTGACAGATGAATAGAAAGACAGAAATTTCCATTTTATTTGTGGGTGACACATTTCCATAAAGTTTAGGTTATGAAGCTGTGCAGCACCGTAGCCAAATTTGCGAACTTAATCAAACAACTAGGAAACATTTACTCATAGAAGCATTCAATATCAGCATTTCCCAGTGTTGTTTTTCTTAAGAAATCTGTTAATATGATGATTTGATTTGCTTTTTCTGCAGTGACTTTGTCCACACAGTGTAACAATGGTAAGTTTCTCAGTCCCTCTATTTTCCTGATATTCACTATTACTCACCATTTCTGTGTATTAATTCTCTCCCTGAGTCTAATGATTTCTTACTGACCAAAAAGACAGGAGATGTTTAGCATTCTTCTTTTTGGCAAAATTCCTGATCAGAGTGTTTTTTAGATACAAAAAAATAACAAGAAAACATGTGAATGTGTTTTACTCAGAATACCAGCATGACCTCATATAAACTTTCTCTCTCTCTCTCTCTCTCTCTCTCTCTCTCTCTCTCTCTCTCTCTCTCCTCTCTCTCTCTCTCTCTCTCTCTCTCTCTCTCTCTCTCTCTCTCTCTCTCTCTCTCTATCTCTCTTTTTTTTAAGGTTTCAGGGTGTTTGTGTCTGTGTGGCTCTTTGAAATCATCATCCTGTTGTCACTGTTAGTCGGAGCCTTTTATATGTACACCAGAATCTACATGAAACAGAGAATAATTTAAAGTAAGGCATTCATACATACTAACATGAAAAGGTGCACATGAACAAATCCATAATAAAGCATATATCCAATACATTAAAATGAAATAATATCACACGCGGCTATAAAATGTCATGTCTAAAGCTTCCTTTGTGATATAAATTCAATGATCACCCAAGTGTCATTTCCTTCCACAGATCAGGAAGCTCTGTGAACCTGGTTTGGGAAGAAAAGATGAAGTTGTTAGAAGTTGCTCTTCTCCATGCCAGCAATCATCCACCCTGAACCACCAGACATGTAAAAGCATAAATAAAAGAAAAGAAACAGAAAAACAGATTTAATTACTCAATGTACTTTTCTTTAAGCTTTATTTTAAAAGTTATTTAATGATTCAGTATTTTTCTTTCTTGCACACAATTAATTGGTCAGTCTAAGTGTTTGTCTTTACATGACTAAAGGTGTTAAAGTTTCATTAATATGCACATTTAAGTAAATATAAAAAATGACTAAAAACAGGTGTTGTATACATTAAAAGGTTAGAGATTATATTTGTTTTAGTAGCTTTTTATATATTCTGAAAGGTAAAGGTTTCTGGGGGCTCCAGTATAACTTTTGCCCTCCATTTGGCCTCTAAATGCCTAGAAACAGCTCTGCCCACCCGCCTGCATAAGTCTGTCTGTTGTAAAATGTATTTGTTTATTAATATATTATGTACAGTATGGATGTAATGAAAAAAAAGAGAGGAACAGATCATATATTGTAAACAGACACGTATAAAGTGACCATTAAGAAACATGTTGTTGATGATCATTTTTAAGCCTTTCTGAAATATTCACCAGGCATTTGGTTAAGTAAGAAGTCTGGTACTGGTATTTTGAGGAACACACTTTAGTATATTTACTAATGTGAGTGAACAGTAGATTCATTAACATGATAATAAAAACCTGCTTCATACATTTACATTTAGTTTCATTTATTATTAATGCTTTCTAAAAAAAATTGTCAAATTAATAAATTTGTATCTGGGTTTGTACTGACACTGAAAAAGACTGACTTTTATTATTAGCAGTTTGTACTGCTGAGCTAGTCAAGATAATCTGCTTAATATCTTGATCTTTTTTCTATATTAGCAGTTACCACACAGTCTAATAATGGTAAGTCTTTCAGTTCCTGTACGTTTCTTCCTGAAAATAATAAGTCCTTCATGACCAAACCCACTCTAATATTTCATCTCATTTCTGTTTCACTCAAATTCCTGATCAGTGTTTCTAAATACAGCAAAAAAAAAAAAAAAAAAAAAACAAGACTTTAATGTTATGTTATAGATACTACACTCTCCCATGTGAATGTATTTTATTTAGGATTCCAACATGAGCTTCTGGCAGAGAAACAAATAACAGACACTGACTGTCTCTCTCTGTCTTTGCAGACTTCATGGTGTTTGTGACCATGTGGCTCTTTGAAATGATCATCCTGCTGTCACTGTTAGTGGGAGCATTTTATATATACACCAGAATCTACAGGAAACCAAGAACAACTGAGTTTCAGACTTTAATATTACAATACACTTACCATAAAAAATGGTTGCTCTCCTCAACCAATCAGCTCAAACAACATGAACCTCTAGAAAAATTAAACCATTAATAACAGATGGGTATTAAATCTGCTTCAAAACCCAGCTTTGAGAGTTCTGCAGATTTTGAGTTGTTTCCATAAATATTTTTCTTTCTTTCTTTTTATGTCTGTTCAAAAAAACATACATCAAGAGCATGTTTAACTGAAGGGGCAGTAATTAAACCATAAAACATAACTAGTTATTCACATTTTCCATTATATAAAAAAGCACTAGGATCAGTGGGAAATTCACTATAACAGAATTTAAACCCAATATAATAAGTCATGACAGATTTTCTTTTGGGGGGGGGAAGTGAACTCAAGTTCATATGTGTGATGCTATTTATAAAAGACTGATTGTGCATGGCATGTAAAAAACCATTCAAAATGTCTCTTATAGGACACATTCTGAAGAAATAAACATGCTGACACACAAATGAATTTCTGTGGCTGTTTACACGCCCCCTGGTGGTGGCATTTATAGCAGTTGGGTTCAGTAGATTTTCGGCTGGATACTGAATACTTCCACCTTTACTTGAGGTGGATTTATCAATACTTTCACTTTGGAATGATTTTTCAGGACTTTTGTTTCGCCCATACATGTGTCTTAAACTTAAAATAAAGAATATTACATATATAATTCCACCTGTTACTTGCTGCACACTGTTTTTATAGATATCACAAACATAGTCTGTGTTAAGAACAAAATAATTACTATAAATGGTCATGTGGCCATACATGAGTTGTTGATCATTTTAAATAATTTTAAAAACTTACATTTTAATATTTATTTAAATCATTGATCATTTAAGCATTCAATTTCTTTCTTTTTCCGCAGAGAATAAAGCAATAAAGCAATGTAACAGGGTGCAAAATAATAAATATGTCTTTCCTGTTTTGATATTTAAGGACATAATTGCTGATTTTGAAACTTCTTATAGCTTAATAATAGATGGAGGCTGGTTAATGTCATTTTTGGATCTGCAATGTGCTGATATTAAATTAGTATTAGTATTAGTATTAAATAGCAGCTTTAACATTCATATGCGGCAATTTACCAACCTGCCACCAGAGGGTGTGATCCCCAAATTCTTGAACTTAGCTTCTGTTGTCATCCTTATTTCCTATCTAGGGGCTATAAAATGCCCCACGTAAAATTACTCACGTGAGGACCATTTTTTTTAAATGTTTTTTGAGTCTGATTGCTTTATATATTTTTTGGATTTTTGAAATTAATAGATTTTTACTACAAAAACAAAAATCCTTACACATTCCCCATAGTCGTATAAGGTGTGCCGCTCTGATGGCTGTGATTTTCAGTGGGTAGTAAGAAATATTTTCAGTTGTGTGATTTGCAGTTTGTAGGTGTTTAATTCTACATTCAGCTGATGTTACTGTTTTTTTTTTTTGCCACGATACTGGATAAGGATTTCATTCAGTACAATTTCTGAATATTCTTGAACACCATTAAAATGAGGATATGATTAATAGGATAAGATTACAACTGAAGTCTCCTTTTTCTAAATTATAATGAAATGATTATACACAATGCTTGTTTCTGTCTGTATGAAGTCAATCAAAAAAATATGTTTATATTGTAATCAGAAGAAAAATTAAGATTTTCTCTGCCGGTCTAAACTCTATTATGAGGAAAAACCGGGAAAAAAAGTTCTAAACAGTCCTTTGTTTTCATGAACTATATATACTTTTACAATCCATTTTCTGCTAGGTTCTGCTAGAAATGATGTATCTTGGTGGTGCAGTTGTGGCTACAGTGAAAGGAGATATGTTGAATTGTGTTCACTGGGTTTCTTGCTTTAATAATGACATTCATTCTCTCTGTATGAGTTTCCTGTCTGTGATGCAGCTCTCTGTTATTCTGTGTTTCTTTATAATATTGATGGTTTCTGTAGGCGTGGCATCATAATGATGGTAATAAGACGTGGATTAGTTCAGGTTAGACATCACTGAAAGCCTAGGAGTAAAATGCACGGCCCACCACTGAGGGTCATCAAATCTAAAAATGTGTCTGAGAACCGGAAATTTACCAACTGCCTAATGATTTAAATAGCAGTGAGCCATCATTATAACCAGCAACAGAGCTCCAGAGCTCCTCACCTGAAATGCCCAAGTTCCACAACCTCTTCTTGAGCATCTACTATAACATCTTTTGGACAATATACAACAATAAATGTAATGTAATGCACATTAAATCTGCTTCATCACACCACCCCATTGTTGATGAATTTTTTTCGAAACACACCAGGATTAAAGAATTAAAAGTTGACTATAACATAAAATATATCAGTGCAAATCAACCACTTTCCACATAAAACCTATTAGAATATTGTTAAGACACTTAATAGAGAAGAATGTGTCAGTTGTCAGTCAGTGGAGTTAAAAGTTCTGCAGACACATTAAGCATGAAGCGAAATTACTTGTAAAAGTTGCTGAAAACAATTCTAGCATTCTGTCCATTTCTTAGGGAAAGAAAACAGGAAGTGGCTGCTGCATAAATGTGATCTTACTTCCTCTTTTTTTCTTCTTACAGGAGAAAATTAATTTTCATGTAAAACATTTACCCACAAATTTACACTGTATGTACAGCTAAAGCTCTGTGTGTGTGTGTGTGTGTGTGTGTGTGTGTGTGTGTGTGTGTGTGTGTGTGTGTGTGTGTGTGTGTGTGTGTGTGTCTAACTGTAAAAATCTACAGCTAGTGAAAAGCTTCAGGAAGTACAGCTCTGTGTTCATTGCCCTTCACTTCTTCTGTGGGCTGCTGGTTGTTTGTACTTCTCTTCTCTGGACTAATTCTCTTCTCTGGACTAATTCTCTTCTCTGGACTAATTCTCTTCTCTGGACTAATTCTCTTCTATGAGGAAAAAAATGCAGGCCATCTTTGGAATCCTGATGATGTTCATAGGATCTGCCTCGGGTAGGTTTCCTCCAGGAAAAAAATTTAATTATGCTAAAAGTTTAACTTTTCTCAAAAGGAACTTCCTGTACTGCACTGCAGTTTGTAATATTTTGCAGAAACACTTTGTGGGAACAGTTTTCACAGCTCTCTTGTGGCTGCTGAGATCATTCTGATTTAAAAAGTGATGATGTCTTTAAGATGAAAAAAATGTACCATTTCATGGGATTGTGTAGAAAATAGTGTTTTAAAATAATGAACGAAAACTAGATAGATAGATAGATAGATAGATAGATAGATAGATAGATAGATAGATAGATAGATAGATAGATAGATAGATAGATAGATAGATAGATAGATAGATAGATAGATAGATAATGCAGGAACCTCACAACCTTCAGATCATAATTCCAACATCTTAACTACTAAGTTATCACTTCTCATATGTTGGTATAAAAATATAATTAAAGTAACAGAGACACAGATATTTTCCTTTGCTTTAATTTATCAAGTAAAACATGAAATTAGACACAACTATCATCATCATCATCATCATCATCATCATCTTCATCAACATCAAAAATTATAACAAAAATTGGACAGACTGGACAACATTCTTTAACATTTCCCATGAACATTAATATAATCGAGCAACACACAGCCAGTGAACCTTCTCCTGTATATCTGCAGCTTTCTGGACATTTTGCTGATCTTTAGTTCAATATAAATACAGTGTGTTCTCATGATGAGCTCTTAGTGTCATATTGGTGTAGTTTATTATAGAAATGTCATATTTTAGCCATTTAATATTCAGGGTTTAGTCCTAAAAATATTTTCTAATTAAGTAATGCTGTAAATAAACAGTTATTTTCATACTATGTGTAAACATGTTTTTTCTGGATTATTTCTTCTTCTTGTTTTCTATATTTTATATTAATAACTCAAACTATTTTATTTGCACTGGTCTTCATTGTAGCAGATTATTCAGTGTGAACACAAAACAACGTTATTAATTTATTGAAAGTGTTTAAAGTATATGAAATATAAATGAACTCCAGCTTTGGTGTAATAATGGAGTTAAAGTGGATCAGAGGTGTTTTTCATTATTAACAAAATGCTATTGATTTGTTTTACTTTCTCTGTAGGTTTGCTGATTCAGGATCCTGTTGTCTATAAATTTAATAAGAGTGATGAGTGTTATGTAGCTCTGGGAGAACGACTTCACCTGCAAATACCTCCAGCGTATGGGTTTAACCTAAACATGAGAGACAAGACATCTGCCAATCGTAAAATTATAAGACTTAGAAATAACAATCCTGTCTATTTAGCAAATCTCACCAGATGGCAGTTTGTTAAAGAGAATAATACTATGATACTGACCAGTGCAGAGAGAAGCGACTCTGGAACATACAGTTTAGACACCAGTGATGCAGGAGGAACTTTAACAGGCAATTATACTCTCCAGCTACACACTGAAGGTAGAACCACACACACTCTAATCACAATCCACAGCACAATACACATTATTTCATAAATATAACAATCATAAACATTCATGTTGTATTTTTAATAAAACTTTTACCTGGAATCAACATCAACACATTTTCTGGAACTTTCATGTGGCATGTAGGTTTTTTTCACCTGGATTATAGCTGTGATAACCAGTCATTCTCTCTCTCTCTCTCTCTCTCTCTCTCTCTCTCTCTCTCTCTCTCTCTCTCTCTCTCTCTCTCTCACACACACACACACACACACACACACACACACACACACACACACACACACAGACTCCTTCTATAAATGTTATATAAATGTCATCTAAGTAAAAATCTCCAAACTCTAAACAAAGTTTATATGAAATCAGTTTCTGTTTTTTATTATTATTTTTGCTTTTAGATTTTGCAGTGTACAAACTTACTTGAGGCATTGAGGCTACAGTTTTATATAAAATATCTCTATTATTTAATTAAACAGTCTGTTTTGCAGATTGTGCAACTTAATTCATGGATGCAAAGTAAAAAAAAAAAAGAAAAACATGTTTTAAATAGTAAATTGTTATGGTATAATAGGAAAAAAACACTTTAGAGAATAATGTTGTAGGAAAATAATTAACATTGTCGTGCTTGTAGTAACTCTGTTTCAACTCCCCAATAGTTGAACTTTTTTTTCCAATAACAACATGCCAAGTGTTTAATTCTTTATGTGAATCCACCTAATAAATAAATCTATAAATTCTTGTTTAACATTAAAATAATGTCATGAACAATGTGTTTAATCAACCTCTCCTTCAGTTGTGTGGAAATTCAACCAATAGTCAAGTTATGATCATGTGTTTACCTCCACTGTGACATTAAATCAGGGAGAAACCATAATTATATCTTTATTCAACAGATCAAATTAAAGATACCATCTAGAGAGCCATTTGTAACCAGGGAACTCAAATCACTGAAATGCAGTAACGTTTAAAGGCTAAAATGAGATTACCAGATAGATCACATTATTCATCCCAGAAGAAAATTCATGTTACTATTATTTGTAAGAAATGCTGGAGGAAAGCAGGAGTGAGGAATTTATGAAGCAGCGCTCTTTTAATAACAATTATTTTATTTCTGGAATCTGTAACTTGCAGCTCAGGTGTCCTCAGTCAGTGTGTGGTACAAATGCTTGCCCTCTGAGGACATTAAAGTGCACTGTTCTGCTGAAGGAGACGACCTCACCTACAGCTGGACTTCTGATTTCAACACACTCTCTCAACTGAAGAACGGGACCAGCACACTCACACTGAATAAAGAGCATCGTGGAAACGTCACCTGCTACGTAAAAAATCACGTCAGCCAAAGTCACAATACTACTGTACTGCAGCCATGTCCAGGTGAGTCTGTCTTTTATTAACAATCAGTTAGGCAATAACAACAACGATGATGCAACAGTGTTTAGTGTCAATATTCATGCTTTGTGAAGAAGAAAATGCCATGCTTGTCATTAGAGTATGTTCTAGTCATACGTCATTGATGTGCACTTTCAGAACCCACAACAACGCCGACCATCAGTGATTCAACAAGCAGCAACTTCACAAGCTTTGGTACGATTCCCTCAGTAGTCAACAAAACGATTAACTCGACCCCCCAATATACTTTCCCAGAGTTTCTACGTAAGTAAATAGTTAAGGACATGGAAATGCAGCATGATTATTTAAAAAGAAGAACTACAACTGTGTGTGTGTGTGTGTGTGTGTGTGTGTGTGTGTGTGTGTGTGTGTGTGTGTGTGTGTGTGTGTGTGTGTGTGTGTGTGTGTGTATATATTTCCACTCCAAAATTATATCCATCTACAATATCACCAACATCATCGTTGTTGTTTTGTAGTCTACATTTATTGTTATTCCTTCAAAGGTAACTCTGATGATTGATTTTTTTTTTCTATCTCTCAATCTTTTTACAGAATACACAGTGATTTTCCTGAGCGTGTTCTGCGTGCTCATCATCCTCATATTCATCGTGGTGTTCTATGTGTACAGGAAGAATAAAAGCAAAAAGAGTCAAGCAGGTCAGAGAGTTGCTGCTTGATTATTCCTTTTTAATGAATCCTAAAGATATACACATGAATAGGAACAGGATCATGACTGCACATTCAGGCAAATATCCAGTCAGCTACTCATTAGTGCAGTGGATAATGTCATCTAGATACTGGTCAATGTCTAGATACTGGTCAAGAATTTCAGTTAACGTTCGCCGAAACTCTCAAGATTCTTGGGCATGAAATAACACCAACAGCAAACTTGCCTTGACCAAAGTTCCAATGTTTGTGATGTATTAATTTTTTACTTCAGTGAAATGTTTGATGTAAACAATAACTACAGCTCTTGACCTCTATGAGTCTTTGTGTTGTGCTTCTGGGTTTGCGCTGTAAGGTTTGCTAGGGGTTTAATAGCAGAGGTGTGAAGAGAACCTGAAAATCACACTTGAGTAAAAGTATAGATACTCTACTGTAAAACTCACTCCATTACAAGTTAAAAGTCTCTAATTCCAATTTGACCTGAGAAAAATCTGAGTATCTGATTTTAATGGTACTTGAGTATTTTACTCATATTCAACATAGGGTCAGTTATGTTAGTGAAAAGCCAAAAAAACAATTGATTTGTGAGGTTTTTATTTCCTAAAATACAAATCACATCGTATACACTATTAAGTGGACAAAAAAAATGAATATTGCCTCTTCTGCAGAATAAAACGAGTAAGCCATGGCAGATAACACAACCGTGCAAAATGTAACTGGTAACAGTCATTGTAAATTTAAAATAAAGTGAAGTACATATATATTAAATCAAAAATGTATTTGAGATGAGAGTAAAATTTGCTTATATCTTTGATACTCAGGAAAACTAGAAAGTAGCCAAAATAATTGCTTGAGTACAATAACGAAGTTCATTTACCCAAATACTTTACACTACTGTTTAATGGAATATGTGTGGTGTGTTTCTGTTTTGTTCGCAGCCCCTCCTCAGGGCGACAGGGAGCTTGTGTACACAGAGGTCAACCATAAGCGCCAGAACAGGAGTGAACCTGCAGCCGGGACGTGTAAGTCTAGAACACACTTTATTATTATACACACTGGATTTATCCAAATATCTTTCATGGATTTGATACATTTAAGTTTCCAATATATGAAATGCAAAGTAACTATAAATAGTCTAATTATAATGTGCTCCATTTTGCATTTATCATCAGATATCATCAAATATGCAAGTTTAATTAGAGTTTTTACATTTGAATATCTATATACCTGTAAAACATTGCATGTAAATGCAGATTATGTAGGAATTGAATGAAGCCATTTCTTAAAAATACAACAGATAACATATGATTGAAGGTTACATTTACATTTAAGGGTAAATAATTAATGAATCATTTACTTCCTTATAATGTTGCTACAGCCTTGGCTGTTTAATTTTTACTCAGTTCTCCTCCAATTTTATCTTCTGCAGACCTACTCTCTGAGTTCCTCTTATTTTTCTTCTTCCTCATTTTTTTGTGTGTGTTTGTAATGTTACCTTAGCATTACCTTTAGGAAAGTTTTGACCTTAAGTGTACATACATTTATGTTTACTCCTTTTTGAAACCTTGAACATTTTCAGATAACATGATTAAAGGTTTCACAGTATTTGGTGATTTGATGCCAACCAATATGATCCCAAGGTCCTTAAGGACATGATGCCTGTAATGAGAGTTTTAAAGGAGACAAGTTATAGATAGATAGATAGATAGATAGATAGATAGATAGATAGATAGATAGATAGATAGATAGATAGATAGATAGATAGATAGATAGATAGATAGATAGATAGATAGATAGATAGATAGATAGATAGATAGATAGATAGATGTACAGAAATGGTTCTAGGGCTATGGCATTGAAGAGGAATGTGCAGAAGTGAAAGGTTACAAGATTATGGTATTTAAGAAGTTAGCAAGCTGAATAAACAGTCTTATATATATATATATATATATATATATATATATATACACTACAACACATTATATACACAAATGAATGAAATGTTGGGCAGAATGTACAGTAGGGATATAAAGATACATAAATAAAAATGCAAATATAATAAGGAGTAAAAAAGATATACTATGTAATATGTACATGTATAGTACAGAGGTTATATACAGTGTTTTGTTTTGTTTTACTGTGATCTAGCGGTGTAGTGTAGAGTTCAGTAGTGTGATGGAAAAAAACTGTCCCTGAACCTGCTGGTGACTTCCATATTGGTCCGGAGATCAATAATAATGTTAAACATTGGTGTGGAAATGCTACTACTACTACTACTACTACTACTACTACTACTACTACTACTACTTATAATAATAATAATAATAATAGTAAGAATAATGACTATAATAACACATTAGCACACTTCATTTGTAATTTTTCAGCCTCAGTATGCAAGGTTGTATTCTAAACTGTTCATGTGTTTGAAAACCACATATACCTCATTACCCGGCCAATATATTTAAGGCCACACCCACACAGATTCTTGTTCTTGGGTGACATGAGTAAACCCTGAAATGGTCTTCTGGTTGGTGTCCATCCACCACATGGTTTGACGTTTCCTTTTCTTAGATGCCTGTTTAATTCAGTTTAAAACTGCGGTTATTTGAAAAACTGTCACCATTCTGCTGATCTGAAACCAGTTTGATCATTCCTGGCTGCAGAAATGGCGATATATTAGAATGTATTGTAAGTGGCATTAAGAAACAGTTATGGTTTCTATTCTTTTGCAAGTTAAAAGATCAAGAACATAATAAAGACCAAGCATGTTCACTGCTAGATTAAGCGTGTCCAATATTATCCAGACGCCCTGTTTCCAGATAAGATTTGACACCAAGCTGCTACAGATCCAGAAATACAGAAATTTTGAGCTTAACATTTCTCTGTGTGGTCTTGTCTTGTGGTCCAGCCCATGTTCAGGACGAGAATGTGGAGTATGCAGCTGTGACTATTAAAGGCAGCAAGAGGAAAACAAAGAAGAATGAAGACGAGGTGCAGTATGGCGAGCTGGTGTTCAATACTCCCACCAAAAGCAAGAG
Organism: Silurus aristotelis; assembly: GCF_946808225.1. NCBI lineage: Eukaryota > Metazoa > Chordata > Actinopteri > Siluriformes > Siluridae > Silurus > Silurus aristotelis. The sequence goes on from NC_139590.1 coordinate 21,667,830, forward strand.
AAAAGATCCCAAAGTTCAAGACGACGACTGCATGTATTCGCAGGTGCACCACAGCCGGTGACAGATTTCTAATTTTAATTTTAATTAAATTTTTTATTTTATATCGCATTAAATTGCCGCCTGGCTATCTAAATACAATGCCTTTAAACATGTAACTATATGTTTATGTATTTTGCAAGATCATTCTTTTAAAGGAAGTAGCTAATGCAGACATTTTACCCAATACACATGCATCACTCATGTCTTACCCAGCAGAAAATGTCATCACACCATAAAAGGAAAATGTTTTAATATTTAAATGTGATTGTTGAATATTTTAATCAGCACAGTCCATTCTGTTAGGACAAATAAGCCACTAGTGTTAGGACAACAATGGGGTTGTGGTTGGACTAAGTATAAATCATCTTTTTCTTCACACATCACAAACACAGTTGTTAAGCAGAGCTGTTAGTGTCATATACAGTCAACTGTCTTATACACCATAAAAGGAAATGTCTGACATTTACCATACACGGAAATGTGTGACATAAATTGCGGACATATGAAAGACAGACAAAGACACAAGACAGAAATTACAATCTTGATTGGTTATAATGAACATATAAATCAGCAAGTAATTGCCTAAGCACTTTCGCTATCAAGACTGCTGTCATTTTTTTCTTTTTTTTGCATTTGTGTCTGTACCCATGTCCACTCGCATATCACACATGCATATCTTCATCAACAGCTAAAAAAAGTTTTAGTCAGAAACTCTGTTTTAAGAGTCAGATCTTGACCATGTGCTATAACCCCAGCTTCCTAACAAGCTGGGATATGTGAAGACTCTGTGTTGGAGATGTGGTGGATTCGTGGCTAAAGCGTTGTATTTCGGACCCTGGATTTGACGATTGTGAGTTCAAATCCCAGCCACAGCAAGCTGCCATAGCTACTCAGCTGTATAACTGAGATAAAAGTAATTTGCTTTGTAAAAGCCTTTCTTTAATGATATCAGCAACAGGGTTGAACATTTAAAATCATAAGACATTTTCAGTAAAAAAAAACACTGAAAAAAAGAACAATTGTAAGAGATTTGATGTTAGTTATCAAATAGATAAAGATCTTAACGATCGAATGCAGAGTGACTCTTAGCAGGGTTCTAAGAACAAAACATGATTTCCTTTAAACAACAGTTTTTAGACTTAATGTCTGACACTTTTTTGACTCTATTTTTAGTGTGGTTGTATGTCTATGAAACAGCGTATAACAGTTTAAAGCATTCACTCTTCAATGAAAGCGGGACGCCCTGTACTGCAAACAAAATAAGATTGTTATAAAGCAGTGGCACTGAACAACTACTTTCTACTGTTTTTGTAAATATGTATGTATTTTTTTTATTATTATTATTATTATTAATGTACATTACACCTGAATTATGTGGAGATTCCAGCATACAAATCACTTTGCATGAACTTGCACATGATATAAAGCTTGGACAGTCCTTTTTTTTCTTGAATAATGTATTTAATTATTTTGTTGTTTGGACACATTTTTTAGTTTTATTTTATTTTAACAAAACTGTATCTGTCTGAGCCATTTGACGGCAATACTAAGAATGGAAATCTGAAACAGAAGCTTGTAGCATTTCTTTTATATTTTTTCCCAAAAAACGAATAACATGCCTATATTCAGGATTATCCTTAAAATTTGTCAGATATATATATATATATATATATATATATATATATATATATATATATATATATATATATATATATATATATATATATATATGCAGAAATTATTATCAAAGCTATCAGTATTAGTATTATTAGTAGTAGTATTACCTTTTTATCAGTATTAATATTATTAGTATTATTAGTAGTAGTATTTTATCAGTTCTTTTTCACAGACAAAGAAAAAAATTAATAGGAAGTTGAGTTTAAACTTAGGACACAGCTGTCAGTTTCTCACACACATTAGACATTGGTTTCTTTCACGTGTTGTAGCAAGAAACATAAAAGGGGAAGTCTGAATTGCTACATTTCTGTTTCAGTGTCAAAAGCGTCTTCATAAAAACTGCCGTCTTGACTCTGTGGTCAAAGTCTGTACATAAGAAGAGTAATATTGTACAATGAGTGTATTTTTTAAACCAGTAAAAATGAATAATGAGTAAATCATTTCTCATCTAATGATGTATAAAACAGTGGTGTTGATTCGAAATGTCTGTGCCTTGTAGTGTTTCTTTTAAACTTTCAAATGTTCACAGCTAATCTTTTGTAAAGCTTTTTATTTAGGGTGGATGAATTATTATTATTATTATTATTATTATTATTATTATTATTTTCTTTTTATTACTACGAGCATCTCACTTGGTAGATACGATGTACTGCTGTTCAGTTCATTGTGGTCCATTCTGCCCACAATACCTATGTGATATGATTATTGGAAACTAATCAACACAAGTAGTGTAAGTAGTATGAACAAATAAATTACATTATTGTTCCTTATATTGCAGCATATGTATTAAATGTATCCATAACTATATATATACACCAGTGTACTGCGAGAAGGGCTTAAGGGGCCACAACCTTTATTTGCCCAAATTACATATCTAAATACCTGATATCAATTTTAGTAGGTTGTTACTTCCGACACATTTCCGTGGTGGGTGCTGCTAAAATTAGACACTTATCTGGCATCCAATCAGAAAGTTGCAGTACAACAAATCGTCATGGGTAATCATGGGTGGCAAAATGCTTCAGTGACTTGCAGTTCTACTTAAGTATAATTTTGGTCAGATTTATAGCTTGAAAAGTGCATACACATCATATACATATAGCCAGGGTTTAGTTTTTTATAATATATATATATATTTAAAAGCTAATAGAGAATGCATGGAAAGTATCAAACTGTCCCAAAGACTTTCGAACTTCCAGCGTAATCTCTTGTCACTGACATCAGAGATTAGATAAATGACTCCTCACAGAAAATTTCACCATATCAACAGTCTTGGATTAAATTATTCAAAATAACACTTGATTATTTTAATTTGTGAAGCATTACCAAACAAGGTCTTCCGTAAAGTGTCCTACCTGCTGTTATTAAATAATACAAATAACCAAAATCAGATTTTCCAAGCTCTCTTTCTCTATTAATAATAATATTGCTTTTAGAAGCGCTTATATTTTCAGCAGCACACATAAAAGAAGTGGTAAATAAATCTTCACATGATGTGCGTGTGAAGGAAACACATTTAGATCTCGGCATTGGTCTAAATGACCAACAAACCACATGTACTCGTACGTCTTTAAAAAAGAACAAAAAGCAGGAGGAAAATGCACCCCAGATACAGTTGTTATATATATATATATATAGTATATTGGTTGTTATAATTATCAGAGCACACTGGTGGTGTTGGTACATTATAAGCAGAAATAAGCATGTTGCAATGCATTGCAAGACTTCCTGAGCTCTTTCTGGACACAAGGACAAATGGGGACTATTCAAACAAATGCAACATTTGTTGTTTTAACTTGAGAACAGATATGGGTGTGGGCTTTTGACATGAAATATATATAAATATACAGAGGGACAACAGGTGACGTACATAATACATAGGAGTTGTGTTTATTACAGGAAGACCACTTTAGACCCTCTTTTTTTTCTTTAAACATCCTTTTAAAGGTATGTGGGAATATAACGACAGCTAATATGATTTGTTTCTCTCTTCTATCCATTTAACCGTATGGTAATGAGAGGTAATGAGAATTTTTTCACAATAATGCACACTGGTTGAGTAAGAAACAAAAGGAAATCCTCTACAGTGTTTTAAATGGATTTGTCAAGACAACAGAGAATTAAAAAAATTAGAGCAGACTAAACTAAGTTCTTTATGATAAAAGATAAATTAGCATGCTAGAGAGAGCATGACATTCATGTTAATGAGCGTTTCGTGTTTAATCTCCTTCCTGTTTTACTGTGCATGCATGGACAAATATAATGTAGTTTGCATATAATCAAATAGGCTTTGGGTAATATATCATCACCGGGTCTATAATATTTTAACCTTGACACATCAATACACCACCACACAATTTAATTCCTGTTTTGTTTACACTCCTAAATTCACTCTATCACTCGTCTGGCTGCATATTTCACATTTGGCAATGTGATTCTCGGTATATTAGTTGCATTTTAATGTTCTCTTTTGAAACAGGAAGTCAAAGTGATAGGATTTTGAAAGTCTGGAAAGATGACTTGACACTAGTGTTTAAGCACCGCTTGCTAACTCTTAACAAATGTGACAGAAATCTTGTATGCACCCATAGCATTCTTTTTTTTAACAAGGATGATGAGACGAGTGATCATTTGAAGAGTACAGGTGATGAACAACGAGTGAATCATTTTCTACAACAGGTTGAGGGAGTGGCATGTTGAGCAGCGCATATACAGTATGTGGTAAAACAGACCTTCAACAGACCTTTTTGAAAATAAATTAATGTGAGGATTGAATTACTGTGCTATAGGAGAATCTAAATTAAGAGGTTTCTGAGAAGAAAAAAGGAGAATTACAAGGGCTTTCACAACCAATGGAAAATGCATGCTACTGAAAGTGGTTTGCAGATGTTTTTCAGGGCAGTCCAAATCTAAAGAGCAATCAAGAGAGATAATCTGTGTGGTGTTGCAAGGGCTGATTAAAAACATCTGAGTCACCTGGGTGAGGGTGTCTGACGAAGACCTAAGGATATATTACTGATGATGAGCAATAGTCCTGCATCGGAAAATAAGTTTCAACAACAGAATGTTTCAGAAGGCCAAAGGAAAACACAAGACATATACATTCTGGAGTAAATATAATTCTAAGAACACACAGCAAGTCCTTCGATTTATCAAAAAATCATAATCTATGGCAGGGGTAACCAATCTTTTTGAAACTGAGAGCTACTTCTTGGGTACCGAGTTTACCCTAAGTATATGTTATTATTGATAATTAATGATATTCATCTATATCTAGTCATCTATATTTTAATATTGTCATTTTTAAATTCACACCAATGCAAGCGTGATTTTGCCAGGGAACCACCAGCCACGCCTCCCTCCAAGGCTCTAACTTTCACTCAGCCTCTCCCTGCTCTAATCACCTACACCTGTTCCCCATTACCTTTCCCCTTCATAAGGTCCCGGTTCCTCACTCACTCGGATCTACTCGTTGCCATGAGAGATCTACCGGACTTCCTACCACTAGTATTCCACATGCTCCATGCTCCGCAGGAAGCGCTCAAAATAAGTTTGCCTTTAACGGTTCATATTGGCGATCATTCCTGGACTACCCGCATTACAGATCATACCCGCTCTCCGGTTCGTACTTCTCCTCAAGCCTCTGCCTTGTATATGTTCAGACGAAATAAAGACACGGTGTTTAACCATACCCTTGCTCTATCCGTGACAGATTTTAAAAAGAATAGCAACAAAAAAATTAGTGCCACTTACCACTGAGCTGCATCTATGGTGAACTATTTTTAGAGAAGGCCCGTGGGCGACTCGTGGTCCTCGCGGGCACAATGTTGGTGACCCCTGATCTATGGTATAATTAGTCTGTAGAGGGGGCTGTGGTTGAGCATCATCTGAAAATAAAGAGGAGAAATTTACTCATGTGTGTTTGGTTTGTCCAGTTTGGGAGTCAAAGATTGTGACAAAGCTAATAGAGCTCTACAAAAACACAACATATGCACCATATGTTCCTGAAGCCTGAAAATGTGAACGTTTAGAGCTTATGGTTTTTGACTTTATTGGTGTAATATATGTGAATGATGCATAAGAAGGAGAAAAGGAAACACAAACAAAGCAAAGCACCAGGTTGCTTGTGTCCTAAACACACACTTCATTCTACAGTTTAGTTACCTGAAATGACAAATTATACATTTGAAATCTTCAAAATTGTTACACCAATCAGTCATAACATTATGAATACTTGTGTAATATTGTGCTGGTCCCCCATTTGCTGCTAAAACAGTTCCAATAACAACATTAACTTCTTCAGCGGTTTGAGCTACAGTTGCTCTTCTGTAGGATCGGACCACACGGACCGGATTTTGCACCCTACATGCATCAGTGATAGATACTGATCACTGCAGACCAGGAACCGCCCACAAGAGCTGCAGTTTTGGAGAAGCTCCGACCCAGACATCACAATTTGGCCCCTGTCAAACTTGTTTAAATCCTTACGCTTGCTGCCTAATACATCCCACCCACTAACAGATGCCATGATGAAGGGATACTGATGCATTTTACTAGTAGCTTGGCCATGCTTAATGCTGACTATTCATAAGGAATGAATAGTCAGGAATTTAGTTCACAAGGAATTTAGTTCCAGCTGTTGGTGACTCTCGAAAGTACAGGCATAAATATCACTATACATTTAGCTTAAACATCAAAATAAGAAAACAGTCTATTAGACCAGTTTTGGTCTACAGGAAGGTTTTGAACCCAGCATGAGAGCTAGATTTAAAATGATACATAACCACAGTACCACTACTGATAAAAGAGCTGCCTTTAAAACCAACAAGCACAAAGATGGCAGTCAATCAGAAACCAGAAATGGACAGAGATTGATTATACACCACCAGCACATAAACTGGTGCACACACATTGTTCTATAAATTTTTTAGTTCATTACAGAGAAAAAAGGTGAGATCGAGAAACAGAAGCAGTTGACCAGGATATGAGCTGTTTGCTGCACATTAGTAGGATTTTTTTGCGGTGTTTGTATTTCAGAGGGTTTTTTTATGCAGTTTTATGTTCCAGCATATTTTGCCACACATTTTATTTTTGTCACCAAAGAAATTTATGCAAAGGCAATTGAAAAATATAATGAATTTCTTCTTCCTTTTTCTAATCTAGAAAGCCTCACCAAAGAAGCACCAGGTCAAGGACGAGCCATTATTATGTGTATGTGTGTGAAAGAGAAAAGCAGATTAAGCAAAATGGCAGGATAATCCTGTTGCCAGGAAGTTCACTACTTCCTGCCTCTGGAAAATGATTGTCTTTGGCTCTGAACAAACTGTTGAATAATTGTTCATGTATGCTCATGTATGTGTATGTACAGAACTTCAATCTCAGCTCAATTTTAAATGCAGTGGTGGGTTTTGCTTTCTGGTCTGTCCTACCTGATTCAGTCCACCTCTTAGTACCTTCATAATGATTCCACAGCTATAGAAACTTCAGTATTATACAGAAATGCAGTATAATGAAAATAATGCACTGCCTGCATAAATACCTAGCAGAAGCATCAATATTAACCTCATAAAAAGGTTTTCCCTGCATTTTTGTGCATTTTTTTCCATGCAAATTTTTGCAAAATCTATGGGAAATAAAATGCAAAAGTATAAATGGTTTATGAAAAAGCTTAACGACCGTTTTGAAGTGTTTTGTCTTGAAAAATGACCTTGTACATGAATCTGCCTGCCATTGTGAAATGAAATACAGCTATTGCATCCACATGACGGGACATGTTGGTTTGCAACAGATGCTTTTTGATCGCACTGACCATCCAGTCAAAGGATATGAAAATGCTGATATGCTGTGGTCCCCGCCTGCGAGAGGACCACAGAGTGGCAAAATAGCAGTGTGAAACAGATACGAGCAACAAGTTTATGGTGAAAGAGCAATATGTGATGTGACAGTTGAAATCTGATTGAATAGAAGCAGAGAAGGTCTTGTTAGCCCAGACAACCATCCACTGTTTAAATGCCTAAATAAGGTGACAGCAAGTGTCTTATGAATGAGTGGTTTCCTTCTGATTCAGTTTTTTCCCACTTCCCAAAAAAAAAGAGAATTAGATTTAATTGAAAATGTAATAGGCCTGTACTAGGAATTTCCTGTCTTCTATTGGTAGCATGTTGATTTCTACTGGACACCAGTATGGAGCTTCAGGGTGTCATTTGGCATCCAGATTCATCTCTTTGGTTTGCTCATGATGATTAAATAATGCACACAAAGACTAAAGACTATGTTATGTTATGTTATGTAACAGCTGATGGTTTGTTGTGGTATTTGTAGTAGAAAACATTAGATTTTCTGTGACGGCTTCTATTGTGTGGGGTTTTGTTTTCTAGAAAAGAATCAAGTGGTCACCCCAAAAAAGACCAACTCCTCAACTCCTTGTCTGAAATACACAATGAACAAGTTTATTGAAACGTATTAAATATAGAGTATTTATTATTATGTGTACAATTTATTTGCACTAACACATGTAGTTTTGTTTGCATGTAGTGTCCTAGTATTTTATTTATTTATTTATTTTTTATCTCGGGTTTATCGATGTTGTATGTAGTATAATGGTCCTAAAGGAATGTATGTGCTGTCTTTAAAGTTAAGTGAATGGGTTAAATAAGTTATTTGTTGGAAAAGTTAAAACATTAAATACATTAAGTTACATTTCAGGAGTTCATGCTGTGTGCTGGCCTCTACTGGTCAGAGTTAATAAGTCAGTGAAGCACTCTCTTCAGTAGAAATCTTTCAGTCAAGAAAGTCAGTGCTGGATTCATTCATTCATTCATTCATTTTCTCCCGCTTATCCGTAATTCGGGTCGCGGGGCAGCAGTCTAAGCCGACATACCCCGCCTTCGACTGCTGCCCAACCCTCAAAGCACCGTCCCTTACGGTCCCTCCTGCAGGTGGTGAGCCCACGGGAAGGCGGCCCCACGTCACTCCGACGTCACAGACCTTGATATTTCCCTCGTAAGGGGCCCCCGGAGCATAGAGGGTTAAGGGCTTTGCTCAAGGGCCCAAGAGTGGCAGCCTGGCGATACCGGGGCTCGAACCCCAGACCTTCCGATCGGCAACCCAGCGCCTTAACCGCTGGAGCAACCACAAAATGTGAAAATAAAAAAAATAAACACAATACGTTTTTTTTAAGTTTACAACCACTTGAAAAATGTTGTTGGTGCACTTTCATGTCTTGCACATATTACCACAGCTTCTTTCTTTTCGTTTTTTACAGCCAAGATCGAGATACACCGACGAGTCAGCATTTTGACGCTGTCTGGGTTTATTTAATTTGGACACCAATCACTTCCTCTTTTGCGTTAGCTAAGCACAGAAATAATGGCAGCCTATTTTGTGTTGTTTCAGTGCTTATCACTGCTATCGCCTCTACTTTGTATTCGCATTATCCTCACGGTATCATTTTAAAATTGAAGTTATACCGTGCCTCATCAGCTTTATCGGTTTTACGTTTCTTGGGCTTGAGTACCTCATGTAAGAGTGAAAATGTTTGTGGATTGAATTTAAAGATTGCTTTGAATTTAGGAAATAATGTACCTTGTATTTTGACACTGAAAATAGTGTATTTCTGGATGGATGTGGATTTTGAAAGGAGGATGCGAGCAAGCAGGTGCTCTCGGGGGGGTGCAGAGGAGAAAAGAAAAGAAAAGAATAAAGTTGGAAAGAAGAGCTCGTCGGTGTCCGTGAATGTTATTAAAGAAATTATCTCACTTTAGTATCCACAATTTTTACACTAATACACATTATGTCATATTATAAGAAATGGCATAGGGATGCTGGCAAGGGTTTTATTCCTTTTGTTTATTTGTAGCAAACTATATAATTTAGGATTTAGGTGCGGTGACTGGGCAGGACATTTTATGTTTGATAACAGCCAACTGTTTGCTCTCTGAATAACACTTCCAGATCTTAAAAGTATGCTTCTGCTTATTATCAATAAGTGGCAGTCCGGATGGAATCGCATGGTGTTGAAGTATGGAATGGTAGCCATGTTGGTTCCTTATACCCGGAAATATCTCAAAACTTTCCTGCTTCAAAACAACACAAACCATTAAGCTTCCACCTCCATGTTTAACTGTGAGTTTAGGGACGTCTGCTAACATCAGCCAGAAAAATGAATCTTTTTGTATTCATCAATTCTTGTTAGTTTGTCACATTGAACAGAACATGGGTGTGTTTTAAGTGTTTTCACACTATTGACAGTCTTTAAAACTGTTTATCCTTTTACTAACATTTCAATAAATAATGCAAACTATCCGCCCAAGGAATAAGACAATTGAAAAGAGCTTAAAATGTATACAAATATTTTAATCATTTTAGATTTGTCTAAGAAGAAAATTTTACTGCAAATCATTTCTGCAATTCTTCTAACTGATGACTTTGCTCTCTCTCTCTCTCTCTCTCTCTCTCTCTCTCTCTCTCTCTCCAGACTGGCTAACCCTAGACAACAGCTGCACATTCATCACCCATTTTTTTTCTTCATGTTTAACCATGCTAACAATAAAATCCATTATATAATTTCTGAAGGTTTGCACTGCATTATACAATTTACACACCAGCACCTGTCAGTGCTCAAAACCGCTGGTATCAATACATAGTGTATTATTATACGTCGTTATATGTGTATAATTAAACCAAAAAAACAACTTCTTCCTCTTCTTCTATCGGCTGCACTTGTTAGAAGTGGATCACACCTGTGGCACAGCGGATAATCCGTCTCCATACCCCACCTGTCCTCTACATCTGCCTCTTTCAAATCAACCACCTGCATGTCTTCCCTCACCACATATATAAATGCTTGGTCTTCCTCTCTTCCTCCTGCCTGGTGGCTATATCCTCAGCATTCTCCTACCGATATACCCCATGTCCCTCCTCTGCACATGTCCTAACCATTTCAGTCTAGACTGTCTCATCTTGTCTCCACATCCTACATGAGCTGTCCCTCTAATAAATATAATAATAATTTCTACTCATATCCACCCTCATCACTGCCAATTAAAATCACAGCATCTTTAACTCTGCCAGCTTTAGCTCCGCCTCCTATGCCCTTCCTAACGCCACCTTGGGACCGGCACTAAGAGTGCACCGACTAGTGGTTTATTAAACCAAGGTATTGTTCTTATTGGTGTCCAGTAGAGGGCACCAAATTACCAATAGGAACCCACCAGTACTAAAGAACAAAAAAAAAATATATTGGAAATTCTATTAGGGGTTCTACTGTTTTAGATTTGTTTTCGTTTATCTTTGTAAATGTTTATTATAGTTATTTAAACTTAACACGATCTGTTACTATAAAAATTTAACACCAGGATGATGAGTTCTGGATGTATTATTATTTTATTTTTTTAGGGTTAAAGCTTTGCACTTCTGACATGTATTTCTTTAACTCTAAGTCTGTTTCATACTAGTTTTAATACATCCCTGTAGGCCAGAACTGTTGCAATGGTCTGATCATTATTAGGCATAAGCTGTGTTTTCAAGGACTGTTAAAGAATAAGCAACATGGAGAATGGTCACGCTATCATTCTAGAAGCTATCTCTGGTGCTGTATTTTAGAATAAAACTCAAATCTAGATTCTATGCCCTTAATGACCATATCAGTGACTTCCGGGGAAGGTCTATCTGTAAGTTGCTGTTAAGGAACAGGTATTTTTTCTTTTAAATACGTTTTTATTATTATTATCATTATTATTATTATTATTATTATTATTATTATTATTATTATTATTATTATTATTATTATTTTAGAGTTATTCTAGTTCTAATGCCAGATTTGGCATCTGACTCCATTACCCAGAATGCAGCTTTGAACTACAAACATGGCAACCATAGACGCAAACTCCCAGTTCACATGCTCAAGTTCACCCAATTACTGATTGCATACACCTGAACTCTATTACTACCACCACTAGATAAGATACACAGACACGTTGCAAAGCATTTGCTCGGCTCTGTTCACACATGGGGCATGTCAAAAAATGGTTTAATGCTTAATCTTTATTTATTTGCTGGTCTGAGTTTAGTGATCTTAATTAGATCTCATTTTCTGATTACCTCAATGATCATTATTATGTGGCCTGAACCGTTGCATATTCTTAGATTTAGCCATTAATATTCAGATTCCTTGGATTTGTTAGGCCTTGTTTTTAAAGAAAGCATTCACCAAAAAAAAATGATGACATAATATTATATACAGAGAATGACATGTTGGTGTTTGAACTTGTAGAATTGAGTTTTTTCCTTCATTGAAATCATTTTTGCTTGGACGATGAACTAGCATTTGAAAAAACTACTATTACTGATCCAGGATATCCTGGAAGGCATCCCACCCTTCAAGATAGAAATGTTTTGCTGTAGGGTAGAAGTTGCAAGTGGTGCAAAATCATGCAGTGAAAAGCATGATGAATTCAAATTGTACATATTGAGGAAGTAGATGTGTAATCAAGCACTAGAGAAATCGCAGAGAATTGGTAAAGACGATGTCTGTGAGGTAAAAAAAAAAAAGTATCAAAAAATAATCCAATTATATAAATAACTTGAATTAAGGAATAAAAATTTGAGAGAAACCTTTTTGAAAATTTCTTTTTTTTTCTTTTTTAAATGTAACTAATTTGGTCGATCGTTCTTTATATTAAACGAGGCTAGTGATTTGATTTGACCAAAAAATTTGTCGAAAATGTAAATAGTTTAGCAAAATATTAAGTTTTTTTCCCCACGGACTCAAAACAAATGTGCAGGCGTTTTTCAACCACTAGATGGCGACATCACATCCCTGAGTCGCCGCCTTGTTTCCTCATGGTCCATTGTGTGTGTTTCTGGTGTCGCAATAATTTAATGAGTCTTGGTTATATCTCAAGACTTCAGTGTCACTCATACAAGCAGCAAAAGCTTTTGAATCATTTACTAATTGGCTTTTTAAGTTGGAAAACACTTCAACTGGCTGATCAAAAGATTAATAACATCATGTAACACACACTTTGGTGTGCAGTCTCTTTGCTAATCTGAGAGAAAAGCTAGAAGCAAAGTAGCTTAAGATGTCAATTAAAAGTGGTCTCACACTGTTTATATAAATTAGGCTAGTCCAGTTTAAAAGCTGTACGTAGTTACTCGTAGGAAACAAACAGTAAGTGCTACAAGGTCATGAAAGATAAAACGAATGAGCGAGATAAGTGTCACGAACGCTCGCTAGTTTCATATCAGTCTTTACCAGGGTGTTACCAAGCATTATATACACAGATCTTGCATGAAAGGTTTCAGGAAGAAAGAAACTGTGGGAATAATTGCTCAACAGGGACTTGTCTTGCTCGTACCAGTCATGACAGGATTGCATGAGCATGAGCACGGTAACCTCCACTGGGTAACATGCACAACAAACCTGGAGGCATGTGAAAGCTGCAGCTTGACTCACTGAATGTTGTACAGATTTACATAGTCAAAGTTTACATTTTGCTCTAGGGTAAACCAATTAGTTGTTTGCACATGTTTTGTAATGCACACTTTTTTGTAATGCACTTTTTTCGTAATGCACACTTTTGGCTTTTTGGAATGAGCGCAGTTAAAAATAGGCACAGTGAGTGAGCCATTGTGGGCTGAAGCCCAGTTTTAGAACAAATTCTGTACAAATTCTGTTTTTGTGCAGTATTATATCCTCACTGTTGGACAGTTTTATGTAATTGCAATGGGTCATACTGAAATGTAGCTTTTAGACTGTATAGAGGATAGCAAAGCACAGCAGATAAATACATGCATTAAATAAATTGGCGTCTGGGAAAATATGTGGGTGCAATAATCTACCTAAACATATAAAATGGAATACGCTGAATCAGGAGTTTTTTAAGTAATTTGCAATCAAATTTGAACCGAGATTTCATTACAATTAAGATAAAACAAATTCTTCAAATTTTTGTCCATGTAGTCTCTATCCCTGTGTTCAGAAATGTTGGTTATTAAAAAAAAAACCTGGCAACCTTTGATATGTAAACGACATGCAGGTCATTTTTGTGTAATTTGAATGGCACCATCAGAGCGGTAACTTGAGCAGGTGAACATCCTTTCCCTGTTTACATCAGAACATAATTCTGGACTTAAATGTTTTCATTGTTGCATTTTCATCCAGGGTTAACCGCAAAATAACTCTGGAAAACTGACAGACAGATCTGAATATTTCAGGCACCCCCTCAGTTTGGACTGCATGAATGTGGGACTATGTTCCTCAAAGGACAGAAAAGCTCCGAACCACAAGCCACGCACTGGCTGCTAAAATAAACACACCAAACATTAGCTGAGTGCTGTAGCAGACAAAAAGGAAAGCCCCAAAGAAGCTCTAATAACAAACAAAGAGCTGACATGGACTTAACAGACACCCCAACTCATGTCCCAGTGGGTCACGTGTCATAAATAGTAAGTGGTTTCTGTTGGAAGGATGATTAACGTTGTGGAATGGGCTGGGAAGACACCACCAAAGAATATGTTGAGTTATTCCTGGTGGTATTCTTACTATTCCTCAGATTTCTGACTGGAAATCATCTGGGAATACAAATATGGCCTGACTTTCCAGGAGTAGGTTTTTTTTTAACACTAAAGGGGATTTAAATTTGAAACAAGCATGTGTGGGTATGATCACCAGGCATCCACAAACTCAGGGCCATCTTATGATAGATCGATTATCCAGACTTGATTGCAGATCAAGTCTGTATAAGTGATTTCAATCATTCAAAAACAGTCCATATAAATTAAAGGACCATGACTCTGATTGTAGCTTTTGACAATTGAGCAAATTTTAGGAACGAAAAAAAAGCTGTAAGACGACGACTTCTTATTAGCGCCGGAGCCTGAGATGTAAAATAGTAATGAATTGTCATAGCTCACAATATCAGTATGATTGAAACTTGAATTCTTGAAATGGTTCAGTATGCTGCAATATTCAAACTGCAAAAAAAAACCGTTCTAGGGTATGTCTTGTACAAGATTCAGGCCATCAAGCATGAGTCAAAGCTGTGTTTTGGGGATTATGCCATCATTCCTTGCTGGGATGTGGGCCACTGAGCTCTGAGTCATGTGTTGTCTGGGACCACGTTAACAAGCAGGGAATAAAACGTGGCTGTACATAAACTTAAAGGAAAATTTTATCTAATCTACAGATTCCAACTGCACAACATATACCCATGAAGTCCCTTCGCATAAAATCCCTTCTATTTTCCTACAGATATAACCACACCCCATGGTTTATCATCAAGGTCACCAAGTTTTGAATAAATACGGGCCATAAAACCTAAGACCTGTGTCATTATTACTTGCTAAAGGTGTGTGTGTGGGGGGGGGAACTTGCACAGTCAAGTGTAAAGCAAATTCTTTTCCATTCTTCTCATTCCTTGTTGAAATATTTATCTGGATAACTACAGAAATGAAGCAGTTTCACCAGAAGGAAGATGACTGAACAATCAGGGGGCCATGAGCCACAATTTTATCAACGAGATGGTTTATTGTGTGCACTGAGAGATCCTGAGCACTCTATAGTCTAAACACAGTTTGGAAACAGACAGTTATATTGATGTGGGACTATTTAACTACTCATAAAGGCTATCATAAGAGAAATACAAGGACAAAAACAAATGACAAAAAAACTAATGTGGCACAGAAAAAACAGGCACATGTATAAATGAATAAAAATCATATTGGATTGATTTATAGCAGTGCCTTCATCATATAATAAGGAAAAAATAGGAAGATATTCCCATTATACCTACATCCTAAATCACTGGCCAGGTGATTATCCATGTAGCTATTTAATAATTAGGGAAGGTTTTGCTCTTTTTTGGATACTAAGCATAGAGTAATAATGTCATATGAATGTTAGGCCATACAGGAATCAAAATACTTTTAGTTTCCACTCCATGAGCTACAGTTTTGACAATGTCCCAAAGAACCTAAACAAGCACCCAACCAAACATTTGATCGAAATTCTGAACACGCAGCTCATATAGATCCTTAATGTCGAACAAATCCGTACAGCACTAAGGGCCAACCACTACAGTGTACACCATTGTTGTACCTGGAAATCTTCAAAACCATCATCTGGTGTGATTGTAGCGTGTAAGATATAAGACCGAATGCTTGTGCAGTATCATTAAGCGATTTCTCACCTTCAAAGGATGCAGTGAGAATTTTAACATATTTAGTAAAGAGAATCCTTAGAAATCTGACCAAAAAGATTTGGCTAGAGGTCAGATACTCACCTATATGTCCAGACGTTGTAAATCCTACATGAAATGAAATGTCTACCTTCCTCTCGGGTGGTATGTCGTGATTGTCTTTGCAACCTCAAAGAAAGCTTGATTATCAGTAGGCATCAGATCTAAGGTACTATTAGAGTAAAGTTTAGCAGCCTGTAGACCTCCTCAGCTTTAAATGTGTGGATTTCACCATTGTTATACCAAGAACAATTGACCTTTCGTACAATTCACAGGTTCACAATTACTTGGAACTTCAAAAAGTAAGTGATCTAACAAATGGGCCTATAACTCAAAATGACATGAAGGATAGCAATACATTTACATTTACATTTGGGGCATTTAGTGCTTTGAGTCTCATTAGGTTGTACTTCTTTGACCACCATTGTGGGCTTTATATAAGATCGGGGTCTCCTGCAGCAAATGAATGAGTGTTGAACCTGGTAGGCAATTTGCTGAGAAGTCCCTGAGAAGTGTTTGGAGCATAAAAAAATTGATTAATTGATAGCCTGATTAACCAAGGTCCAGGTTCAGAGACAATAGGCAGTTGAATGTGGTTTGAACTGGATTTGAACTGGGATTTTCCACACAACATGGGAACACATAAGAATTGCTCTGAGACGCCATGTCTGATCACAGGGTGATGTCTCTGAGAGCAACACTCAAAAAGTGGACAATGTGGCATGTAATGAAAACTAACACTAAATGTATGTAGCCAGACGTGTCACAGACTGAGATGGCATGCAATGTGTCTGTGATGCCAGTCGAGATAGTCACTGGAATGCAATCCTCAAAGCCTGGAAACAAAGTTCTCTGGGTTAATGTAAACAAAGTCTGAAAAAGGGCTTGCTTATCAGCGTAAGGGTCTGAGGTAGAGCTTGAAAGTAGTACTATTGCATTATGAACAAAATAACATTTAAGAAAGTCTGCTAGATGTCCCAGTAATATCTTTAGAAGAATTCCCAACATACATATTATGACTATCAGTACCTATAAGCCAAATACGCTGATTGTAACCAAAATATTCTAGTTTCAAAATATTATATATTCCCTGTTAAAGGATTATTGGAAAGGTCTTGCCCTTGATTAGAGGTGATATTTATACCAGTGTCATTCCCAGCACTCAAGATTTTAGATGGTCTTTTGTGAATACTTTTTACTTTTGTGAATAATAGTCATACACAATGATTACTGAATGACAACTGAATTGTTATCTATTTTTCACTTGAGTTTACGGTTTGCACTGAGGAGTTGAAAGTTTTCTTGGCCGTCTAAGAATCAAGTAGCTACATAGACTATACAGAGCCTTGAATTAGTTTTCTGCTCCTTTATGGACATTGGCACATGACATTTAAGGATGTTCGCCATTTGATTTACTTTATAGCTTTGCAGAGCTGTGTGTAAAATGTTGCTCACATTAAACCAAATACGCTTTCTTTGTTTGTGCTGAGTCTCCAACCTGGCCTTTGGCAAACTCAAATAGAATCTCATATGGCTCAGTTTTGTGTAGTGTGCAGCATGTGGTTGTCTCTTGAACAGCTTCTCCAGAGAACTTCCTAAGAGTTACAGTTGACTTTTTGGTTGCGTTTCATACTAATTCTTACTATATCTGCCCCTCTGACTTTCAGTAGATGGCCTCATTTTGGCACTGCTGCTGCACAGGATGTTTAAAGTTGGGGCTGGATTTGTTCATAATCCAGAACCCTGATTGTCACTTCTCCAGAATGTTTAGCTCCTTTTGGGATACTGTTTGTTTCCCTAAAACACAACCTTGGGACTTTCTAGCAATAGGAGCATTTATATTGGATTATGCAACACTTTAACACCTTACAGGACAGTTACATTCTCCAAAGATTTAACTGAAATACTTTCCTATGCCTCTTGTCAAATTTGCAGATGATGTTCTAAGCTTGTTGGAGATTTCTTTTTGATCCAGTTCAGTAATATTTAGGTGCAATGAACTGGGCAGGTCATTCCAAGAGAGAGAACACTCCAGGCAAATGTTTGCTGTTGGGTTAATTTGTCTTTTGTTATATAGTGAAGTCGGTTCAAAGTCCAGATGGAATTGCATGGTGTTGAAGTATGGAATCGTAGCCATGTTGGTCGCACGTAGCCATGTTGGTCACACAGGATAAGTCTCCAAGCTTCCCTGCATCAAAGCAACCCGAAACTATTAAGATTCCACCTCTGTGTTTGACTGTAGGTGTGAGGTAAACTGCTAACATCATCTCTCTGGTCTTTGTCTTACACAAGTTCTCATGTTGGAGTAAAAACATGTCTTATTTAGACCCAACTGTTTACAAAACATTCTTTCAGAACTTTCTTAAATGTCCAGTTCTTGTGTTTTTTGCCTTGTTCCTAGTTTGTATTGTATCAATAAAAGGAACATCCATGTGTCTAAAAACCAAGAAAGATGAAGCGTTTTCAAACCTCTGACAGGGATTTTAGGATGTGGGTAAAATACTTATGCAATTTATGCAGGTTTTTACAATTTCAGATTTCTGGGTTATTTGGGTGTGGACTACTGACATAAATCTTTTCAAGTCTAATCCAGATTGCAAGCACTACAAACTGCGAAATAGTTCAAAGCTCTTTAGTCTGCATATTTTTCTTCTATTCCTCAAAAGCATGCTGGTAGGTAATTTAGCAATGCCAATTTGCCTCTAGGTGTGAATGAGAGTGTGTCTGGAATACACTCCCATTCCTCACACCTAATGCTCCCGGGATCCCCAATCCCCATCACTATCCTGACAAGAATCCTTTACTAGACCAATTATTCTACATGAATGCATTTTCTATCAGTAAAGTGTATAGCGTCACTATTTTTAGTTCTGGCAAGCCGATTCTACATTCCCTTTACTCCGTCTGAGGCACTTCATCCCCTTCTCCAGCTCTCACACAGTTTTCATTCCTATCTGCTTGCCAATTCAGCCCATTACTCTTTCCCTCGACATGCCTAATGATTTACAACTTTATCTTAATGTTTAACTATAGTTTATTACATAAACTGATTGGCAGGAGAAAACCGACAAAACCAGCCAAGTACAGTATAAAAATCGGTCGACAGAATATGTTTTTGTCCTTTTAAAAAACAAAAAAAGAAAGAAAAGACAAGACCTCTAACATTCTCCGAGCTCCTGCAAAAACACAAACAGATGTGCTGAAGCAAATGGGCTTCCCGTTAGTGTTTATGAGTCTGGCTCGCTCTCAGGACGCACCGCTGCCAAACGGCTCAGCGTGGCTCCACTAACCGGACAGCAAAGGAGCCGAAGGCCGCAAAATCAGACATGACATTGCACTGTATTTCATAACATTCACTGGAGGTAACGGATGAAAAGTACAAGGTGATGGTAATACAAAAAAAGAGCTGTTGTGTGGTTAAATCCGAGATATAGAAATTTTATGAGGTACGTATGTACTCTAGCAAAACCTTCCTTTATGGTCAAATCGAATATGACATTGAATGCCATGCAAATCTTTGGAAAAACGTCATTAGTTCATCACAAGGAAAAGGCACATAGGCTTGTATTGAGTTTAGTGGTTTCATGCAGAGACATCAGCAGCCTCCCCTGTCATCTCATGAGGAATTAGTTTTTTGTGGGCATGGCTTTTGTGTCCTATATTTCTTTCAGCACGTTGCACACGATATCCCAATGTTCCTCACATGACAGCTGCACAATACAGCAGGCCGAAAGAGCATCCGCCTACTTAACCACAATTTCAGGTCTTTTACACAAATGTTATTTTAAAGTCTTGTTCTAGTAGCTCGGGGCCACCTCACAACATCCTGCTGTCGATGATTTATTAATTCAAATCATGCGCTATATAATATATATATATTGCATGAAAAGATCTGCACATCTGCACACAACACCTCAACTATATAATTACAATAAATGGTCATTCGGTGCCCTCTCCTTGAACTGCCACCTTAACGTGGTGGAGGGGTTTGAGTACTCGAATGACCCTAGGAGCTATGTTGTCCGGGTCTATATGCCCCTGGTAGGGTCTCCCAAGGCAAACAGGTCCTGGGCGACGGGTCAGACTAAGAGCGGTTCAAAACCCCTTATGAGAGATACTACATCAGGGACCGTGACGTCGCCCGGTATGGCACAGCCGGGGCCCCACCCTGGAGCCAGGCCCGGGGTTGGGGCTCGTATGCGAGCGCCTGGTGGCCGGGCCTTCCCCCACAGGGTCCGGCCGGGCTCAGCCCGAAGGAGCGACGTGGGGCCGCCTTCCAGTGGGCTCACCACCTGCAGGAGGGACCGTAAGGGGCCGGTGCTAAGAGGATCGGGCAGCAGTCGAAGGTGGAGGCCTCGACAACCCGATCCCTGGACACGGAAGCTAGCTCTAGGGACGTGGAATGTCACCTCGCTGGCGGGGAAGGAGCCTGAGATTGTGCGTGAGGTTGAGAGGTTCCGACTAGAGATAGTCGGGATCACCTCTACGCACGGCCTGGGCTCTGGAACCACACTCCTCGAGAGAGGATGGACTCTTTACAACTCTGGAGCTGCCCATGGTGAAAGGCGTCGGGCTGGTGTGGGTTTGCTTATAGCCCCCCAGCTCAGCCGCCATGTGTTGGAGTTTACCCCGGTGAACGAGAGGGTCGTTTTCCTGCGCCTACGGGTCGGGGATAGGTCTCTCACTGTCGTGTGTGCCTACGGGCCAAACGGCAGTATAGAGTACCCGGCCTTCTTGGGGTCTCTGGGAGGGGTGCTGGACAGTGCTCCGACTGGGGACTCCGTCGTTCTACTAGGAGATTTCAATGCACACGTGGGCAGCGACAGTGACACCTGGAGGGGCGTGATTGGGAGGAACGGCCCCCCTGATCTGAACCCGAGCGGTGTTCAGTTATTGGACTTCTGTGCTAGTTACAGTTTGTCCATAACGAACACCATGTTCAAGCATAAGGGTGTCCATCAGTACACGTGGCACCAGGACACCCTAGGCCGCAGGTCGATGATCGACTTTGTGGTCGTTTCATCTGACCTGCGGCCGTATGTCTTGGACACTCGGGTAAAGAGAGGGGCGGAGCTGTCAACTGATCACCACCTGGTGGTGAGTTGGATCCGATGGCGGGGGAGGAAGCTGGACAGACTCGGCAGACCCAAGCGTACTGTGAGGGTCTGCTGGGAACGTTTGGCCGAGCCTCCTGTCAGAGAGATCTTCAACTCCCACCTCCGGCAGAGCTTTGACCAGATCCCGAGGGAGGCCGGAGATATTGAGTCCGAGTGGACCATGTTCTCCACCTCCATTGTCGAAGCGGCCGCTCGGAGCTGTGGCAGTAAGGTCTCCGGTGCCTGTCGAGGCGGCAATCCCCGAACCCGGTGGTGGAAACCGGAAGTAAGGGATGCCGTCAAGCTGAAGAAGGAGTCCTACCTGGCCTGGTTGGCTTGTGGGACTCCTGAGGCAGCTGACGGGTACCGGCAGGCCAAGCGAACTGCAGCCCGGGTGGTTATCGAGGCAAAAACTCGGGCCTGGGAGGAGCTCGGTGAGGCCATGGAGAAGGACTATCGGCTGGCCTCGAAGAGATTCTGGCAAACCGTCCGGCGCCTCAGGAGGGGAAAGCAGTGCCCCACCAATGCTGTTTACAGTAGAGGTGGGGAGCTGTTGACCTCAACTGGGGATGTCGTTGGACGGTGGAAGGAATACTTCGAGGATCTCCTCAATCCCGCCGTCACGTCTTCCATTGAGGAAGCAGAGGCTGAGGGCTCAGAGGCGGACTCGTCCATCACCCAAGCTGAAGTCACCGAGGTAGTAAAGAAACTCCTCGGTGGCAGGGCACCGGGGGTGGATGAGATCCGCCCTGAGTACCTAAAGTCTCTGGATGTTGTGGGGCTGTCTTGGCTGACACGCCTCTGCAGCATCGCGTGGCGGTCGGGGACAGTGCCTCTGGAATGGCAGACCGGGGTGGTGGTCCCTCTTTTTAAGAAGGGGGACCGGAGGGTGTGTTCCAACTATAGGGGGATCACACTTCTCAGCCTACCTGGGAAAGTCTATGCCAGGGTACTGGAGAGGAGAATACGGCCGATAGTAGAACCTCGGATTCAGGAGGAACAATGTGGTTTTCGTCCAGGCCGTGGAACACTGGACCAGCTCTATACCCTCTACAGGGTGCTGGAGGGTTCATGGGAGTTTGCCCAACCAGTCCACATGTGCTTTGTGGATTTGGAAAAGGCATTCGACTGTGTCCCTCGCGGCGGCCTGTGGAGGGTGCTCCGGGAGTATGGGGTCGGGGGCCCTTTACTAAGGGCTGTCCGGTCCCTGTATGACCGAAGCAGGAGCTTGGTTCGCATTGCCGGCAGTAAGTCAGACTTGTTCCCGGTGCATGTTGGACTCCGGCAGGGCTGCCCTTTGTCACCGGTTCTGTTCATAATTTTTATGGACAGAATTTCTAGGCGCAGCCAGGGGTCGGAGGGTGTCCGGTTTGGTGACGACACGATTTCGTCTTTGCTCTTTGCAGATGATGTTGTCGTGTTGGCTTCATCAGACCAGGACCTTCAGCATGCACTGGGACGGTTTGCAGCCGAGTGTGAAGCGGCTGGGATGAGAATCAGCACCTCCAAATCCGAGGCCATGGTCCTCAGTCGGAAAAGGGTGGCTTGCCCACTTCAGGTTGGTGGGGAGTTCCTGCCGCAAGTGGAGGAGTTTAAGTATCTTGGGGTTTTGTTCACGAGTGAGGGAAGGGTGGAACGGGAGATTGACAGACGGATCGGTGCAGCTTCTGCAGTAATGCGGTCGATGTACCGGTCTGTCGTGGTGAAGAAGGAGCTGAGCCGCAAGGCGAAACTTTCGATTTACCGGTCAATCTACGTTCCTACTCTCACCTATGGTCATGAGCTCTGGGTCATGACCGAAAGGACAAGATCCCGGATACAGGCGGCCGAAATGTGCTTCCTCCGCAGGGTGGCTGGGCGATCCCTTAGAGATAGGGTGAGAAGCTTAGTCACTCGGGAGGAGCTCGGAGTAGATCCGCTGCTCCTCCACATCGAGAGGGGTCAGCTGAGGTGGCTCGGGCATCTGTTCCGGATGCCTCCTGGACGCCTTCCTGGGAAGGTGTTCCGGGCGCGTCCCACTGGGAGGAGACCCCGGGGAAGACCTAGGACACGCTGGAGAGACTATGTCTCCCGGCTGGCCTGGGAACGCCTTGGTGTCCCCCCGGAAGAGCTGGAAGAAGTGTCTAGGGAGAGGGAAGTCTGGGCATCTTTGCTTAGACTGCTGCCCCCGCGACCCGGCATCGGATAAGCGGGAGAAGATGGATGGATGGATGGGTCATTCGGTGCCACCCACATTCTTTTCTATAAACGTATTACCGCTTTATCTGTGTATAGCTGCTTTGAGACAATGTTCAATATAAAAAGTGCTACACAAATTCATCCCCGTATTCCAATCCTGGAGTCATAGATGCAGTGGTGGACGAAGTACACAAACCATGTAGTTAAAGTAGAAATACACAAGGTAAAATATGACTCCAGTTAAAGTGCTCTATTTAAACTTGCCTCCAAATGTTCTTTAGTATTCAAAGTACTATGAGTTATTATGGCTATAATCAGTGTTGGGCAGTAAAGCGTTACTTTTTACAGTAACTAATACTGTAACGCGTTACTGTTAAAAATAAAGTAACTCCGTTGCCGTTACCGTGTGGTGCGTTACCCGTTACTTTTATAAATGTGTAGACTACAGCCTAACCTGCTTACAGCAGCGACGCATTGTAGGATTGGTGGATGAACCACTGTAAACACGAAAAAGACGCACTGTGGGCGTGTCTCCGTTTATTCAGGTCTGTGCGGCAGTAATGGCGAGTCGAGGCGAGAGCAAGACGAGTTTCTCACAGTGGAAATATGCTCATTATTTTACTTTAGTTGAGTATAAAGACAAAAACTTTTAAGTCAAATGTAAGCTGTGTCTTTCTGGTTCGAAGCTCGTATCTACTGCGATAAACAGCAACTCCAATCTGTTAAAAAACACCTCCAGGAACTCCATGCCTGAGGAGCTAGAAGCTAGAAGCTAACCCGGTGTTCTGTTCTACATTGTTGATAGTTTTTATACTTCAGCTGTGAAAGGAACATTTTTAAGAGCTCAACACAACAGCAGAAGCCACTTTAGTTTTTGATTGTGAATATATTATTCAGCTTGTTTTGTTATTTATTTCAGAAATCCTTGTGATATATTCAGTTTGTGCTGCTCTGACTTTAATAAAATAGTGTTTAAAAATTACTTTGTGTTTAAGTCAGTTTTGTGTTTGTATAGACCATAACACATAAAAGGGCATTAATGGGAACATTAAAGAAGGTTCTTTAAAAATGTAACAAAAAAGTTACTTTTAACAGTAACGCATTACTTTTTGGTGTAAATAATCAACAAAGTAACGGAGTTACTTTTTGAATAAAGTAACGAGTAACTGTAACTAGTTACTATTTTTTTAGTAACGAGCACAACACTGGCTATAATGTTCCTATTAACATTTTTAAAACTGCACACTGACCTATTAATAGAATTATATTAATGGGTCAAACACTGATTGCTACTTTTTGCACTTTTGGTGGGTGGACGGACGGACGTCTGTCTGTCAAAATATTCATTAAGCCAAAACCTTTTCAACTACTTAAATAAATCACGCAAATAAGCCCGTGTGTGTTGTGGCGAGTTCGAGTCTTTCCATCATTTATTCCTCTCATAATGTTCTGCTTGCTGTTGAACTGACGCTGAACTGTGTGTCGGTGATAAGCGCCGATCAAAACACTTTCAAAACAGAGCTCGCGCTCAACCGTGATTGGTCGCTCGCTGTGTTTGACCAGTTAATTTTTTATCCACTCGTAATAAAAAGGAACAACCAATTTGAGCGAAAATGTAGTTGAGTAAAAAATTTAGTAAAAAGTAAGAGATTTGACTTTGAAATGTAGTGAAGTTAAAAGTCTCCCCGTATGGAAATACTTTAATAAAGTACACGTGAAAAAGCTACTTAAGTGCAATAACAAATTACTTTTTTAATGTCCACGACTGCACAGATTTAATGTTGGTTTGAAGTTGATTCTCAAGTAAGAAATACTCAAATCAAATTTAACTTTTTATTAAATTAAAAAAGTCAAAGTCCACACTACCTCTTTACCTTTCTCAGTGACATTCCTTCTGCGAAATGCTGCCTGATCTTCAGAATTGTAGACCAACTACATTCTGTACCATTCCGTGCTACGCAATCTGACAAAAATCCGTTTGACAGGTTGTTTAGGATCTCTGTAACATCGACACAGAAAAAAAAAGCGTAGACGATGCACACTGCCACCTGTATAATCAACATTCCCACCCATTCATTATAGACAATCAAATTTCTGGTACAAATTTCATTTGTGATGTTGTTACAAGTTATTACAAGTAATTAAAGCTTGACACGAATGCAGGAATTTTTACACAAAAACTGAACCCCCTGAAGTCATTCAAGTGGAAAATTCCTTGGCATCTAACAAAAACCTTCATTAAAATTTTGCAATATTTTCGTTTTAAATCTGGATTTCCACTGCTATTCCTTTTTGTTAATGTTGTTGACAGATTAATAGTAATCCGCTTGCCACAAAAGAAAGAGCAAATATAATGAAGGAAGTTGTTTAGTGTGTTTAGTAATGTTTATTTTCCTTAATACCTGTATTCACATGTTGTTATTATAAGCAATTATATATATAAAATTAATTTGAATCGGAATGCAGACTCAAACCCGCACCCGTGTCGAGACCAATTATTAACAATAACATTAACACTTGTTTGAATGTAAATTTAAAGAAGATGAAGGGTTATTAAAGGGGAAGAATGCTCATGATTAATGCACCACACCCTGCGACACAAATTTGGCTTGATTTAATATGCTATGATTTTCTAAACAGTTTTTTTTTCTGTTGCCTGAATGGGACAAAACAACCACTAACTTCCACTTATAATATAGCTTTTTTTTTATTTAAGTTTATGGTTTTCTTTTAGCAAATGATCAAAAATGACCATACACTTAAAACAATAGAATATTGAGAGACTGGGTCATAATTCTAATTCCAACTGTCAACTCATGCAGATCTGCTTGCACAAGGTCTGACACCCCCGTCTTCTTCCCTTATAAATGTATAGTATATAGTATATAAACAAATGTTTGTGGACACCTCAGCATAAGATTGGTACAAGCTTTCTGTACATCTCATCCCACGTTCAGTTGTGCTCAGATATGGGAGTGTGCGTTTGCTCATTCAGACAGAAGGACGTTAGTAAAGTCAGGTATTCGTGTAAGTGAGATGAGGAGGCCTGAGGGGCAATCAGCATTTCAATTCATTGTTCAATAGGGATGTGGTCCAAGTTGTAGAGCAGGCCACTCCAGATCTTTCACTCCAACCTATGTGAAAGAATGTCTTTAGGAAACTGGTTTTGCTACTGCATTCTATAGAACTCCGCGCCTATAACGTTGTGGTCACATTTTGAGAAAGCAGCAAATATGGCTGGAAAAGTCGTGCCCCAATTCTTTTGTTTATATACCGCATCTGTAACACTCACTTTGTCTTTATCATTCACACATGATCTCCCAATTTATCTCTCTAAATACTTCGATCAGAAATTGTCTTGTTTTTTTCAGCTTCCAACATCAAACATGACCCAGATGATTTAAATAGTAACATCACACAAGTACATCAGCAACAGTTTTTGAAAGCAGTTTGTAAACTCGAAGGTGAAGCGAAAAGGGACAAAGTCAGGAATACATTCAATCACAATTTCATTTAATGCTTTGAAGATCATAATTGCATTTATCTTCAGCGATACGATATGCCAAAACCCGAAGGTAAGAAAATCAAGGAAGATTGTCGTGTCGTCGTGTGTGAAAATAAAGCATGACATACACAACTTAAAATTTTATGTAGAAATAAGCAAAAAAAAAAAAAAAAACCCACAAAACAAAACAAAGCACTGGTTTTAATTAAAGGGTGATGCCGGGGCAGGTAGAGAGAACATTTTTGCAAAAAATGCTGAAGCCACTAAGGTTTGGGGTGCACTGGTGCATGCTCAGTTTAAGGATTTAAATGTATTGTATTTTGTCAACTCAACTGGAAAAAAAAGATAGAAAAAGCATTGATTAGAAAAACCAAAACAAACAAAAGATATAAAATACTTGCAGTCTTTACAGAATAATTCCCAGGTCACTACCAGTCTTGTTGAGAAATATATTTAAAAAAAAAAACAATATATTAGTGAAACTGGTTTCGATGGCTCATTAGTATAAACCCAGCGCTTAACAGTCAGAAACTGAAACTACTCACAATCATTTTAATGGCTTTGTTTTCCTCTGACATCGAAGGGGAATTAAACGCATGAACGCTTTTATTATAGCACACTGGTTAAAAGAACCCCGATTTGAGAAAAGAAAAGAAAAATGGAAATAAAGTACAGAAGCTGAAAGAATACAGGCGCTGAACTTTTTAACTTTCTAATAAAACTTATTTTAAGCCCTGAAGAAAAAAAAAAAAAGGCTGACATAAATGCAAAAGCCCGAAGTAGCTGTTTCCATGAACCCAATGATATTGCAGTCATCACCAATAATCACAAAAAGCTTAATAACAGTATATATTAATTATTTCTCACACGTGGCTCAAAAAAAAAAAAAAAAAAAAAAGAGGCAGAGAATGCAGACACATGGCCGCCTATACTACAGTGGGGTTTTCCCCCCAAAAATCAGCTGTGTAATAAATTATAGCATGGATTTGTATCTTCTGAGAAAACCAGGACTGAGGATAAGCAGGTGGACAATTCGTTTTTTGCAATATACATGTTCTTTCTTTGGATAGGTTTGTTATCTAGAATAAATCTGGGGGGATAAAGAGGTGCCAGCATTGCTAAAAAGGAAAAGGAAACTTATTTTGACCGACAAAAAAGCTACAATACGGTGCATGCTTTAGTCTGGGATAGAACTGAGATTTCAAGATTTCCAACCAGTGGAGGAACTGGATTTAGAATTTGCTGCCAAAATGCCCCGGTTTGTTAAGGTGTCTGAAAATGTTAGACAAAACTGTAAATGTTGGCACCTCTGATATTGCTTGTATTGCATTGGTGGACTCCTATCATGTGTTTCATCTCATTCCTTACTTGGTATATGTCATTTCTCATGGCTTATTTTTGTAAACACTGAAATGCAAATCCATCGAACAGTTTATTGGTTTTCTGTTGACCTCTTTAGTATGTAGGATTAAAAAAAACGCAGGACGTTGGCGCCGAAATGACCCACATCTACCTCAAAGAGTCCGATTTCTTTACAGTCAAAGGGTAAAGCACCAAAATATACATTCAGAAAACGAATAAAATCCCACAAGTTTTTTGGTTTCTGGCCACACAAGTGGAATGAGGATTTTAAGAAGGCAGAAACTCTTTGCACTGACATGGAATGATTGCAACACCGGCGCAAACGTCCTCGATCGATCTTCAGAGTCTGAAGGGGTGACCTTAAAGCTGGAAAAACACACGCACACCACAGACACACAATGCAGCTTACATTCTTGACACAATGCCTCTTTAGGCAAGTTTTATCACCTGTGGCTCAAAAGATGCTCTTAGTAGCTCAGTGAGCGAAGAAAAAAAAAACACACAAAAAAATAAAATAAAAATAAAAACCCCACACCCACACCACCAAATTTATGACCTCGATTCACACGTCCACTTTCTTTCGGTTCACCATCGCTTGTGCAAAGATGGCAAATAGATTTCCAAGTACTAATGTCTTTAAAAATATAGAATTCACTTCAAAAAGATAAAGATTGCTTTGAATCGGATATTCAGCTTTATAATGTTTGGTTACTGCAAGGCACGTTTGGTTACTGCATCTCGTCTTCCTAACAGACAGCTTTAAAACCTTTTGAGTTTGTTCAGGTTAAAAAAAAAAAAATAGGGGGTCAGTTTTATGGTTTGCCGATATCCACTGTGATTTTGGTAAACAGCTGGTCCTTCTCCACTCGAACCACTTCATAAGACAAGGAGTTGATGCCATCTTTGTGCATAGTCTCTCTGGTGTGTGCTATTCGGTCAAACCTGGGACAGGAAAACACATCGTTAGAGCAGTTAATTGCAGGCTTTCTGTAAACACATTGAGCAGCTTAATAGTGGAGTGCGTATTAGCAGTACTTTTCATTTAGGGTTGGCTCTCAACGCGGTTGAAAAACATCGCATGACTGCGCTTTTGTATTTATTAAAGCTCCATTAGTGAGTTAAATATGTGACAGCTGCTATAAAGTAGGATGTCAAAACATGGTGAAACAAAGGTGTTGCATGTTTCATGCTTTGATATGCAACTGCCAACATGGTCTGTGTACAAAGCAGTTTTCGCCTGATCTCAGATTACAAATCTAGTGGAAAGGAAAGCCTTCCCAGAAGAATGGAAGTTATTATACCAGTAAAGGTGGACTAAATCTGGTGAATTCTCAATGACTGAAATCACTGAATCAACCTTTTATGAGACGCACTGAAGTGGATGACAATGTTTTGAGTTGAAATTATATTCAAAAGTATATTTTACTGCCTGGTTGGCAGGACGGACAAGAAAGATTGAGAAATATAACAACTGAGTTATACGGGAAAAACAACTAAACAGAAGCATGATTCAAACGGGGTCGTTTGGCTTCTATTGTTTCTCACAATCCCAGAAGAATGATTTCACATTAAAATGTTACTCCTCTGAAAATAATGAAAGTTAAAGAGTTCCCATACTTTTCCATAGATTTTGTTGTTTTGGTCTTATGTCCTCCATAAAGATAAGTGTTGAACAAAGTTAATCATCACACAGTATGGATTTTGCCCATTGCAACAACTAGCCAAAAACCCAACTAGTGTTTATGCTGAGTAAACTTAGCCTGTTTACTATGAGCCCAATTCTGTAGCCAAATGATTCAATTTTCTATTGTTCAAAGGTACTCAGTAATCCTTAACTCTGTTACACCTCATCACTGTGTAAACAATGGAAATTATATCAGAAGAGACCTTTGTGTTTACTTATGAATAATTACAGAAAGACAGACTCTGTGTAAGGGGAGTGGAAGGCTATTAATGGGGGTCACAACACTCATATTAATCACCTTTGGGGGTTCGGGTCGTTCTTTTGGTCCCGTTCGTGACGAATCATCCTGCATTTTCCGACTGCACTGTTGGGTCTGGATATGGACATCCCTTTGGCGGTCACCCTGTGAGAAACACAACGCCATTCATT
The DNA here is from genome assembly GCF_946808225.1 of Silurus aristotelis. Lineage (NCBI taxonomy): Eukaryota > Metazoa > Chordata > Actinopteri > Siluriformes > Siluridae > Silurus > Silurus aristotelis. Next base: position 21,698,037 of record NC_139590.1, read on the forward strand.
CATGAACGCATAGTTTAAAGTTACAGACGCTGTATTTATCTCCTCCACGTTTAAAAAGCCGCGTCACGTTACGTAACTGTAACCTGGATAAACCAAACTCGCTATGGCAGAAATGCTCGACGTGGCATTTACAAGTACTTTTTTTTTATTTAACAAGCAACGTTTTGGTTCTGTTTCTCAACTCTGCACTCATTAATTATCTTCTCCCAGGACGCCACCAAGAACGAAAACTGCCTGCAACGAGGAACACGGCTCGAGCTCTGCCCTATCATCTGTCTTTCTTCATTTTGTCTCATATTTGTACAACTATGCGATAAGGTTTTTCGGATGAATTCCAGACCCTCTCATTAATATGAAATAAAATTATCATAAATACATTTATAGGAAGTACATTTGAAACACCACACACACTTTTCCAAGTCGAGGATCTGCTCAGTAGTATATGTTTTGCATTACTTACGTCAAAAACAGGAAAGAAAAAACAGAACTTGAGAGAGAGAATGAGAATTAGAGAGAGATCTGCTAATGTGTGCTTACTTAAATTCACTGATTTTATCATACCTGTTGTAGATATCGTCATCCTCGCCTCCCCAGCCCCAGTAGTTATTTGGAAAGCCGTTAATTTTCAAGTACTGCTCTTTGCTCAGGGAGGACACACCGCCGAAGTACTGGTTATATGGAAGTCTGTGTGAAGATGAAATAAATACGTGTTTGGGAATTAGTATGTCTGTGTGAAAAAAAAAAGTGATGTGCAGAAGACACATTTGTCGTTTGCTATCTCAAAGCACCACCGTGCATACCGACATCCTTTGGTGGTATAATCTCGGAATCAAGGAAGTAGAGAAAAAAAGACGACCACAGCTCTTCCGCAGAAGCGCATGAGCTAGAAAAAAAGCTGATCATGATCAGGAAATGGTGCTCTGACACATCTATATGTGTGTAAATGTCTTTTGAGGGTCACCCAGACAAAGTAGAGCTTCGGCCTAATAAATCCATCACAGACGCTCTTTAAAAAAAAAAAAAAAAAAAAAAAAAAAAAAAGTAACAAGAAAACTGGTCCATTTTTTTTTTACATATTATTTGTCAAATTTATTTGGGGATACATGTACAAGCTTACAGTATGTGTAATTATTTAGGAAAATGCAAACGCACTAAAGTGGATAATTTTGTGTTATATGCACAATCATTAACATTTCTCTTGTCCCTTCATGATGATGATTTCCTTGTCAGATCTGTTCTGGTATTCCCCTAAGATCATGTCCTGCCTCTGTTTACAGTTAATGAATACGAAGGTTGATGGCTTTCCCTTTACTTTGTGCTGTGAGCAAATGTTGTGAAATTACAACCAGATGCCTTGAAAGCCCCGGTAGGAGTAAAAGTTTCTCACTGAAAGCGGGAGGAGGAAATGCTCTTAAGATGCTATTAAACACACACACACACACACACACACACACACACACACACACACACACACACACACACACGTTCACACCTGGCACAGATCCTAATCCATGCAAATGTGTGTAAAAAAAAAGAAGAGAAAGTCTATTTGTAGCAGCGTGTAGTTTCTGCGACGATCGTCCAATCTTCATTCTGTCTTTACATGTAATACGTTCAGACAGCTGTCTAACCATTATATACCGAAGGTTAAAGATTGTACAGAAAAATATAGACACATTTTCAACGAGCATCTGCCTCACTGTGGTCATAAGAGAAACAAATGGCTATAACCTTCCTGGCTACTCAAACCAGGCTGAACATTCGCCGATCTCTTTCACCAACAAAGTGTTTCCGTCTAGGGAGACTCGTCAGATGGTTACAGGTAAAACCCCCCCCCTGGAGATTAGCACTGCCTAAAATTCAAACTCAGCCAATCCGGAAAAACCGTGCTGCCAGGATCCCTGGTGATTTGCTTACTGAACAATTTAATATATATGCAGGTTTGCGAGTGTTTCTAGAGATCTGCAGGATCTCTTAAGCCAGGTTTGACCTACTTTTTAGTGTGTGTGTTGTGAAAAGGAAAAGCCATCTACATTTGAATGCAAACGAGGCTCTAGAGGACTGCTTGGAAAATAGGAAGGAAAAAAAAAAACCCAGGTGTTGCCGGAGATCGATGCAAATTAACCTCGGGGGGGGCTGCGACCCGCGGAGAGAACAATGACACAAAAGAGTAAATAAGTCATCTAGTGGACTATTCTCTTTATCAATTTATTCCTTGTAATTTATTGCACAGCACCTTTTCCCCATGGATTTAAGGTACCTTTTATATCATTATCATTTAATACAATTTAACACAGATGTGCTGAGTTTCATACATTATTCATACAGTATAAGACATGAATTTACAAATTTAGTTACCTGAAGCCAAATTTGTCCATGGAGACAGACAAGTGTCTTGGCTGCTCGAAGCATTTGTATGTGTTCCGGTCGTCCATGGGGATGAGGTCGACGTCGCTGAATACGAAGCATTCGTAGTCGTACTCCTTCAGAGCCTCGGCGTAGCCCACGTTGAGCAGTTTGGCCCGGTTAAAGGTCTCCTCTCCATCCTGTGTGAACAGAGCGGAGAAGAGCGGCGTTACACGATACACGCGAGTAACATACAACAAACACGCTTGTGCAATTGTCTACACTTTGACACCGTGTGCTAAAAAAATATCTTTTTAGATAAAATCCTTCAATTCAGCCACACAGTTTTTATATATTTTTGTAAAATCTTTAGTAAAAGTTTAAAATTAGTGTCGGCATCAAGCTCTTTCTTTTCCCCAAACAAAAGTGCTGCTGTTAGCAACGACTCATTCTTACCTTTATTTTCCTGCCGGTTGCTATAGTTTTATTGTTAGAACCAGGCTATAAACAAACAAAGCCTGACACCTGAGTCTTGTACGTTATTTGAATATAAAAGATGCAGAGTCTTGCATTGTTTTGTTTTTTGTTTTTTTACAACTGCCCTTACAGATGAGCCTGCCTGCCATTCAGTCGTCTGACAAAAAAATAAAAAAATAAACGAAAGAGGTGTTACACTAAACCAAGTTAGACGGTACGCTCTCAGATCTAATTTCTTTCACTGAAAGCACTTAGTCACTAAAGAACCAGAAATGCCGTTGGTGCTTAGCGTCAATTTACGAAGGTTTTCTTTCGACATAGGGTCAGCACAGGATAATAATCTTTATTTTATTCCCCACTAATCTGTTGATGTGTATACACTCTTTACATACGCATTAAAAATGTATCGTCTGGCTACTTAGGAACTAGAAGAAACACTTCTGATGGATGATGGCTGATTGGCTGTTTTTTATGTGCGCACAATACATAGCGGCTTGCGCTCGTATTAACGACCAGGGTTGTTAAAACTGCTCTGCATGCTCGGTTTTAAAAGCAGACTCAGGGTCTTCCTATTGTAGTTCAACCTCTCGATTTTTACAAAACACAGTTTGGCGTCTGCTCTGCTTTGTCTGCACACACATTCATAATAAATACTTCCAGTTCGCTGTCTTTTTGCGTCGGTTTGTTTGCATATCAGTGCACACCAAACATACATCACCATCAATCACCTGAGATCCAGTACAGTATCTATTTTTGTACTATGGGTACAAACTATGGGTAACAATCTTAACAATAGCAGATATCAGTGTATTCTTCTTACGGTTCGTCCTAATTGTTTTAGGACCTCCTTATAAATAAAACCACTCAGTATCAGTGTAACGAATGTGAGAATTCCCTGCCCTAGGACAAGAGCTCAAGTCGTCTCAAGTTCTCATTCGAAACCATTCAGGTGCTTTTTGGCTTCTCCCCGTCGTTGGGTCTCTGGAGGACTGGATGAGCCGGAGCGTACCAGCGGCCAAAGATCGAGTCCTTCGATAACCGAAGATGAATCCTATAAGAGCTTTCTGGTAAATGCGCTCTATGGTAAGCAGTAAACAAAGGAAGTAAAGAGAGGGAAAAAAAGGCATTCTCTTCTGAGACAGCTGACATCTGTTGCCCAAGGACACTGGGCTGTGCTTGTTTTTCATGGCGGGAGGGAGTGAGGGGTGGAAATACTCAAGCGTTTCCTTTTCTTTCCCTCCTCAGGATTTACCAGGAAATTTGAACACTTTAGTCTCTGTGACTTGTATCGTGATGAGTTTGCTGGTTGGGTGTCAGAAGCTACCAGTCTCGAAAGTATTCGTGGCTTTTTGGAATGGAATCTGTTGGTCATTATCTGCCTCAAGATTCTGACGTGTTAATGAAATGCTTTCCAGTTCTCAACACCTGTAGCCAACACCTGTGGCCTTGCTGTCTGCTCAAACTCCCACTCGCCGGATTTTCTTTATTGGCTTTATTATTCTGTTAAAAAGCCCGGATCGGATAACTGTACAAATAAACTACGGTACAATACTCCTATGTATGCACCTGAACACAAAATAAATACGTATACCTAACAATTCTGTGAGGGGAAAAAATATTAAAACCATATGAAGAAAGGCTTTATTTAAAACAGGAAGCGATTTGATGTCACTTCTGTGCATGATTCTCCGTGCTTTAACCAATAAAATTATAACCTTGTAGTTCTGTTGAGAAAAAATTAAGGGGGGGGGGGGGGGGTTCCAAAAAACCAGCAGTTTAACCCAGCCTTGGTAGCAACCCATGACTGGCTTTTAGAAAGAGCAAGTAGACCTTTTTCTCACCTTTTTCGTCACACTGCTGTTAGCGCCAGGTGCTGAAAGCCATCATGCAAAAGACCGGCAATTTGGTCAGGAAGAAGATGGCAGATGGCAGGTAGCCAGGGAGGGATGAACCGGGGTGGGGTGGGGGGATAAGAAAGAAGTGGAGAGGAAAGGAGGGGTGGCAGAGAAAGCGAGAGACAAAATTAGAGAGAAAAGTGAGCAGAGCAGCAAGTAAAGACAACATTCAGAGAAGACAGATTGTTTTTCAGAACATCTAACCCCCCTTTTTTTAAACACACCGTAACACCAACATAGAAGACGGAAATGTAAACTAATGCCTCAAGCGTGAAAATGAAGGCAAAGTAACTGGCAAACAGCCCAAAGAGATTAATATGTGTGAAGCATTCGATCATTTCCCTCATTCCCTATTTACAAAAGAACTGCTGTTTATTAAAGCTTCAGAATCACTGTACAAGCAAGCAGAAATGTCAGACATTTTGCACGGCGCAAAAACACAACACAACAAAACCTTGTCCAAGGTTTTGTTGAAGGTCCAAGGTACATTTCAAACTTTGACACTGTTGAATGTCAAGAGGAAAAATGATAATTCATGATTAGCGTGTTGCCCAGTTATGACCTACATTGGAAATGAATACTGGTGGGGGGGGAGTGTGTTGCGTCCCTCAGCTGTTTTTGATCAACCTAAACCCTCTGGCGAAATCTGCTGTCTTCAGCAGTGCAAAGGTGAAAACTTGGTTTTTGCCTAAACAACAACACCGGAATTTGTTTTGTCTTTACCTTCAGTCTGTCTTGAGAATTGCCATGCAAATGATACATTTAGACTTTTATTTATTGTCTCATTTTTAGACGAGGTTAAATGCTTTCACATTTGTACACTGCACCAGTAAGGCTTTTAGCCACGGTTCACCAGCATGGAAGTCTTTACAGCAACGAGTGCCTATTAAAACAATTCTTCCGATCATGTTGGTGGTGGATAGACTTCAGCACGATGCTTCAAAACGTCCAAAAAAAAAAAAGATTTTGGTAGTGCGTGAGAATGTAATGGTATATGCTGTATGATTCACGCCATTTTTCTTTTTTATCCTCATCAAAACCATTCCTGGCTGGACCCTGGCTCACCCGTAAGGTGAGAAATGTTTTTGCATAAGATAAAGGTTAAACAATCAGTTACTTCCCTGGAAATGAAGACGCTTGACTGCTTTGGCTGCAAAGATAAAGAAAAAAAAAAAATAAACTAGCCAGACTTGTTATTTCAGTCCAAAAAAATTTTTTTAACTTGACTTGACCTCCCGTAATGTGCTTATAATTACGTTACAATATCGCAGTTGTAGACGATTGTAAATAATTCAACTGGAGATTTTTTTTTTTTACACATGAAAAGACTAATGAGTTCAAATGCATTCTTTTTATCTGAATCCCAAAGTGGGCAGTTTGTAGACTCTCCTTTTTTCAACAGGTTACAAGAAATTTGATCCACTGTGAAAAATATGGGTGAAGCAATGTTCAGTGTCTATGCAACCGGAACATGAAAAAAAAATGAAGCAATAAAAATAAAACGCTGCAAATATGAAATTTCATTTGTCAGCCAAAACATTTCAAGAATGTCTGGTGATTGAACGTAGAAATATTCTTTATATATTTTCCCAATAGTGGCAGGTACATTTTTTACCCCTTGATTTGCTTGCACGCATACGTACCATTTTTTTGAACTGTCTGCGTTCCTAAGCACAAAAGAAAACAGAATGACAAAGGTAAGATGGATAATCCTAAAAATGTACCATACTTATTTAAAGAAAAAAAGTTTATTAAAGAAGGAAGAGGGAGTTTGGTTTTTATGACTGGTGATACAAATTTCACGCGCATTTTACCGTGTGATTGAAGATGGTAAAAAGTGTTATTAAATTAAAAAGCACAATTTTCTACTTAACAAAATTCTGTTAAGTAAAAATAAAAATAAAAAAACACAGGGAGGAGAAAAATATGAAAAGTGAACCACAGAGACAGCAATCGCAGCAGAGTACACAATGTACTTCTAGTGACTAAAAAGTGGGGGAGAGGAGGGTTCCTGTTCATGTGATTGAACTCTGTGTGTGTGTGTGTGTGTGTGTGTGTGTGTGTGTGTGTGTGTGTGTGTGTGTGTGTGTGTGTGTGTGTGTGTGTCTGGAATTTTTAGAAAAGCCGAAAGAATAAATTGTCTTAGTTGGATTTGCTCAAGTGCCCAGCAGTGGTAGTTTGGGAGAGCTAGGGCTTGAAAAAAATGACCTCCCAATCAGGAACCCTGCTACTAGGTGCTAGTTTCTCTGTGGTCCACTATCTGAACCATGAGCCCACAAATATGAGCCTTCTTCACACTGCTTTGTGCTGGAAACGTTAGTTCAAATGACAAGTCCACATGGTTTGCCACCGATAGACTGGAACGGAGCCATGGCCCAACTCTGAAAAGTCGGAACGGTGAAAACGCACCTCACGTAGAGTCAATGCCTGAACTCTCCGTGGCTGAATGAGCGCAAATCGCCACAGTCATGCCCCGAATGGAAAGAGAAGCTCCAGCCACACCAAAAAGAGAACCAACTCCATATTAACACCATTGCCCTTGGAACGGAATGCCCACGTATATGCGAAGATGAAGATGAAGCTTTTAATAAAAGATGAAAGAAAGAATGAGCAAATCTCAATCAACGGGTCATGCGGTAAACGTCATGAGTCTTTCGATAGGTCCTGCACGCTTCATATCTAACCTGCCCTCTTATTATGCGAGTTGAGAAGAACTCACCTGGTTGATGATGTAGATGCCATAGTCGAGCTGCTGCCGCTGCAGAATTGGGTGCAGGTAATAAAGCCAGTACTTTAGGTGTTCGTCTCGATTACGGAATGGGATGATGATCGCCACTTTCTGCAAAGCTTTGCAGTTTTTGGGTTTGTAGCGTCCTCCATTCTGCAGCACTGGGTTCTCTTTCCTCACCTGATCGAGGCTCACTGGATTGGAAAACTCGATTAGGAGCGGACCCACTGCAAAAGCACAGGACAGTGTTTGATTAGTTTCACAGCAACATCACACATTCATGCGATGCCTAACGTGCAAGCAGTAGTTAAAAAAGATTGTTATTAATACGGTATTCTCAGACCACAGACTTAAAGCTTTTCAACAGAAGCTACTACTATATTTCCCCGAGTTACTCAATAATAATGAGAATGATTACTCAGATAATGATGTTTAATAAGTAAAACTCTCGGGGACGTGTTGTTATTGGAAAATTGGTGAGGTGCTGCGATGAAAACGACTGAAGCTGTTACTAAAGCTGCCCTGAAAACATTCATACCACAGCAACTTTAACATTTGGCCTTAAGCTTTACTCTTGCGTTGAAACCAAATGTGCAGAAAAAAAAACAATGTAAACAATCTTGAGTCAGGATGATTGTTCATTTCTGCATTAATTTCAACAGTCAGCATAAACTCCATTCCCAAGTTAGTCTTCAATGTCTTGCAAGCAGGAAGATTTTCAATAAAATCTAAAGATATACTATATTTTGGGCCCTTAACCCTTCCTATATTTGTTTTTATTCCCTAATAATGAAAGAGAAGGTTGATGGTTTCACTTTTTGTCCGATTTCTTCTCTTTTGAGATCAATATATCTGCAGGATGTGTGTGAGGAGCTAAATACCTTAACCGAATCGATTTACGTCGAATGAGATGTGGAGAAAACCCCTTCTAATGGCACTTAGATGTCAGGCGGGCAAAGAGTAACAGGCTTTAGGAATCATGCACTGCTGATTTCTAAGAACTGAATCATCTTTTTCTGTGCTGCAGGCTTCACTTTGTTGTTCTCTCCCACCAGACTCTGGTCTCCACTACTGTTCAGTGAAAGTGCAGTAAAACTTGCACTGAGCCGCCACTTTCAATGGTATTAAGAAATAAAATCACTAAAGAAATACAAAAGGCTTGGGGCCGAATATATAAGTCTGTTATAAAGAGCAGTCCATCATTCCTCGTTCACTGTCTTGACTCAACTAAAGCAAGAAAGATGATCCCAAACATTTTGAAACAGAACAAGAGAAAATGAAATATAATGGCAATAGATTTCATTTTCATGAATTCTCATACAAATTGTGTCTAAAAAAATAATAGTTAGATAAACGCACATGAAATAATATATATATCTGCAGGAAGTCTGTGTGACACGCAAACACTTCAACGTGACACGTGGACCTGAAACAGTGAACTTTCTCGGAGGCCCTGAAGTCAAATTTCTGGCCGTGCAGCTGAACAAACACGCAGATGAATACAATGACGGCAGAAATAGGTTTACTTGGCACACAACGCGATCCAAACTCGGGAGATCAGGTAAAAACACTGGTTGACGTATCACACGGATGCACCGAGTAATCTGAAGATCAACTTGTCCATTTTGGGGACCTTGCTTATTGTTCTGCCTATAATCAAGACTCATAAATCATATAATCGAAGCTTTAACGGCATCCGGAATTGTGAAGCACTTCACATTAAACAGAGGAGGACTAGATGACTTCCATATAGTATGATCTATCAAGATCTATTGAAGTCAGGCTGCCAGGCAATGAGACAATACTCACAGCCCTGGTGGTCTAAGAAGTTCACCCTCCCATACTGGGTTTGAGTCCTGGCCTTGTGGTTGCACGGGCTGGTGCACTCTCTGTGCTGGCTCCAAGCTTGCATTAAATAGTGGGGGTTTTATCAGGCATTGGTGTTTCTTGTAAAACTAGTGGTAAATCATATATATTTGCCAATTATCTGTTGTGGCAACCTCTGATAGGAACAGCTGAAAGATTACAATTGACAATTTTAACCAACAGAGAAAATCACAAATCCTCTGGCTTTAGCCCCACTAGGCTAACGTTTCTCAGCAAGACTGTACTTTATTAATATAATGGTTTTTGGCATCTAATTAGGCAGAACACAATTACTGACTGCCACATTATCCAATAACTAGACATGCTATCATTTCCAGAGCAGTACACTAATTCAAGTTATCGTTAAAAAATTGTTCTCCACAATAAGAAAAAGAAGCATGAGCTAATTGTTGAATCAACGTGGTACGTTTCGAAACCTTTCCGCTATTAACCAACACTGCCTGGAAACATTACGAATAATACAAGCTCTATGTGTTGCTTCCTGCAATGATTGGTTTCTCGACTTCACCGTGCCCTTCAATACCAGCTCTTCAAGTCAATGTATCAGTTTGGTGCCACATGCCTGCCTGGTTGCCAGATGCTGAGCAAGCATTAAAAAAATAATTCTCTTCTTTATGGAAATTACCTTTGAAATGCAAACCACTTTTGGCTCTTAAACTATATTTTCCGCAGTCAAACTGCTCATATTTTTCCTTTTTTTTTCCCCCATTACACTCTGCAAGTGCAGTTTGGTGGACCTCTCCGATGCAGATATTTTCTAAACCAGCTGCCCACTAGATGTAAGCCAAAAGTAAAGTCTGTGGAAACTGGCAGGAGCCTGAACCAGCTAAAGAACTGAAAGTGTTTGAAGAGACTGAAACTGGAAAGCATTTTTCGGTTGGTGAAATAATGACGCCAGCACCTGAGTAGGAGGGACCCAAACATTTTTCCAGCAAGACACTGCTCCTGAGCACCAAAAAGTCATGGTTTCTCAACGGTGACGTGTAAGAACAGAAGTAAAAAAGCTTTCCCTAAAAAGGAGACATTATAGAAACAAACAAAAAAAAAATTAACTGAGGCCATATTAATAGCCAAGGTTTTGGAAAGAGATGTTCTGGAATAGCTTGGTGTCTGACTGCAGTGTATCCACAAGCTTTTGATTATTATAGTGTTTATGGTGCCACTTGGCTTAACTGTATTTTTCCCTTATTCCTGGAGTAGTAGACTTGTAGACAGTCATGGCTCAATGGTTAAGGCCCCGGCTTACTACTCAGAAAGTCAGGGGTTTGAGCCCCAGAGCCTCCCAGATGACACTGTTGGGCCCATAAATAGTTTTCTTATATTTTAAACATTCATCCACAGATTTTATATTTGAGATCAGCTCCTCTAATTATCCTTCTGTGTGCAAAGACCTCAAAAATGAAATTGGAATTGGGCGGTGTGTTATATCTACAACAAATCTTCCATTATAGTCTCCGAAAGCTTTTCTGGAATTTCTATTTGTTATTGAGTTTATTCATTTGTACAAGGTGTTCTTCAAGTTTCATGGTCCCGCATCGCTACTGATTAATTGATTTCTCCTCGCCAACCTGAACAACACCTCTTAACAATCCTGGTTGTGTTGACCGTGATGAATGAGAAAAGATTATTGTTTTTAGATAAGAATGTTTGGCAAGACATTATTTATATTAGATAATGCTTTGGTGTGAATAAACACACTAACTTCTGTTATTGCTTGTAATCAGATAATCGCTCTAGGTGAGAATATCTCTCTGTCGAAGCAGCCCATGATTAATTGAGTTTAAGGCTATGAGAAAAAATCTCTTGCAGTCTGAGTTGAGATAAAAGGTGCAGAAATCTGGTTCGCTACACCTAGTTTTGTACTTTTTTTCATAGCCGTTTATGCCCAAACTTTAGCATACAAGGCTTAAACTTGATCCTGAGGTTACTATCAAGGAGTTGTGCATGTTCTCCACTGTCCCTCTCCGGTTTTCTCCTAGCTGGCAAAAAACAATAGTATAACAACAATAATTTAATTGCCTCTAGGTATAAAATGCGCATGTGAACAATCTGGAGCGCATTCCTGCGTGAATAGTAAAACAATGACCTGGATTAAGCGATGCCTGAGAATAAATGAATAACCTGCTCCACCAGCTACTCTGCATGTCCCATATCAGATATCAGTCAGTAGATATGAGTCAGATTTAAAGTGTGAAGCAATAAATATGCAGCAGCATCCAACCGGTCACACGTGGTTTCACCCAAAATGGGACGTGAAATCTGGTCAGCAATGCTGATGAATACAACCATATTTAAGCAAACATAATAATAATAAAATAAAAAATAAAAAGCGTTCATACCAAGCAAAGGAGACGTATCAGGGCATTTTTCCAGCTTCCTCTCTTTAACGGTGTTGTTGGAAACTAAAGTGTTGTCCGATTTGGATACTTCGGTGGTTCCCGGATGCTGTTCCAGTTTCCTGAAGGTCTGAATGTTGTGCTGAGAGTTTTGTACGAACGATTGTTTGTTGTCCAACGATTTGACATAGTAGACCACAGTGACCAAAATGTGCAGGCAGCAAAGGAGGACAACAAGAGTGCAGGTCTTATGAAGGGCATTAAAAGTCACATTCGGGTCGCGCATCTTTTTTTTTTTTGTTGCAAAAAGTGAAAAAAGAAAAAGGGGGAAAAATGGGAAAGTGAAACCTATTACACTAATAAGTGGCTACTGGTTGAAGAGGTAAGAAACAGACTGTACTCTTATTTAACAAGAGCAGCTACAATAAAATGTACAGTATACCCTAATGTACAACTACACACACCTAGCATTTTATAACCAAAAAATTTAAATCCAGTGCTTACTTAGAGAAAAAAAAGGAAGGAATATTATACTTAAATATTTGACTTTAGGAAAAAAAAATACCCTCCTCACTTCCTGTTAAACAAACATTTAAAAGTTTTCTACACAGCCGGTCGGTCTGTATTATTAAAATAACTACCAAAATATATCTACAAATATCTCAAATCTTTCTGAAAACCATCTACAGCCTGTGCCCATTACGTGTTCTGTTAAACTAAACAGATTAACATGTCATTAGCGTTAGCATGCGCCCTCGCTAAGTAGCTAGCTTCGCTAAAAGGTACTCGTGACTTTCAGCGAACTTCAGTGCGCTTCTCCTTAGCTAGTGTTCCGCTTCCTCTAATACAGCTCCTTCACAGCCTTTCTGTTTTTCCTCAGAGGTATCCACATGTAATGGCAGAGAGGGAGAAAAAAAAACATTTAATCCATGGCCAGTTATAAAGAAATATAAAGATAAATAGAGAGCGTCGTTGTGACACGCTCTAGGCGCTGCTTCCCGTTACACTGAGGATGAAAGAGAGACGCCTCGCGCTACGACAAGCTCGCGTGAGCAGAAAAAAAAAAAAAAAATACGTCATCGGTTCTCTGACTCGAGGCGGCTGGAGGTGCTTCCACACTGTAAAACACTGCTGGAGTGCTTCCACACTGTAAAACCTGCACACCAGTTACATCTATCTATCTATCTATCTATCTATCTATCTATCTATCTATCTATCTATCTATCTATCTATCTATCTATCTATCTATCTATCTCTGTCTGTCTGTCTGTCTGTCTGTCTGTCCATATAACTATCTATCTAATTACGTCTGTCTGTCTGTCTGTCTGTCTGTCTGTCTGTCTGTCTGTCTGTCTGTCTGTCTGTCCATCTAATATATCTGTCTGTCTGTCTGACTGTCTGCATGTGCCACACTTCCACACTGTAAAACCTGCACTCCAGTTACATCTATCTATCTATCTATCTATCTATCTATCTATCTATCTATCTATCTATCTATCTATCTATCTATCTATCTATCTATCTATCTATCTATCTATCTATCTATCTATCTATCTCTGCCTGTCTGTCTGTCTGTCTGTCTGTCTGTCTGTCTGTCTGTCTGTCTATATAACTATCTATCTAATTACGTCTGTCTGTCTGTCTGTCTGTCTGTCTGTCTGTCTGTCTGTCTGTCTGTCTGTCTCTAACTCTGTCTGTCTGTCCATCTAATGTGTCTGTCTGTCTGTCTGTCTGTCTGTCTACATGTGCCACACTTTCACACTGTAAAACCTGCACACCAGTTACATCTATCTATCTATCTATCTATCTATCTATCTATCTATCTATCTATCTATCTATCTATCTATCTATCTATCTATCTATCTATCTATCTATCTATCTATCTATCTATCTATCTATCTATCTAATTACGTCTGTCTGTCTGTCTGTCTGTCTGTCTGTCTGTCTGTCTGTCTGTCTGTCTGTCTGTCTACATGTGCCACACTTTCACACTGTAAAACCTGCACACCAGTTACATCTATCTATCTATCTATCTATCTATCTATCTATCTATCTATCTATCTATCTATCTATCTATCTATCTATCTATCTATCTATCTATCTATCTATCTATCTATCTATCTATCTATCTATCTATCTCTGTCTGTCTGTCTGTCTGTCTGTCTATATAACTATCTATCTAATTACGTCTGTCTGTCTGTCTGTCCATCTAATATGTCTGTCTGTCTGTCTGTCTGTCTGTCTGTCTGTCTGTCTGTCTGTCTGTCTGTCTGTCTGTCTGTCCGTCTGTCTGTCTGTCTACATGTGCCACACTTCCACACTGTAAAACCTGCACACCAATTACATCTATCTATCTATCTATCTATCTATCTATCTATCTATCTATCTATCTATCTATCTATCTATCTATCTATCTGTCTGTCTGTCTGTCTGTCTGTCTGTCTGTCTGTCTGTCTGTCTGTCTGTCTATCTATCTATCTATCTATCTATCTATCTATCTATCTGTCTATCTATCTATCTATCTGTCTATCTGTTTATCTGTGTGTGTGTGTGTGTGTGTGTGTGTGTGTGTGTGTGTGTGTGTGTGTGTGTGTGTGTGTCTGTCTGTCTGTCTGTCTGTCTGTCTGTCTGTCTGTCTGTCTATATCTCTCATGTGACATTAAAATGTGTTTTAGTTTCTCCAAAATGTCTTCTAAGGTTACTTCTAATTTTTAAATATAAGCAAACCCGATTATTTTCATGCAGTCTTATATTTGGTGTAATGTTTAAAGCAGGGGTCACCAACATGGTGCCTGTGGGCCTTTTCTAAAAATAGCTGTTTCCTACTTTGTAAAATCATTGTTGATAATTATTATGAGAAATCATTAATATAATCAGAGTCTTCAAATAGATGAATATCATTAATTATCAATAATAACATATAATAAAAGGTAAATTGTGCAATTTGTTATTTCAGATTAAACTGAAAACTGTGTGTATCGAACTGGTAGCCCTTCACATTCGTCGGTACCCAAGAAGTAGCTCTCAGTTTCAAAAAGGTTGGTGACCCCTGGTTTAAAGTGTGTAGTCAAACAACAGACCTAAAAAAAAAAAAAAAAAAGAAAAAATATCTAGAGAAAACTACAGTTTGAGCTCCCTCTAGTGGTGGCACTGGTGATTGACAACATCTTTCTATGCACACCGAAGGTCGAGTCAAGCGAAGTCAATTCAACTCGAACAGGCTTTATTGTCATTTCAACCATACAGTACAGTACACAGTAAAACAAAACAACGTTTCCCCAGGACCAACGTGCTACATCAAACAACGTAAATTAACAAAAGAAACACAGTGTTACACTCTAATCTAACAACACAAAGTGCACATGCGCTAATTTAGTGCAAAGACAACTTTAAAACAACATAAGACAAGAAAACAGTAGACACAGTTATGGTCAAAAACTGTAAACACAGTGACACTGTTGCCCTACCAGTATGGTACAGAAGATTGTGCACGTGGATTGTCCATATAAAAGAATACTTTTTTTTTTTATATAATTTTCAAATGAAAAATTAGCTGATTTATACACTTTTACAAATGTGTGTTTGTAACCTAACTCATCAGGCAGATTTCATTTCCGTCTATTTTTTCCCTGTTTTGTTTTTCTCATAGAATCTCACAGAGTAGAGATTTCACTGTATGGTATAACAGACTTCCTGTAAATATGGCTTCCTGTTAAAGTCATATACAGTCATAAACGTTTCCTGTTTCCTTAGTTTATAACAGTAGGATCCTGAATCTTGAATGTATATTGAATATATTTTAAAGGCAGGATCATACGATTAATATTTTATAACAGTATAGTATAGAAACCATGTTGCCGAAACTTTAAACGTATGGTCATTCGACATCGATGATGTCTTAACATTAATATATTTGTGCTTTTTTATTAAAAGTTATTACAGCACTAGTGCTGGGCAAGTGATACCAGTCATAGAATGTATTAACCATATCCTTCTAACGTTAAATGTGAAAACACAGAGATGGCAGAAACAAGACTAAACTGCTGGAAATTTCGGAATCTTCTTGTTTGCAAATGGCCGCATTGTATCTCACAATGACAAAGATTTGTACTGACGTCCTGTCAAACGTCTACAGGTCTGCCCATATATTTGAAAAACCTTTCATCAAGACTCGGGTACATTAACATTGTGAAGTGAAACGCCTGCGTAAACAAGTGGGGCAAAATGTAACACAGAAGTGTTACCAGATCCTAAATGCCAGTGGGAAGCACGGAGTCTCCGTCAGCACTGGAACACACGCGCCTGTCTATCAAACCAGATCCAAGGCAATTGGTCCAACCCATAAGTGGATCTTTCTTAAACACATGATGATGAAAGCGAATAGCATTGTGTGCTTTTACGACTTCGCTAGGGTAAAACCGAGATTATTGACCCCAGCACTGCCAAGCTGCCACTGTTGGGCCCTTGAGCAAGGCCCTTTATACTTTCTGCTCCAAGGGGTGCTGTATCATGACTAACCCTGCACACCATTTCCTAATACCCTGGGATACAGGAAGAAAAAAATCTCTACCAGCCACCAACCGGCATTACAGACGATTTAATCAGCAATCAATTAGGATTATTGATACTAAATAATATTCTATTATCTATATTTCTTATATACTTTCTCAGAACTCAATGGCTTGCGGCAAGCTGCATCGTCCCTATTAGGTGAAAAGGATTCTAAAGTGTTTATTTCTAGAGCAAACCAGCATCATCGTGTCTTATCTTTTGAATGTAAGATATGAAATGAAAAACCTTTTCTGGAAATGAACATGCTACATTTCTGATTTATCACATGTTGGCCTGCTGCCTCTCTGGTAAATAATGTCCCATATATATTCCATTTAGTGGTACAAGTAGAAGTTGGAAGTATTAGTTTAGTGGTTATGAGGCTGGAACTCTCATCAGAGGTCAAATTCTAGCGCCACCAATCTGCCACTGCTGGGCTTTCGAGCGAAGCATTTAACTCTCAAATGCTCAGTTATATAAATTAGATGTTGCTCTTGATATGGAAAAATACTGCCAGATAATGTAAATTGCTCCTTTTTTAACTACAAAGGTGCAAAGCAGCAACACATTAGTCCTTTAATTTGTCTAGCTCTTTTACACTCAACGTATCTGTAATAAGTGATCTATAATAATCTGTCGTGCTAAACCTTCTGTCAAGATCGTTGTGCTGATCACGTTATTTTCTCCAAAATCACTGTGATGTATGTAATTACACTTTTTTTTAACTGCACATTAGGCTAAACACCTAATGGATTGGTCCTGTCATGCAGATAGATCTTTTTTTTACCTAAAATACCAAATAATTTAGATTAATTTAGTTTCATTATAATAATTTTTTTTTTAAAAAGCACAATATGGAATACAACTCACGCACCCCAGATGACAATGGACATGTACACTACTTTTACAGCAAGAAATATAAAAAGATTTGCATTGTAAAAATGTGATAGTTTGATTAATCCACTATATCAACGAAGTGGAAAGAGTCCGGGCGTAATATTTCATTTTACAATAATGAAACCAAAGTTTATTAATAGGGATAAAAAGTAAGCAAGGGTTGGAACTTGGACTTTAACAATAAACATGGTCCCAAACAGCTTTCCAGGGATAAGTAGGTTATAAAATTACAATTTATACATTAGTGCCTATAAGTTCAACCAAGCCGGTGGTGATAGTGGCAAGGAAAAACTCCCCCATGAAAGACTTCATGAGCGAGAAACTGAGAGAATCCTGACTCGAAAGGGAACCCAGGCTCATCTGGGTGACACCTAATGTCCATTCATTATTGTTTTATAACTGCTGAGATGCACTGCTCAGTGAACTGTTCAATGATATGCGCTTAAATAGAGAAATGTTGGTGCTAATTGCAGTCCTGAGCTATTGTAGCATAATTTTTGTATTATTCACAGTCATGCTTAATCCATGGATCTTCAGGCCATTCATGTGGTTCATGCGTGTATTTCTTGGCAGGATTTCAATGCTTACATTACTTTGTAATGAATGTGAGAAAGTAAACAAGTAATATTGGAGTCTCAGGGCCCTGATTTCTTGCTATGCAGAACCTGTTTAGGTAATCTGGATTATTGAAAGATGTTTTTGTGTAGATAGTAGAAGCTCAATGGTTACGATGATGGATTTGTGCTCAAAACAAGTCCAAATTCCAGTCCAGGGTCATTGAGCAAGACCCTTAACCCTTTTCTGCTCAGTTTTAGGATTGAGATATTTATAAGATCTCTTTATAAGATCGTGTGATAAGAGCGAATGCTGTGAATCAAGGAATTGTGAGGTAAAGAGGTGCTGGTTTGGTTTATTTTGCTTTTGTAGACCAGCTTTGGCTTTTGAAATCAAATGAAAACGTTGCGCAAGAAGTAAAAAAATTTAACAAATTACTCAAACAGCAAAAAAAAAAAAATGATAATATAATAATTATTATATAATATATAATAATCAATAATGCATTTTGGGATCAAGTTCATTTCCAAATAGAAATATTTCTATGAATAAATGGAAAAAAAATAAAAGAAGGCCGAGTTCACTCTTTCTCTTGTAAAACAAATGCATTACTTGCGTTTGGTTATAAAAAACATTACACCCTTTTCAATGATATTTAGATCGAAAGATTAATTTTAATTTATTTATATATATTTTTTTGATATATGTATTTTGCAAGCAGCACCGCCATAAAACTTTAGAATTAGAGGCGGCCTCGTGCAGCGCGCTGACGTAAGGTGGAAAGCAGGACCAATACCAAACAGCTGCCCACTGGACACTCGGCGTCCTACGTAGTGCGTACGAGGCTATTGTTTTGCACCCTACACAGGGGGCCTATCTAGGGAGCGAGCAGACGTTTGGGACGGCACCCTCGCAGCGCTGTGTTGGAATGCGTCGAGGAGACTCGCACTTCCCTAAAACAAGTTGAGGCGAAAAAGTTCGTTTTGGGGACAAAAACCGTGGAAAAAAGAAGAAACTTCCCGAAAAACTTCGACGGACATCCGGGAAGGACAGAGGGTGAGTGTGTCTGTGGAGTCAGGAATTGTTTAATGACGTAAAAACCGTTTCTTTTCGTTTGTTTTCTGATAAAGTGTGTAGGCTTGTAAAATGGAGGCAGGGTGTGAGAGAGAGTGTGTGTGAGTGTGAGTGAGAGAGAGGCGCTGTCCAGCAACAAGATCAGGACCACGGCTAACACACACTCACACACTCTTTACCCACATACACACTCACACACTCAGTAACGACACACTTTTCTCTCGAATCACGTATTTAAGACGACAAAACTGTGGGAATAAAACATTGTGTGTGTGTGTGTGTGTGTGTGTGTGTGAGTGAGAGAAAAAGAGAGTGTGTGTGAGTTGACCTTCCGGAAAAGTATGCTAGCTAAAGTGAGTTGAAAAAATCATTGTTTTCTATCATACAATTTTGTGTGTAACAACTTTAACGCTCGCTCGCTCGCGCGTGCGCGCGCAAGCTGGACAGCGACTTTTAATTGGACGTGATTTTAAAGTCCTGGAAAGTTTTTTTTTTTCTCTCTCTCAAAAGTTCACACTTTAATTTAATGAAAAAAAAAAGAATAGTTATTTAACTTGCGATGATTATATTTATATAATAGAAATATAATTAAACATTGAGTTTTTTTTTTTATCTTCCTCATGATTCCGCCCTGAGTTTATTTCCTGACTCTGGGAGCTGTCCAACAAACACTCACTGTTTTTTTTCCACGTGTCGTTCACGTTTTTTTTGCGCGATTTCCAGGACAATTTTTGTCGTGAACGCCAAGTTTAGTGTATGAATGTGTTAAATGTTTGGAGAGAGAATGTTTATGGTCAGTCTGAGGGAGTTCAGGAGGTTCTGGTTTGCTCTGCTGCTGCTGTAGGAAAATGGCCGAATAGTTCAACATGACATGAAGCTGCTGAGCAGGAGAAAAAAATGCACGAGGGGGGAGGAGGATAATGTGCGCGCGCGTGTGTGTGTGTGTGATGGGGTGGGGGTAATTAGGGGGGAAGCGGGGGGGGGGGGGGGGTTGTTGGTGGTTGATAAAGTGCACGAGATTAAGTTGAGGAGATCGGCGCGCAGAGACGTCGCGTGCGCGAGAGTCAAAGAAAATGCATGTATGCGTGTTAAAAAATTAATGTAGTAAATAAATGAAGGAAAAAGAAATGCAGTGCAAATATGTAAAAAAAAAAGAATGCACGTAACATATGTAATAATTAATGTGTAATATAATAAATGATGTATAATTAAATATATAAATACGTAATTAGTATCTAAAAACAATACCGTGCACAGATGTTTCAACTTAATTGATTGAAAACAGTCATGCATATATAAGAATTGAAATAAATGTAAACAATGCATGCATTTAAAAAAAGTAAATAAACAAATCAACTAGTGCACTTTTGTTGAAAAATTAACTGACTACATTTATTCATTTAATAAACAAACAATATATCTAGTTCAAAACAGATAAATAAATCACTAGTGTGTGTGTGTGTGTGTGTGTGTGTGTGTGTGTGTGTGTGTGTGTGTGTGTAAATAAATTCATTTCTTCATGTATGGTTAAAAAAATATTTTGGGAAGACAAGTGGTGGAAATGTGCAAAAAAAAAAAGCAATATTTACAATTATTTTTAGAAAGCAAAAGTTCTAAAAAAATGTTAGCAATTAGCGATCATTGGAAGTCAGTAAGAAAAATAATACAATGAAGAATTAATATCAATATTACTACTAATAATAAATAGGATAAGCATATTTCTCTCAAATGTTGCCGGTACTTCAGAATTAGGACCTTTTTCTTATTGAGATTTTGTTCCCAAGAGCACGGCTTTTACCCCTGCAACAAGTTTTGGTGCAATACAATGTTTTTTTTAGGAGTGGGACAGGTATCAGTTTTATCTGTGCATTAACAGTAAACATTTACAAACGTTTCAGCAGCAAAACCTCAGTAAAACTTTATAATGATGCAAGCAGGATGAAGGACACTGTTGGACATCTAGGTACACAAACTGTATCTATTAGGAATATATATATATATATATATATATATATATATATATATATATATATATATATATATATATATATATATAAAAAATTCTATTTGATTTTTATGTGACTGCTCTGTTTTCTACTAGATCTCAGAGCCTCAGGCTTTAATTTAGGGGGAAAAACAGTTTTTCATGCTGAATCATTCTGAGTCACAAGGAGTGTGTCCATACAAGGCTGTGAGTCTTGAACAAGAGCTGTGTGTGTGTGTGTGTGTGTGTGTGTGTGTGTGTGTGTGTGTGTGTGTGTGTGTGTGTGTGTGTGTGCATGAGACTGTGAGCGATAATTTCCAGAGGCTGTACTCTCACTGACTCTTAAGACTATTGCGCAGTCATTCGGCCATTTTGAGTATAAAGTAGTGCAATCACAATTACGCCCCTTATGTTTATGTTTTTCAGTGTAGTTTGGCATGAAGGAGTCAGGCCGAGGCTTTCAGTTAGCCTTGTCTGTATCTTGTGATTTAGTACAGGAAATGAGTTTTGCCTTAGAGAAAGAATGCTTCTGTAACCTTCCGTGCATTAAAGAGTCTTTAAACCATGGTGTGTGTGTGTGTGTATAATGTACATATTATATGTATGTATGTATGTATGTATGTATGTACATGTAGAGAGAGAGAGACACACACACACTATATTCCAAATAGTATTGGGTCACCTGACCTTTCCTGCTATATGTGGTTCTTTTCCAAACTGTTACCACAAAGCTGTAGGCACTCGATTGTATAAAACATCATTAGATGTGCTATAATACAATTTTGCATTCACTTGAACTTGGAAACCCAAAACCTGTTCCAGCATGGCGATGCCCCGTGCACAGATTGAGCTCCTTGAAGATCTGGTTTACATGCTTTTTAGAGGAAGATCTTGAGTGGCCTGCTACAGAGCTCTGATCTCATTCCTATTGAACACCTTTGGGATTTATGCTAACGCCGAATGCACCCCAGGCCTTTTTTTAATCTACATCAGTACCTGCCTTTCATAACACCCTTGAGGCTGAACACACCATATCCACACTTCAAAACCTAGTGGAACATCTTCCTAGAAGAGTGGAGGGAATAATAAGAGCGAATTGGGAGTAAATGTGGAATGTGATGCTCAAAACACGCACTACTTTTGTAAATATAGTGTGTGTGTGTGTGTGTGTGTGTGTGTGTGTGTGTTTGTGTGTATGTATAAGGTATGGTAAGATTGGTGCATATGCAAAACAGTTAATGATGTGGTGTATAGATTATAAAAAGTGTATCGTAGTTGCTATTTGTATGGAAATGCATAGTTTTTTAACATATTTGCGTTTATTTATATATAATTATTAGATGCTTAGTAGTAGCGACAAAGATTTATGTCTATAGATTAACATAATAGAGGTGGAGCTGCATCTTTCTGGAGACAGAACCGGAAAAGAATATCTGTTTTTATCTGTTGTTTTTCTCTTGTTTTGCACTACAAAGGCGTTTTGTGAAATCGCACTGCATCATATTAGGGGTGAATCGCATCGAGATGCGAATCACATCGTTCTCAGTTATGGAGACGTACATCCATAATATATATGTAAATATATATATACGTACATAAATATAATATGAACCTCTTGTGTCTCTCTCTCAGCTTGAGCATGGCCTCTCAGACAGCATTTAATCTCTGCACGGACATCTTCAGGACCTCTGGAGGTGCTTCACTGTCCGAAGAATCAGAAGTCAGCGCAATTCCTGGTACCGAACTTCCAGCACCTCAGCTTGTGATGCTGGCCAACGTGGCCCTAAACACGGAGTCACCGCCAGAGGAAGAGAAGCAGATGGCGGAACTGCAAAACGTCGGCTGTTGCGGCTACTCTGACAGCGAGGACGAGATCGTGGGCCACTACAGCTACGATGAGACGTCGGAAAACATGGAGGAAGAGCCAGAGATCGGAGAAAACCGAGTAGAAAAGGTGATGGAATCCACCGAAACGGTTCCGACGGACCTTTCGAAGAAATGTCACGAAATCGAAGATTCCCAAACGCTTAAAGGTTCCGACGCCGCGCCAAACTCGACGAGCGTCCACGCGAAGAAAAAGAAAAAACCGTTCTACTGCAAGCCGTGCCACTTTCAAGCCGAGTGCGAAGAGGAGTTCGTCCAGCACATCCGCGTCCACAGCGCAAAAAAACTGTTTGCGGA
Organism: Silurus aristotelis; assembly: GCF_946808225.1. Lineage (NCBI taxonomy): Eukaryota > Metazoa > Chordata > Actinopteri > Siluriformes > Siluridae > Silurus > Silurus aristotelis. The sequence goes on from NC_139590.1 coordinate 21,720,948, forward strand.
AAAGGCGGGAAACTCGGACGACGAGTCAAATCCGGGACCGCAGAAAACGTCCGAAAACTGCGTCAAGGGCGTGATCCGCTGTGAGCGCTGCGGCTACAACACCAACCGCTACGATCACTTCGTCGCACACCTGAGGCACCACAAGAACGAAGGGGACGAGCAGCAAGTTTTCAGGTGCACCATTTGCCCGTACTCCACCGTCAGCCAGTATCACTGGAAGAAGCACCTGAGGAACCATTTTCCCAGCAAGCTCTTCACATGCGACCAGTGCAGCTACTTTTCTGACAGGAAGAACAATTACATCCAACACATTCGTACACACACCGGTATGTAGCCTCTGTTTTGCTTTATAGAGCATCTGCTTTATGCTTATATTCATACATTATATTAATCCTTTTCTATTTCCTGTCTGTTTTCCAGGAGAGCGTCCTTTCCAGTGTGTTTATTGCGACTACTCGAGCTCTCAGAAGACCCATCTCACACGGCACATGAGAACACACTCTGGTGAGTCACTCAAAAGCCTGAAAACTGTGTTTATCAGGACACCGCGTTCACGCATTGTATCATGACCTAGAATGTTAAACGTTTGTAAAGCACGGGGGAAATCAGTGTATCGCGTCGAGTCTCGAACCTCGAAGTAGAGACCTTCCTCCCAAAGGTATGCATGTTAGAACAGGTTTGGGTTCAAATCTTCCGGGAAATGAGAAATTGTGTGCCTCCTCGTTTGTGGTAACAGTCTGGGGAAGGCCCACATTAGGGGGGGTGATAGTCAGGTGTCTGCAAACATTGAGCCAGATAGTGTACACAAAGTTTCTGCCTCTGAATAGATTGTAGAATTTGCTACATTTTCAGCACAAAAAAAGGTGAAAGAGAGAAAAGCTTTTTGCAGGAAACCACTAGTCGCTCTAAGTGAAGCTCCCCAATCAAATATGAATTTATCCCTTATTTTATAAATAGTACATATTTAGTACAAGTTTTGGTGTTTGGTTTAGCAGAGCTGTCTGACTTTTTACCACCATTTCTCTTTGTTGTACAACACGCATCCAGACGATTTGGGATAAAGCGGTAAAAGGTTTGTACGACACACTTTAAGGAGTGACCGTAATCGGATTACATTTGAGTTTGTGCATGCTTTTCCTTCCCGCATGACAGCAGTGTCTGTATTGATTCGCTTCCCGAAAAAAAGCCGAAATATTCACAAGCATATCCTCCACAACAGGTGAGCGACCGTTCAAATGCGACACCTGCAGCTATTTGGCCGCCAATCAGCACGAGGTGACCCGTCACGCCAGGCAGGTGCATAACGGACCCAAGCCCCTCAGCTGCCCCTACTGTGAGTACAAAACGGCCGACCGGAGCAACTTCAAGAAGCACGTCGAGCTGCACCTCAATCCACGGCAGTTTCTCTGCCCCGTTTGCAAGTATGCTGCGTCTAAGAAATGCAACCTGCAGTACCACATCAAGTCGAGGCACCCAGGGTGTTCGGATATCTCCATGGATGTGTCCAAGGTCAGGCTGAGGGTGAAGAAAGCAGACGGGGAAGATCTGAAGCCGACACCAGAACCGAGGACGAGGGATCGACGAAAAGCAGAGGCGTCCGAAGACCCTGATTCGAACGTAGGCCCTATCAACCTCTCTATCAAAAAGAACGGAAAGACTACTTCGGACGGTGAGGGCGCCAAAAAGCCCACACCTGAACCCTCAAAAGAAAAAACATGCGAGAAGAGGGCGGAGAAAAGAGTTGCGCCAAGAAACGAGGGGAAAGAAACAAGCCACAAGAAAGCAAGACTCAAAGAAACGTTCACCTGCGTCGAGAAACAAGATGGAAAGAAAGACAAGGAGGTGAAGAAAGCGGAGAAGGTTGCCAAATCTGCAGACAAAGTCACTAAAAATCGTGCGAAAAAGGAAGAAAAGGCAGCAAAGGAAAAGAAAGAGGCCCTCGCCAAAAATCAGGACGGTTCTGAAGAGGATAAAAGAGCAGATCTTGAGAAGATGGAGCAGAATCAAAGAACGGAGAAAGAACTGAGAGCGAAAGAGCCGAAGCAGAGAGAGGAGGAGGAGGAACAACAAGAAAGAAGGAGGCAGGAGGAAGAAAGGCTAGAGAGAGGAAAGAAAGAGAAAGAACTGAAGCAGAGGGAGGAAGAGGAAAGGAGAGAAAGAGAGCGACAGGAAAAAGACAGACTTGAGCAAGAAGAAAGAGAGAGGCTAGAGAAAGAAATGAGGGAGAAGGAGGAGGCAGAACAGAGAGAAAGAGAAAGGCTGGAGCGAGAAATGAGAGCGAAAGAGTTGAAGCAGAAGGCCGAGGAGGAAAGAAGAGAAAGGGAGAGATTGGAGAGAGAACTGAGGGAGAAGGAGTTGAAGCAGAAGGAGGAAGAGGAACAGAGAGTAAGGGAGCGACTGAAGAAGGAAAGCAAACTCCAGAAAAATGTCGTACCGAAAAGAGAGGCGGCAAATGCCAAAGGCATTAAAAAGGCACCAGGCACAAAAGCCACCAAAAAACAGGCGGCAGCAGCGAATTGTGAAAATGTGGAGAAGATTCAGAATCTTGAGGAACCCGAGCTGAAAACGATGAAGCGCAAAGCCCCCTCTCCTCAGGCAGAGAAGGCCAAACGCAGTAAGCTAAAGGCGGCCGATAGCACAAGCACGCCTGGAGGGGTGAAGAGGGGCAGGCCAAGAAAGACAAACAAGGCGACTGTTAGTGTTGAGGTCCCACAAACATCTGTTGTGACCAATGAGGCTGCAAAAACACTGGAACTTTCATCACAGCCTGAACATGTGCAGACCCTAGCAGAAAAAGCTCCAATCTCTACGAAAAAGGTGCCTCGTAGTTCTAAGAAGCTGCACATTACTCAAAATCTAACCGAGAAGCAGTCTTTAGAAGACACAGTCACGCGGGTGAAGGCCACCACGGAAGGAAAGGGCACCGTGGAAGCACAGACATCTTCTGATATCGATAGCGGGACAGATAGTCCAACACTGGACCTGTCCAAACCGCCGTGTAGCAAATCTCACGACGGCGAGGACGACGAGGGCATCCACAGCCACGACGGAGGCAGTGACATCAGCGACTGCGCCTCCGAGGTTAGTTACGACTCCGGGCTCAACGGAAAGCTCCCGGAAACACCGACCGAAGAACTTTCGTCGCCCACGCAGCTGCTCAGCCACACGTGCGTGTTCTGTGACCGCACGTTCCCACTGGAGATGGACTACAGGCGGCATCTCAATCGCCATCTGGTTAACGTTTATTACCTGGACACCGCGACGCAGGGGAACAAGTAGACTCCGGTTCTGCTTCAGGTTCACGTCGGTCATTTAAAAGTGCCTAGTAGTAACCAAGGCAGCTGGAATATCATTCAAAGTCTGATTTGATTTCCGTCACCATGACACAAGGCTTCAGAATTTCTTAATGCAGAGGAGGACGGTTGGAACACAGGAGACGCTCTTTTACCGTGTAATCATGTTTCTTTTACAGCTTTTGTAATTCAGCCCAAAGAATGTTTTAATTCTCTTTATGATTAAATCTACTGCTTTTCTCCCCATGATGGAAACATTTGTCCAACAAATGAAATGCTACATTGTTCCCTTTGGACTGTATACTGTAGGATTCTTTTACTTGTTAGCAATTTTATTAATTTTGTAGCGCAAAAAAAAAAAAAAAAAGATCTTTACACTGTACAACTTTTTTTTTTTTATGCCTCTGACAATCATTTTCACTTTTTGTTAATGTGACATTTTCTTTCCCGATATCTCTGCTAACGGTCCCTAAATGGAATTGCACCACTGATCTAATGTGATTTTTCTTTTCCATTTAAAAAAATAAATAAAGGGTTTTTATTAAGTGCAATATTGTATATTGGATATACCAAAGTGGAAAAAAACTCCCCTGCCCCACATTCAACTCTCTTGTAAAAAAAACAACAGAAAAACAGACCTTAGATTGGATTAGAATAGCTATTACTGTAAATGTGTTTTAGAAATGTTACTTACAAATGGTTAACTGCATATTTCTTTTACAGATGTAATCCAGACTGCTTTATAGTTTCAAATATGTGCAGATACTAACATGTTAAAATGTTGTGATTCTGTGTATGTAATTAACAAATATATCAATAAAACGATTGCACAAAAGATTGCATGTGAATGTCTTGTGATAACAAGAAATGGGAAAATATTTGAACATCCAGTCCTACAATAGGGAGCCAGTTGGTGTTATAACTCGTTTATGCAGTGTCTGTTTAATCAGTCATATGGTCAAAATGCAATACACAAAATCATACACGCTCCAGTTAATGTTCACATCGAACGTCAGAATGTGGAAAATGCGATCTCCGTGTCTTCATGACTTCAAGAAAACTCCAACAAAAAAACCCCAGAAGGCTACTGGAACTTGACCACCAGATCATGATGCCACAGTTGGTACATGAACAGCTTCTTAGAGACAATCTCCATCTCAGGGAATAACTTCAGAAATACTGTAACGAATACAAGGTATGTGATTTATTTATTTATTAGTTTTGACTTAATTTGACGATTTTTTTCTTGACAATTTTGAAGAAAATGTCCATGTGAGCATCTGGTCAAATGATGGAATGAATGTGTCCCATCTTACAAAAACTACACTACCATTGTACCTTCAGAATCGATCTTATATGATGGTCTACAAACAGTATAGAGTGTAGTTTTGAACTAACAGCTTAGAGATTGTGCATTGTTCAGCGTAAACCGTTTTATCTGCAGGAAAACGCACAAGACACGGATTCTGAAGTCTCGGGTAAACGTATGCTTTGATATAGACCCACCAGGCATGACATTATGAATGGTCTCCATCAATGAAGATAACACTTTGGATAACATCTGCCTAAAACTCTGTTTAAGACATTTGTATCAACTATTTTAAGAATTTCACCTAATAAAGGTTTTGGAAATTGACGGGAAATTAAATTTGAAATGATTTGATATACAGACAAACTATATACGGGGGCATTAGGAAGATAGGGATTGAATTTCCAATCTCTTTGCCTGATTTTTCCTGAGACCAGGTTCAGTCTGTAAAATTCAAGCATATTATCACCTCTTCCTGAATAAGACCAAGACTTGTAATGGGAAGATCGGATCATTTTAGTGACTTGCAGCATAACAAAAAAAAACCATGCTCTCGTTTCAAGTGCTTTGCTATGATCTGCTGGTGCATCAGAAGCAGTGATGGTAGAAAAAGCAACAAGGATGCATGCAGGACGTTTTGGAGACAAGGTGAGGGAGGTGAGCTTGAGATGGTTTGGACATGTGTAGAGGAGGGACATGGGGTATATCGGTAGGAGAATGCTAAGGATAGAGCCACCAGGAAGGAGGAAAAGAGGAAGACCAAGGAGGAGGTTTATGGATGTGGTGAGGGAAGACATGCAGGTAGTTGTGAAAGAAGCAGATGTAAAGGACAGGGGGATGTGGAGACTGATGATCCGCTGTGGCGACACCTAGTGGGAGAATCCGAAAGAAGACGGAGATTCTAACAGTTATTATATAGAGATACTACATAGAGAGAAATACAACAAAGCTTATAGTGCAATAAGCATAAAAATATATATGGCAAAAATATAACCTTCACTTTTGCAAATTGAACTGCAAAGTAATTAAGTTTTTAGTAGAAGTAGTATGAAAAACACAAAATGAGAGGTGTAAAACACTTAAACAGAAGCACTTAAACAGAACTCCAGAAAAACAGATGTTTTGCAAGAAAACAATTGATATGTTTAAACTTTGTCACATAATTATGTAACTCAAACAAAGACTAGATTAGCGACACTTCCAATAAAGAAAGAGAAATTGACGGAATATGCGAATGGGGAACAATTAAAGTAGAAGACTTGAAAAGTAGAAGAGGAATCTTGGAGAAATATATCAATTGTGCCATTGCTGATTTAGATGTTCCTCCTAAGAGCTCGAAGGATGTGCTGACTGACTGCAATAAGATGATAAAGAGGTAAAGATCATTTCTTTTTTTGGTTAAGTAAACTAACTTGCTACTACTAGAGATCTCCTTCTTTGGTTCTTATGTTATCCACCTGATGGCGCTGATTACTCTTTCTTGTTGTTATTTTTAAATGTAATTAACCACAGAACCAGCAGAGGTCGCTGAAAATTTTGCCGCATATGAAATCGCTCACTCGATCACTCATTAGCTTTATAGTGCAGGACAGGTTTAGTGGGAAGAAGGGAACTCAGACACTGATGTATATATCGTGCATTATAGCAAAAAGAAAAGGCTGAGGTCGCAGACAATTTGATGATAACTGTTACACCTAAACCCTGAATTAACAACTGTGGTATATGGTGACAAACTAACAGGAATATACAAGTATAGGAACATACATTATGTACAGAACACTGTTGCGGAGTTTTCTGTTGGTGTCTTCAAACTGAATTGAAGAATTGAGCTGAATGCGATTAAATCTACTTTAATCTAATTTAGAATTTTGGTGAACCCCCTTTTTTTTTCCTCAAGATTTTCATTTGTCTTGCAGTGCAGTCTGGAAAATAGTCCCAATCAAAATCGAGCATTATGGGTACAAACAAGAGACTGCAAAGAGAGTTTGTTCTCTCAGAATTTGGACACCATTACAAAATGACTCACAGGAGATAGATTGCGGTTTCAGATGCAGCTTAAATAGAAAAACCTGAAATATCACCTGTACATAAGTAATCAGACCCTATACTCAGTGCTTAGTTGTGGCACATTTGGCAACGTTTACAACATCGAGACTTTCTTGGGTATGGCGCAACAAGGTTTGCACACCCGAATTGGGGGATTTTCTGCCGTTCTTCTTTGCAAATTCTGTCAATCTAAGCCAGGCTGTTTGGGGATCGTCGGGGGACAGCCACATTCAGATCTTACCAGAGATGTTCAATTGGGTTCAAGTCAGGGCTTTGGCTGGGCCACTCTAGGACATTCACAGAGTTCACTAGCACCATGTGCTTATTGTTGTTGTAGGAAAGTGAACCTTCGGCTCAGTCTGAGGTCCTGAGGACTGTGGAACAGGTTTTTATGTCTGTACTTTGCTCCATTAAGTTTTACCTCAACCCTGACCAGTTGCCCAGTCCCTGCTGCAGAAAAACACCCCCACAGCATGATGCTGCCACCACCATGCTCCACTGTTAAGATGGTTTTGGGATAGTGATAACCAGTGCATGGTTTCTTCCAGACATACCGTTTATAATTGAGACCAAACAGTTCAATCTTTCATCAGACCAGAAAATCTTGTTCCACACAGTCTTGGAGTCCTTCAGCAGGCTTCCATCTCCACCCAGGATCATTGGAGCTCAGTCAGAGTGACTGTCGGGTTCTTGATCAAATCTCTTACTAAGGCCCTTCTCCCGGATTGCTCAGTTTGGCCGGGCGAACAGCTCTTGGTAGAGTCCTGGTTGTGCCACAGCCTTCCATTTGAGAATTATGGGAGCCACTGTGCCCTTGGGAACGATTAAGACAATTGGGAAGCACTAATTTTCGAGTGTTGTAGCAAAAGGTCTGAATTCTTTTCAACAAATGATATCTCGGGTCTTTTTAAAATGTATTTATTAAAAAAATAAAATTACAGACATTTCTAGGATTTTGTTTTCAATTTGTCATTATAGGGTATTGGTGTAGAATTTTTTTTTTAATATGATTGCAATATTAGGCTTCCCCAATACAAAATTTTTAAGTTTGAAGGGGGTCTAAATACTGTCTGAATGCATTGTATGTCCAGTATAAACATAGTCACTAACAGTAACTTCTCAGGAACATACTTGAGATGTTCTTCATAGCTCATGTTTCTCCATGTTGAACTTTTCATTACAGCATCCTAGTTTTGTGGACACGAGCAGAAAGGTAGATTTAGTTATTTCCAACCCTTTGTATAGCAAAACATCTCATCTGAAGCGGAAGATCCAAAAGAATACTAGCAATCTGGTTCTTCAGTGTGCAAAATTATATATGTTTAAGTGTTTTTCTGTTTGGTATGATCTGGGATAAAAAACAATAAAGAGAAGGTTTGGTCTGTCCCACCTAAGACCACTAAGCTCATATGTGTAAGGACTGTACCACTGAAACACACTACATTTACATTATTTTTTTTTTAATATAAGAAAGAAAGAAAAACTCTGGACTGTCTCACCTAGTTTATGATGAAAAGTGATGGAGCCATACCTCACAGTCTCGAACCTTACTTGATTGATGTGCATCTTTTCTTTTCTTTCAATAGATTCTTCTTCTTCTTCTTTCGGCTTCTCCCATTAGGGGTCGCCACAGCGGATCATCCGTCTCCATACCACCCTGTCCTCTATATCTGCCTCTTTTACACCAACTACCTGCATGTCTTCCCTCACCACATCCATGAACCTCCTCCTTGGCCTTCCTCTTTTCCTCCTACCTGGTGGCTCCATCTTCAGCATTTTTCTACCAATATAATTCATGTCCCTTCTCTGCACATGTCCAAACCATCTCAATCTCGCCTCCCTCACCTTGTCACCAAAACATCCTACATGGGCTGTCCCTCTAATAAACTCATTTCTAATCTTGTCCATCCTCGTCACTCCCAACGAAAACCTCAACATCTTCAGCTCTGCTACCTCCAGCTCCACCTCCTGTCTTTTACTCAATGCCACTGTCTCTAATCCATACAACATCGCAGGTCTCACCACAGTCCTATAAACTTTCCCTTTCATTCTTGCAGATACTCTTCTATCACAAATCACTCCTGTCACTCTTCTCCACCCACTCCACCCTGCCTGCACTCTTTTCTTTACTTCCCTAACACACTCTCCATTACTTTGCACTGTTGACCCCAGGTACCTGAACTCCTCCACCTTCTCCACCTCTTCTCCCTGCAACCGCATCACTCCACTGCCCTCCCTCTCATTCACACACATGTACTCTGTCTTACTCCTACTGACTTTCATTCCCCTTCTCTCCAGCACATATCTCCACCTCTCCAGGCTCTTCTCAACCTGCTCTCTACTCTCACCACAAATCACAATATCATCTGCAAACATCATAGTCCAGGGAGACTCCTGTCTGACCTCGTCCGTCAACCTGTCCATCACCACTGCAAACAGGAAAGGGCTCAGGGCCGATCCTTGATGCAGTCCAACCTTCACCCTGAACCAGTCTGTCGTACCTACTGCACACTTTACTGCCGTCACACTGTCCTCATACATGTCCTGCACCACCCTCACATACTTCTCTGACACACCTGACTTCCTCATACAATACCACAACTCCTCTCTCGGCACCCTGTCGTACGCTTTCTCTAAATCCACAAATACACAATGCAGCTCCTTCTGTCCTTCTCTATACTTCTCCATCAACATCCTCAAAGCAAATAAGGCATCTGTGGTGCTTCATCCTCTTAATCGCTGCTCTCACTTCCTCCTTACTAATCCTATCTACATCCTGCTTCACCAACTCCACATCCTCCAACCTTCTCTCTCTCTGATTTTCCTCATTCATCAGCTGCTCAAAATATTCCCTCCATCTTCTCAACACACTCTCCTCACTAGTCAACACATTTCTCTCTCCATCCTTTATTGCTCTAACTTGCAGTACATCCTTCCCAGCTCGGTCCCTCTGCTTGGCCAATCGGTATAAATCCTTTTCTCCTTCCTTAGTGTCCAACCTCTTATACAGTTCCTCATATGCCTTTTCCTTGGCTTTCGCCACATCCCTTTTAACCTGCTGCCGCATCTCCTTGTACTCCTGCCTACTTTTCTCATCACTCTGTCGATCCCACTTCTGTTTTGCCAACCTCTTTCCCCTAATGCTCTCCTGCACTTCCTCATTCCACCACCACGTCTCCTTGTCTTGCTTTCTATTTCCAGATGTCACACCAAGTACTTTTCTAGCTGCCTCCCTCATCACTCCTGCAGTAGTTGCCCAATCATCCGGCACCTCTTCACCACCACCAAGCCCCTGTCTGACCTCTTCCCTGAACCTCACACTACACTCTTCCTCCTTCAGTTTCCACCATCTTATTCTTCTTTCAAACCTTACTTTACTCCTCTTCTTCTTCGCCTCCAAAACCATCCTACAGACCACCATCCGATGCTGTCTAGCTACACTGTCCCCCGCCAACACCTTACAGTCTCCAATCTCCTTCAGGTTGCATCTCCTACACAGAAGATAATCCACCTGTGTGCACCTTCCTCCACTCTTATACGTCACCCTATGATCCTCCTTCTTCTTAAAATACGTGTTCACCACTGCCATTTCCATCCTTTTAGCAAAATCTACCACCATCTGCCCTTCCACATTCCTCTCCTTAAAACCATACCTACCCATCACCTCCTCATCACCTCTGTTCCCTTCACCTACATGCCCATTAAAGTCTGCCCCAATCACCAATCGTTCTTTCCTAGGTACGCCATCTACCACTTCATCTAATTCACTCCAGAATCTTTCTTTCTCCTCCATCTCACAGCCAACTTGTGGAGCATAGGCACTGATGACATTTATCATCATCCCTTCAACTTCCACCTTCACGATCATCACCCTATCAGAAACTCTCTTCACCTCCACTACACTCTTACTGTACGCTTCCTTCAGAATCACCCCTACACCATTTCTCTTCCCATCCACACCATGATAAAACAGTTTAAACCCACCTCCAATGTTCCTGGCCTTACTCCCTTTCCACTTGGTCTCCTGAACACACAACACATCTACCTTTCTCCTCTCCATCATATCAGCTATCTCTCTCCCTTTACCCGTCATAGTACCAACATTTAAAGTACCAACCCGAACCTCTACTCTCCTACACTGCTCCTTTTCCTGCCATCTCTGTAGACGTCTTCCTCCTCTCCTTCTCCTCCTTCGGCCAACAGTAGCCCAATTTCCACCGGTACCCTATCGGCTAACGATACCTGTGGCGGTCGTTGTTAACCCGGGCCTCGACCGATCCGGTATGAAATTCTCATTTGTGATCCGCATATTTGATTTGGCACGTTTTACGCTGGATGCCCTTCCTAACGCAACCCTCCCCATTTACCCGGGCTTGGGACCGGCACTAAGAGTGCACTGGCTTGTGCCCCCCTAATGGCTGGGTTTTTTCTTTCAATAGATTGAAAAAGATAAATGTCTAAAAAAAAAGCATGTTAGTTTATTGTCTTCTCTAGTGGCTCAATTAGTTTGCGTTGGGTTTGTGCGTGTTGCTGTGTGGACATCATGAGTTCGAACCCAGCTTGATTCATGAGTGATTGTTGCTTTTTCTTCAATAGGTTGAAAAAAGATATTTAAAATAAAATTAATGGGTGAATCTTTCGTCTTTCCTGTTGGCTCGGTTGGTTATCGTTGGATTTGTGCCCCTTGCTGTATGGAGAGCTTGGGTTCGAGGCTTGCTTGACTGATGTATGCGCTCCTGTATGTTTGTTTGCTTTTCTTGCAATAGGTTGAAAAAGATAAATGTAAATCTCCCCCAGTAGTGTCCGCACTAGTAGCTCAGTTTGTTTGTGCATGTATTAATACGTGTACGTTTGATGCTGTAGTTCCGGGTTTGAATCCACTAAGAAAAATTTTGGCCCCAATGAGCTTATGGGGCTATGCAGACACTAGCATTTAAGTAAAGAAGAATAGAATGACAATGATAGTAATAGGCTATATAGTGAGATGAATGGACAAAAAAAAAAGTAAGATAAAAATTGTTTTGTATTGCTGAGGGTCTTGGCTCGAACCCCGATTGAAACGTGCGTTTTCTTTGTTCTCGTTTCCCAGAAAAAGATAAAAAAACAAAACAAGCCCTTTATCTCCTCCCGGTGGCTCGGTTGGTTAGTGCTGCGATGGTGGTGTTTGCTGAGTTTTGGGGCTCGAACCCCGTACTGATGATGCATGTGTTCTTTGTTATCGTTTCCGACAGAAAAAAAAACAACAAGAAAACTCTTTGTCTCCCTCCGGTGGCTCAGTTGGGTAGTGCTGCGTTTGCTTTGTTTGCGATTTTCTGGTTTCGAACCCCGTTTATATGGTACGTGTGTTTTCTCTTCTTGTTTCCACAAGAGGATGAAAACAATTAGAGGTTTATAAAAAGCAACCATTATGTGTCTTCCCCAGTAGCTTGAATGGTTAACGCTCTCAGAGTGTTGTTGAGGTTCTAGGTTCAAACCCCTCATCAATGGTGTGTGTTTTCTTTGGTCGCTGTTCATGATGAACAAATAAATATTAAAAACAAGCACATTTCTTGTCTTTCTTTGTGGCTCAGTTGGTTTAGGCTTAAATTAGTTATTTTAATTGTGCTTTTCTGTTTCATGGTTCAAATCCAAACTGAAGCATTTTTGGTCTCAATGAGACCTGGGGATGCTTTATGTAAATGTTAGTATTTTATAGTATTTAAGTCAAGAGAAGGACAATAATGCAATGGACGTATTATAAAAAATGTAATATGATGATAAGGATGTATTGAGATATATAGTAATATATAAATGTATAATGTAGGAAAGTAGGATGAATGAGAATAGTAAAATATATATGAGAGGGGAGAGGAGAAGAAAAAAATTAAAAATAAATAAATAAAATAAAAATATATATAATAGAGAGCCCAGAGCAGCATAACCCCCTGTTTCACCTCTCCAGGAGGCCCAGGTGGGACAGACCGGACTTTCTCTCTCTTTCTTTCTTTCTGCCGGAGTTTACAGTCCCACACAAGCGTAGCACCTTCTGCTCAGTGGCGGCCTTGAACCGAGGTTCAGTACCCGCAATGGGTATCGACGCTTAAACCACCGAGCTATCGGAGCTGATAAGTTTTTCTCCTTTTTTTTTTTTTTTAGGGGGTTTATCTTCTGTTCTACCCTACTACTAACACAGAGAGAACTTGATGATCAAGAACAAAACATTTTGTGACACTCTGGAAGTACCTGAAGCAGGGAGTGAACCTCAGTTAGAGATTTTGGAAAGCAACAGTCTTAACCCACTGAGCCACCAGTGACAACACACTATAACAGTTTTTTATTGAGGTTTATATTTTGTTCAACACTACTATTAGCAAAACTTTGTGATGAACAAAATTAACTAGAGAAGTTATCTGGCTTTACCTGAGGCAGGCTTCGAACCATAGTTAAAGCTATAAGAGAGCAGCTTTCGAAAGCTTTCTTAATAACCTGCGCTACCAGCTACAATCTGAAGCACACTGAGGGACACTGAGGGACAAAGACAGACAGAGTTTAACTGTGACTCGAACAGTCAATAAGATCAGTCAACTGGAATGAAAGAAAAGATAAACCCCTAAAAAGAGGACAAGGTGTGTAAATGCTAATGGCTCAGTGGATTAAATTGCTGTAGCTGTCCCTGGTTTGAACCTCAGTTCAGATCTGTAAAACTGTTTTAATCAGGTGGTCTTTCCCCTCTCAGCAGAATTTTTTACTTTTTAGGGTAAATACTGAGGAAGCCACATCTCACAGTCCTGAACTCTGTAAGAGACAACTCACAAAAAGGTCTGAGGTCTGAATCAGGTGATGTAAGAGTCTACATTTGAATTTTTTTTTTGACAAATCTCCTTTAAAAAAAAAATAAAAGAGTAAAGCACATCAGCTCTGATTAAGTGTCTGTACTTGTTTCAGGTTTGAACCGCAATTCATTCCCGTCTCAAGTCTGCAATAAGTGTTCAATTTCTCTGAAATCCAGAAAAATGAAAGAAAAATCCACTGAGCTCAGAGGTGTGAGTTCTTTAGCACCCTACCACAGCAGTTCTTTGCTTTTTATCATTCATAGTGATATTCCCACACCCTAAGGTTTTGGAATTCCATGTTCCTTCAAGCCCTGGTTTAGGTTTGATCTAAGTGTTTCTATTTTCTGGTAAAAATTAAAGAGTAAATATAAAAATAAACTCCTTCTAAATAAACATCATAGAATTGGAAGGTTTAATGGTTCAGTGGATTAAATGGTTAAGTGGTTTGAGAGTTTGAGACCTGCTACAGACAATTCTTTCATTTACTTCACTGGTCTCTGCAGTCACTATTGTGCTCCCTAGTGGGATTACAGATACATGTTTCTCCTAAGAAACCTTCTTCCAGCCCTCAATCCCATCGAAAACCTATGGAATGACCTAAAAAAAACGTACACAGGAGATCCCTTGAACTTATTTGGGGGAAAAAAGAGTGGAATACAATTCCAAAGTCTAGACGTGTGAAGTTAATAGAGACTTATTCACAAAGACTTGATGCAATAATAAAGGCAAAGGTGTATTCATAGGAGTATTCAGACTTTTTTTATATTCTGAATAAGTAAATATTTCTTGTTTTCTTATGATTTCTGTTTGTTGGTAGTTTGCATTAAATATGTAACAAGTCTGACATTATCTATTATCTACTACACATATTGAAATAGATTTTCTAGCATCCAAGGACAATAAACAAGTATTATACATATTATACACACACACACACACACACACACACACACACACACACACACACACACACACACACACACACACACAAACACTTCACTACAACCAGTCACCATTAATGTTCAGTTTAATATGAGGAAATATTAATATAAATGTGCAAAGTAGTATGTACATCTTAAAGAAATAATAGACTTGTAAAAACAAATTCATTCAACTGTGAAATATTAATATTTTTATTTAGTTATTTATTTAGGTTTTTTTTTATTTTTTTTGCTGAACACACACACACACACACACACACACACACACACACACACACACACACAAATATATTTTCTAAGAACCCAATAAGTTCCTTGGTTTTATTTTTCCATACTGTGAAAGTCAATAGGGACCAGTGTTGTGCTCGTTACTAAAAAATAGTAACTAGTTACAGTTACTTCATTTAAAAAGTAACTCAATTACTTTGTTGATTACTTACACCAAAAAGTAATGCGTTACTGTTAAAAGTAACTTTTTAGTTACTTTTTTAAAGAACCTTCTTTAATGTTCCATTAATGCCCTTTTATGAGTTATGGTCTACAAACACAAAACTGACTTAAACACAAAGTAATTTTTAAACACTATTTTATTAAAGTCAGAGCAGCACAAACTGAATATATCACAAGGATTTCTGAAATAAATAACAAAACAAGCTGAATAATATATTCACAATCAAAAACTAAGGTGGCTTCTGCATCATAAAAGCTGTTATGTTGAGCTCTCAAAAATGTTCCTTTCACAGCTTAAGTATGAAAACTATCAACAATGTAGAACAGAACACCCGGTTAGCTTCTAGCTTCTAGCTTCGTCGAGGCATGGAGTTTCTGGAGGTGCTGTTTATTGCAGTAGATACAACCTTCGAACCAGAAAGACACAGCTTACATTTGACTAAAAAGTTTTTGTATTTATACTCAACTAAAGTGAAATAATGAGCATATTTCCACTTTGGGAAACTTGTCTTGCTCTTTATTCATTTAAAAAAGTAACGGGTAACGCACCATACGGTAACGGAAGTACTTTATTTTTTTTAAAGTAACGCGTTACAGTATTAGTTACTGTCAGAAGTAACTTTGTTACAGTAACGCGTTACTGCCCAACACTGATAGGGACAATCAACTTATTGGTTATACACATTCTTCAAAACATCTTTTGCATTCAGCGGATGAAAGAAACCCAGAAATGACCGAATTTACATTTTTGTGAAGGGATAGTGAACTCTAAATTCATTTTAATGTTTGGGTTTAATACAACTATGCAAGGGTGTAAATTTAATTTAATAGTGGGGGGGACAATAAATATAAAATTTCTCATGAGCAATTTTTGAAGGGGACACAAATAATGCAGTCAAATTGTACTTATAAAAACACAGTGTCCCCACAGTAAAAAACTTTGCTTTTATTATTATTATTGTAGCATGGAGACATTATGGTTATTTTCAAAGTTTCTCTCAGGTTCAATGACAAAGCAAAACAATGAATTAAAAAAAAGGTTTAAAACTTTATTTAAAATTAATGAAGACACTTAAGAACAGAATAGAAATTGATTATACAAAAAATACAGTGGGGTCAGTTCGGATGTAGCACAGTGCTCATTTAGTAAATGCACAGATAAACAATATTATACCAAGTCGTCCCAAATAAAACAGTGCATGTGAAACGGCTTTGGTGTGTTAGTTATAGTGCACTATGCTACAAGCTTTTATAAACAAGCTAACATTAACTAGACTCATATTTAAATCGATAATAGAGCAGATTCATGGAGAATTACATCGCTAATCAGCATTTTTGCCGCAACTAATTTATGAATGAGTCTGCATCAACTACATTAAAGAGAATCGCTTTATTTAAAGTGAATAAAATACCCTAGTTAATGCAGTTGAACATTAATTGAGTCGCAGACACACACCTGACTCGAGTGTGTAGAGTAGGTGAGATGAACTGGGAAAGCAGGCAGTGGGTCAAACCACTGTGAGGAAGGAGGGGGGAACTCAACTGTTTCTAAATGCAGTTTTTTTCTACTTACACAATTATTAAGGTATACATACATATATGTTTTACAATAGAGAGTGCGATATTTTTTCAATAATTTTTTTTTGGGGGGACAATCTTTAGATGGGGGGGACATGTCCCCTCCGCCCCCCGGGATTTACGCCCATGCAACTATGCGATGCTCAAAAATCACATACCGTATTTTTGACCAGGTGTCCGCGAACTTTTGTCAATATAGTGTATCTGTCTGTCCATTTGTTACTACATGGTAGTCTCTGGACAGCAGCATGTGCTTGTTGTACATCTGGAAAGGTGCAGGAGATGGAAGTGTCCTGGACAGGAGCAGCACCATGTACTGCTTAGGACAGTGGAAAAAGCTTGAAGTGTCCTGGGCAGGAGCTTGAAATCTTCTGTACAGAAGAGCTTGTAAACCTTTAGACAGAAGCAGGAGCATAAAGTCCATATGACAGGAGGTTGCAAGACAAGGACAGGACCAGACACATGTAGGTCCCTGGACAGAAGCTGAAGATGCCACGGACCTAAAGCCACGCCCACCCTGTATCCCATTGGATAGCGGGAACTGTGCCCGCCTTATTACACTCTCTAATTTGTCAATGCAAATCCCATTCTAAGTAACCAGCGCCACAGGTTTTATTGCTGGTGTGAAAGTTCCCAAATCGACTCCAGGTGTAAGTGGAGACACCTTTAGCTGCTCGTCATTTATTATTATTATTATTATTATTATTATTATTATTATTATTATTATTATTATTATTATTCAACCAGAAGAAGGCTATCAAGATAGATCAGGCAGGTCTGGAAAGCAGAAGATCTCGTTATTACTGAGATCTAAAGAGAGGCATGCATCGGTTAGTCCACAAGGGGGCACAATAAATCATTTTTTTGTAGTTCTTATTTACTGAAAATATAAATGACATAAGTATATATAAATAAATGTGTAAATTATTAAATTAATAAAAATTATGGTCAAAGGATTCATTTTATTTATAACTGAATTGGATTAAAACCTGCAGCCTCTCAATCTACACACAAAACTCAGGCAAATCCTTAGGATCTCATCTTTGCATCATATAGAATGATTCCACAGGAAATGTCTTTGGGTATGAGAAGACAGACAGAGGATCCAGAGAGGATCTTGAACCATTCTTTTATGCAAGAGAGAGAGAGACATATCTTTGATCCATTTAGTCATCTGAGAAGATACTTTCTTGCTTTCATTTTGGGCAGGTTTTGCTTTCTCTTTATGCCTCAAATAAGAAAAGAGTTATAACTTGGGACGAACCACAGCTGTCTTCTACTAAGACCTATAGCCTTAACACCAATCAACAAGGTTGAAAAGCTGAGTTATTTTTAGGGCATCTTGGAACCATCCACATATTAAAAGTAAAATTATTGAGAAACCAACATTTACAAAGCATGAGCCAAAACTTAAATTATGATTCACCAGCTGATAATAACAAATACTTTACACACTAAGTTAATAAGAAAAAATAAGAATGGCTAACAAGCAGCGTCTCAAAGCCATGCACCATAAAAAGGAACAACAGAAAATACATTTGCATCAACTGAACAAGGCCTCAGACCTATTGGTCAGATTTCTCTTTCATAGAGCTCAACAAAGTGGGTCATAGTTCAGTCACTATTCCTCAGAAACACATAACTCTCCTGGCTCAGTAGTAAAGCACATATATCTCTGAGTTCAGTGATCCAAGGTGGGACAGAACAGACTCCCGTGTCTTTTCTTTCACTCTGACAGATCTTAAAGTCCCACCAGAATCCAGCATGATCTAAGCTTTTATTGTATTTCTACCAGTGCTTTGGAACCACTTTCCTGATGGTAGGAGGGTGAAAAGTGTGTGTGTGGGGTGTGTTGCTGAAGGCCAAAAATGAATTCATAAAAAGGTCAAACTGTGAATTGTGTGACTTCAAATGTAGTTTTTATTAAAAAGCCTCTATTAGACGAAACACCTCCATGATGTTAATATGTTCTACCTATGTTCATCAGGACCTAATCGTTCAAACAATTTTAGTTCCCCCGTTACATCATCTTGACTTATACGTTTATTCTATCATCACGTCATCATGCAAATCCTGAATGCAGTGTGTCCATGCAGTATTTATATGTAGCTGAGCTGAGGGGAGAAGTCAAGTCTCATCAACTCATTAATACTCACCATGAAGATCTCACTCTCCGTATTCCTGCTTATGATCAGCCTCATCGGTGAGTTTTTATTAAGAAATAAATATATTTTACATTATTTTATAAAAATTAATTAACACTAAATGTTTTCTTTAATGGCAGGTATTCAGTGTCAGAGTCTCGAATCTATTCCTGCTGGTTCAGCAGTGAAAAAACCTGGAGAAACTCACCAGAGACAACTCCAAGAACATGTTGTATATGAAGCTGACTGGTTTGAGTGCACAGGACTCTGCTGTGTATTACTGTGTATTACTGTGTCCCATAGAGGAAAACAAATAGTAACATTTAGAGAACCATTGGTGGCTTTTAATCAGTGTTTTTCAACTACATACACAATCAGGGGTAAAACATTGCTTTTCTTGTTCTCAAACTGGTTCAGGATGGATGTGGACCATTAGTTAACAGCCACTTTCAGTAGAGTTTGGACATTGAAGGAGTTGGTGTTGGATCTATGATGATCTCAAATGTTGAACAATTTTATGAGTTGCTAAGTAGCTCCTCTTTCCATAACGTCAACTGACTGTATAAGACTGTGGAAAGGACATTATTAATATTCACATACTCTGGTACTTATAGTGGTTCTCACTCTCATTTTACTGTACATTATTTTACAGTATTTTACTGTTTTATGATTTATAATCAAATCTTAATATCACCCAAATAAGGATAGGTTTCCATTCTGAATCTGGTTCCTCTCAAGGTTTCTTCCTCATAACATTTTTCCTTGCCACAGTCACCCCAGGCTGCTCATCAGGGATAAATACACATAATTTCCTTTAATCCTTAAGTTCTGTGAAGCTGCTTTGAGACAATGTCCATTGTGAAAAGCACTATAGAAGCAAACTTGAAAATTGCAAGTCTCTCCAGAGATGTTCAATAGGGTTCAAGTCAGAGTCCTGGCTAGGCCTTCCTAGGACATTCACAGAGTTGTCCCCAGGGCACTGTAATTAAAAACATTTCCACAGATGGACTCCAATCAAGGTTTGTATAGATGTGATGTTTTAGTTTTTCTTAAATAAAGAAAACTACAAACATTTTTAGAATTCTACTTTTCAATTTTCATTATAGGGTAAAAAATCAGTCTGAACAACTGCAGTATCAGGCTGCAACATAACAGTCTCATAAACTGACCTGCACAGCATCTGGATTTACATTTAATAGCTGTTACACGGCTTTGATTAGACAGGTGCATGGAAAAGTTGGAATGGGTTGCATCTATTTCAGGGTGCAGTAGTTACATATATTACTCCAGTGCAGTTAATGGCCGCTTCACCATTGCCAGAGACAACAGTAAGATGCAGGTGTATCGGCACATGAACAGCTTGAATACAGGAGACACTGCAGTGTATTACTGTGCTAGAGACACATGAGGTTTCACAGCTGTACATAAACCCCTTCATAACAAAGACGCATATCGTCTCTAGGTTACGAACATATCTTTCTTCCCTCGTGGAACTAGGATTACATTCGTAACCTAGAGACCCTCCCCTTTGGGAACTCGAGCTGCGTCGAAACACGTTGGGAACAAGTGTCCAATCACGCCACACTGACCAGACCCTGCCCAGTGTGTGAGGGCCTCGACACCTGCATGTAGGACAGAGGAGCCTAGAGTGGCTCCGGGTCAAGGTCACCATAACCCAACAAGGTCACCGGGGGGGGGAGCCCGCAGCGTCGCAATGTCCCGGAGTGATTCTCCAGCAGACCAGGCCGTAGAGGAAGCGAGCGGAGCGGGGACCAGGACTCACAGCTAAAAGGATGGCATCCGCTACCCACCTGCTTAATGTCTGCCCATCGGCTAGAAAATCTTTCCTATTAGGGCCACAGCAGTCCTACATGCAGTCTAATCTGATTCCAAGATGGCGGCGCGGCAGTAGCTCGCAGCGGCCGCTCCGGACCCAAAATGGTGCTACTCTCACTTTGTAGCCCGCCTTACTACAATACATGGACATCAGAGCAACCGGTGTCCCTGTGTACAACCGAAAAACCCTGAAAGAACTCAGCAACAACCCAAACAACACCATTAATGATGACCTGCGGCAGAAGCTACGCGACCCCGGCGTGTTTCGAGAACCAGGCCTCCGGTCCTCGGCATCGCCTGCGGCGGACGGGCGGAGGAGGGGGAATCGGAAGCGCTGCGCGAGAAAACAGAAGCGCGGAAAGCGAGCGGGTGCTAATGCTAGGCTAAAAGCTTACCCTAGCCGGCCCGCTCTACCATCACTACTGCTGGCAAATGTCTGCTCCCTGGACAATAAACTAGACTACATCAGACTCCAACAAGCTACTCGGCGTGAGTTCAGACACTGCTGCGTTTTTGTGTTTATGGAGACGTGGCTGAGTGACAGAGTTCCGGACGCCGCCATCCAGCTGGACGGGCTAGCCGCGTTTCGTGCCGACAGAAACGCAGCTCTGTGCGGTAAGACTCGCGGCGGCGGTCTGTGTGTTTACATCAACACGGAATGGTGTAAGAACTCTGTGCTTGTTTCTACCTACTGCTCATCGCTGCTGGAGTTTATTGTTGTGAGATGTAGACCTTTTTATTTACCCCGGGAATTCACCACCGCTATTGTGCTCGGAGTGTACATACCACCTAGCGCTAATGCTAAGGAAGCGCTCAGTGTGCTCTACGGGACCATTAGCGGACTTCAAAACTCACACCCTGACGGATTGTTTATTGTCGCCGGAGATTTTAATCACACAAATCTCAGGACTGTGCTCCCTAAATGTTATCAGAATGTGGACTTTGCAACCAGAGGAGAAAACACACTGGATGTTGTTTACACAAACATCCGGGGCACATACCGGGCGAAGCCCCGCCCCCACCTCGGTTACTCAGACCACATCTCTGTTATGTTGATCCCAGCATACAGACCACTCAGCAGGCGTTCAAGACCAGTTCGGAAGCAAGTGAGAACCTGGCCAGCAGGATCCATGTCTGCTCTCCAGGACTGTTTTGAATGCACTGACTGGGGCATGTTCAGGGAAGCTGCAACCAACGGTGATTTCATCAACTTGGAGGAATACACGTCAACAGTGACCAGCTACATCGGCAAGTGCATTGATGACGTGACTATCTCCAAGACCATCACTACACGCTCCAACCAGAAGCCGTGGATGACCGCCAAGTTGCGTGCGCTGCTAAAAACAAGAGACTCTGCCTTCAGAGCAGGGGACAGGGCGGCCTTGAAAACAGCAAGGGCCAAACTGTTCCGTGCCATCAGAGAGGCGAAGCGCGCACACGCCAAGAGAATTCACGGCCACTTCCAGGACAGTGGAGACACCCGGCGCATGTGGCAGGGCATCCAGGCGATCACAAATTACAAGACCACATCACCTGCTTGAGACCGTGACCCCTCCCTCCCAGATGCGCTGAACGACTTCTACGCCCGGTTCGAGGTGCAGAACAACATGGTGGCGAGGAAGACCATCCCTCCTCTCAGTGACCAGGTGCTCTGTCTAACCACAGCTGAAGTGAGGAAAACTCTATGCAGAGTTAACCCACGGAAGTCTGCTGGACCAGACAACATTCCTGGCAGAGTGCTCAGGGAATGTGCACAACAGCTAGCAGATGTCCTCACCGACATCTTCAACATCTCCCTGAGCAGCGCCACTGTTCCTATGTGCCTCAAGACGATGACCATCATTCCTGTGCCGAAAAAAGGCTTCTGTCTCCTGCCTCAATGACTATCGTCCCGTTGCACTCACACCCATCATGATGAAGTGCTTCGAGAGGCTCGTCATGAGGCACATAAAGACCCAGCTTCCACCCGCACTGGACCCCATGCAGTTCGCATATCGTCCAAACCGCTCCACGGACGATGCTATTTCCACAACCCTTCATCTGGCCCTCACCCATCTGGATAACAAGGACTCTTATGTAAGGATGCTGTTCATAGACTTCAGTTCAGCATTCAACACAATCATTCCTCAGCACCTGATCAAGAAGCTGAGCCTACTGGGCTTGAACACCTCCCTCTGCAACTGGATCCTGGACTTCCTGACTGGAAGACCTCAGTCAGTCCGGATCGGAAACAGCATCTCCAGCACCACCACACTGAGCACTGGGGCCCCCCAGGGCTGTGTGCTCTGTCCACTGCTGTTCACTCTGCTAACTCACGACTGTGCACCAATGCACAGCTCGAATCACATCATCAAGTTTGCCGATGACACGACCGTGGTGGGTCTAATCAGCAAGAACGACGAGTCAGCATACAGAGAGGAGGTGCAACGGTTAACAGCCTGGTGTGGAGCCAACAACCTGTCTCTAAACGTTGACAAAACTTAAGAGATGGTTGTTGACTTCAGGAGAACACAGAGTGACCATTCTCCACTGATCATCGCTGGATCCTCAGTGGAGATCGTCAAGAGCACCAAATTCCTTGGTGTTCATCTGGCGGACAAGCTCACCTGGTCACTTAACACCAGCTCCATCACCAAGAAAGCCCAGCAGCGTCTCTACTTCCTGAGAAGGCTGGGGAAAGCTCATCTCCCTCCCCCCATCCTGTCCATGTTCTACAGAGGGACCATTGAGAGCATCCTGAGCAGCTGCATCACTGCCTGGTTTGGGAACTGCACCGTCTCGGATCGCAAGACCCTACAGAGGATAGTGAGGACAGCTGAGAAGATCATCGGAATCTCTCTCCCCTCTATCATGGACATCTACACTACACGCTGCATCCGCAAAGCACACAGCATTGTGGATGATCACACACACCCGTCTCACACACACTTTTCACACTGACGTTTACCCATCAGGGAAACGGTTCCGAAGCATTCGGGCCGCCACATCCAGACTGTGCATCAGTTTTTTCCCGCAAGCCATCAGGCTCCTCAACAAAGAACTGAACTGAACTCTCACTCACACACACACACACACACACACACACACACACACACACACACACACACACACACACACACACACACACACTTAAACACAACTGTGTGACTAATCCGCACAAACCGGACTCAACACCCATCATACACTTCGTTCACCCAGGTTTTAATACCAATCACATTTTTCACTATCGCAAAATGTTTACATGCCGTCTGTTGCTGATTCTGGGACTTGTTATTTTGCACAATATTCTGTCCAAATCCTTTGGTTACTGTTAACTCTATTTTTGATTGCTGCTACTGCTGAATTGCACAAATTCTGTTTACATCTTTCTGTTTACACTGCACCTTATTCTGTTACGACAGGTTTTACTGGCGGAGCTATTTTCATTTTTAATTTTTTAATTTTATATTTTGTGTATTGTGTATTGTCCTGCACTGTCCTGTGTTGTCTTGCACTGTCTTGTGTTGTCTTTTGCACTGTTTGCACCAGCTGCACACATGCACTTTATGTGGCGAGGATCTTAGTTCTCGGCCCTGTGTTCGTCTGTTCTGTACTGTTTGTTTTATGTTGTTCTATGTAGCACCTGGGTTCAGGAGGAACGTTGTTTCATTTCACTGTGTACTGCATCAGCTATATATGGTTGAAATGACAATAAAAGCTACTTGACTTGACTTGACTTGAGCAGATGAACAGCTGCACTGACCGCCTCCATGGACTCGTCCTGTGGAGACAAGCGTCCAGTGCTCGCACTGGACACAGTCGGGTCTGGGGCTATAAACGGACTAGAGCAGAATGCCTGTAACACGACACGTCATGTGGGAGCTGTAGGCACCTTAGGTACGCACCCAGGATTTGTGTATAGAAAAACTCTTGCCATGCCTGGGGCAAACTCCAGGCGAGACGGGGCAACTGCCAAATCCCAGAGAGGCACTCTGGGTCACGTTCAGGGCCTCAGTTTCTACCCAGCGACTGCCCTGCAGGCGGGGTGATATATGCCGTGATGGTGGACACGTAAACCTTCAGGGTCGAAGGGGTTGACCCTGTGGCAAACTGTTCCTGCAAAATCTCCAGAACCGAACGGGTAGTTACCCGGTTCCAAGTCACGGTGCTCACATCGTGAAGTGAACCGTCGCCATCGTGTGGCGTATGACCTCCTCGTGAGGGGAGTTCTGGAGTGGAGAAGGGTTTCTACTACCTCGGTAGAGAGACCAGCTGCTACGAACTGTGCCCCCTCAGGGGCCACAGTCACAGCTTCCACAACTCTGGGCGAGGGTGAACCAGGGTCCCGTCCGCCTGCAAAAGGAGATCCCTCCTGGGAGGAATTTCCCATTGAGGGCCCTTGAGGAGGGATACCAGGTAGGCAAACCATGGCTTGCCTGGACAACGAGGTGCTACCAGAAGGAGACAGACTCCCTCCCGGCGAACTCTTTCCAGAACTCCCGAAAGCAGCACGATCGGGGAAAAGGCGTACAGGCGTAGCCATGACCATACCATAGCAGTCTCGACAGGGCGCCTGGTCTAACATCCAACCGTCCCGGGATGTAAACGGCTCACAATGAGAGGAGTTTGTCCTGGGACCACAAGAGTACCTCCAGTGGCAGTTGTTTGCAAGAGGTTAGACTGGAGGCCCCCCTGGTGGTAGATGTACGAGATCACTGCAGTATTGTCCATGCGGACCAACACATGGTGGTCCCTTAGGCCTGGGAGAAAGTGTTTGAACCCCAAAACACTGCCAACATCTCCAGGCAATCTAAGTGCCACGAGAGACGTGGGCGGCTCCACAGACCCTGGGCGGAGTGGCCACTCATGACCGCTCCCCACCTCATAAGGGAAGCGTCTGTCGCTAGCGTTATGCGACGACAAGGAGTTCCTAAAACGGGACCTCGGGACAGAAACTTTGGGTCCTTTCATGCATCCAAGGTTAGAATGTCATGCTTGCGGCTTGCGGCGCTTGCGTACGATGCAGACTCCCTCTGGGGGAGAACCCTACTGCC
The DNA here is from genome assembly GCF_946808225.1 of Silurus aristotelis. Lineage (NCBI taxonomy): Eukaryota > Metazoa > Chordata > Actinopteri > Siluriformes > Siluridae > Silurus > Silurus aristotelis. The sequence goes on from NC_139590.1 coordinate 21,746,390, forward strand.
CCGGAGCCACCATTGGAGGGGCCTCATGCGGAGGAGGCAGAGTGGAATTACACTGGACGCTGCCGCCATGAGACTCAGCAGCCTCTGGAACTGCCTGAGTGGCTGGCCTGCCCCTACCCTCCTGACTGCGGTGAGGATGACTTCGATCCAGGCAGAACACAACCGTGCCCGCAACCTGGCCGAATCCCACACCACGCCGAGAACAGTGGTTTTCTGTGCTGGAGAAAGTACACTCTACCCGGTGTTTTAGTCAGAACCCCAGTTCCTTCATGCAGGCGAGAACAACATCTCGATGCCGAACTGCCTGGTGCTCTAAACGAGCCAATATCAACCAATCATTGATATAATTCAAAATGCGGATGCCCTGAAGCCGCAGCGGGGTCAGTGCTGGGTTCACGCACTTTGTGAAGGTACAGAGTGAGAGTGCTAGGCCGAATGGGAGGACCGATATTGGTGAACTTCGCCCCGAAAGCAACCTCAGGTACCTGTGTGGGAAGGACGGCCGCATGGGAGCATGCGACCTCCAGTTCTAACGTGACAAATCTGTCCTTGGACTTGATCTTAGACACGACCTCTCTGAGAGCGAGTATCCTGAACCCGAGGTTAATAAGTGAGTGGTTCGAGGAGTGGAGATCCAGAATGGGATGCAACCCGCCGTCCTGCTTCGGAATAATGAAGAACGGGCCGTAGTAGCCTGACTCTCTGACCGTGGAGAAGGAAACCACCTCGATGGCCGGTTTCCTCAGGAGAATACGCAGGACCAGAGCCTGCACGGTTCCCACCAGGATGGGACACATCCCGTTGAACCGGGGAGGAGAAGACGCGAACTGAATCCTGCAGCCCTTCTCCACAGTACGCGGGTTCCCCGAGAGACTCTTGGCAGCCCTCCAGACTGACAGAAAGTTCCACAGGGGAACCAACCCCTTGGGGCTGGCCCCTGACCCACTCAGAGCGGCTGGAGCAGTGCTCTGCAGCCGGCTTCACCTTCTGAGAGGCGGCGGATCCCCCCCAATCCGCAGGGATCTTACGGGCAGAATACCGGGAGCAAACTGCTGGAGGGAAGCCACGCCCTGAACACATCCTGTGGCAGGGCTGGCAGACAGTCCTCCTGAACCCGAACGGCAGGAGCAGTGTACTGCGGCCGTTGAAGCCCCCATGTGCAATGAACTTTTGGGTGGAATAAGGGAGTTAACCACTGGAGGGAGGCAGCGTCCTGAACACCATGTAACAGGGCCAACAGATCGGCCTCCTGGTGGTGCCGGGGAGGGACAGGCACCGTAGCATAAATTGCACACCGCCCTCCAAGATGCAAGCCATCAGGCTTACGCACCACAGCCCATTCACTAGAGGCGAGGATGAACCTCAGGTCGTCCAGCCCCTCCTCGGGCTTAGAGTGTCGCCAGGGGCCCCTAGGACCTCCCTGCGGGAATCGGGTGGCAACGCTCTCTTTCTGGGCTATTTGGCTGTGCCTGGACGTACCAGGGCGAGGCTGCCGCCGAGCAGCCCCATTGGAGCGGCGGGGAATTACCACTGAACCACCACCGCGGTCTCCTGAACCCGCCAGCAATCCCCCTTACCTACAACGTCACCAGGTCAGGCCAGGAGGGGTCACTGTGGCTCTCAGAAGGAAGTCAAGACTTCGAGGAGCACGGCTCGAGGAGCCGCCCACACTGGGAGAAGAAGCAGCCGCCAGGCATGCTTCCCCGAAATTTCCGGAATTCCTCCCACCTTGGAGGAAGAAATACGGAGCACCGCGTTACATGCACCGGGAAAAGAAACCGCCAAACGAGCGCTCTCCCCTGGGAACGGGAGCTCGGCTAGCAGCCGGGAGCGCATAGCCACACAGCTTAAATGCTAACAGCCAATACCTTCGAGAGCCGACTCGGCAAGCGGGGCAGAGCCACGAGGGAGAGCGCTCTCCAAAATTTCTCCCACCTCGGAGGAAGAAATACAAAGCACCGCGTTACACGCACCGGAGAAAGGAACCACCAAACGAGCGCTTTCCCCGGGGAACGGTAGTTCGGCTAGCAGCTAGGAGCGCATAGCCACACGGCTAAAATGCTAACAACCGGTACCCTCAAGATCCTAAGTTAAGCAAACAACACATTGGCTGCGTGTCTCCCCCACCGAAATGAAGTGGGGCAAGCAGGAACATGCAGATGGAATTCTGCCTGCGTTTAAGCTCTTGACTGCACAGATAACACACACAAAGCGCATACCTGATCGAGCAGAAGCTAATGTCGCTACCACCGCACAGCCATCTTGTAGCTTCCTGGTTACGCGGCGTTGCCTGTCTACGTCTGACGTCACGTCTTGCCTATTGTCTAGATTTCGCACGTGGCTCAAAACGTGGACAACGCAGGAGCATTCCCAAAGGGTTTCAACGCAGCTCGAGTTCTCGAAGGGGAACTATTTTTTCTGTTATAGTCACTTTAGAAGCTCCAGCAGCCAGCAGAGGGCGACAGCAGGACACAGTGAGAGCGATTACCCAGAATCCTTCAGGCTAATTATCCTGGATTGGCTGCACCTGTCGTTTAGAATACTTAAGACCTGTTTTAGACTTTGCTCTTCTTTTGCACCTCAGGATTCTGCCTGGGGTTGGAGAAAAGTGAAAGAATAGGAAGATATGAATAATAAAATGTGAGAAAAGGAACTGAAAAGAAACAAAGTGGAAAAATGAAACAAAGACTAATTTGAAAACTGCCAACATACATTAAAATCCTTCCAGAAACTTTCATCTTATCTTTATATAAACTCTGCTTGTAAAGTTATTAATAAACAAACTCAGATTTTCTTTACAATGCAGCTCAATCTACAGTAATCCTTCCTGTAAAAATGTTTCTCTATCAAATCATTTTGAAGACATTTTCCATCTCTTTTACAAAGCATTAGTTCTTTTTATCACTTCATCACCAGTTTCTTTTCATTTTTATCGCTCATGAGGTTGCAGCTTTTAATGTTACTATGAATCCAAAATAACTTCCATTCTGAAGACTTTCTGTAAAATTACTTGTTACTTTAACTCTGACTAATACCAAGTCCTCACAATGGTGGACCTCACCATGTTAACAAATACACACATTTTAAATCTGTTTGTGAAGAGTTATGCAGATATAAACCTTATAGTCATGACTATGCCAGAGCTGCTCTTATAAAAAAAATAAAAAAAAACCCTTTCTGCCCAATCAGAACTGAAAGTACAACAGTTATTGGTGTATAAATGAAAAAAGTTGTTGAGGTTTCTATCATAGAAAAGATTTGATCCTCCATAAGTCAAATCACATCATCGTGATTTAAATATGTTTTAAATACATTCATCCACCTGTCATCAGCAGATAAGCAAATCCAAGTATCAGGGCTGGACATCACACTATTTATGTGATGTGATGGTTAAACTCTGTTAAACTTTGAGAACAGAGAAGATCCCAGTACAAACACCACACACCATGTTCTCTACTGCTCCTGCTGGCAGCTGCTTCCTGTGAGTGTTTTATCCAGTTCATTCATTTACTAGAAGAACAATAGATGTGCAGTGTATATTGTGTGAGATTTCACCATGTGTTTTCCTCCACAGGTGTACATGGTGAGGAACTGACTTAGCCTGCTTCCATGACAGTCCAGCCAGGCCAGAGTCTCTCCATCAACTGCAAGGTTTCATATTCAGTTACGAGCTATGAGACAGCTTGGATCCGACAACCTGCGGGAAAAGCTATGGAGTGGATTGGACACATCAGTGGCGGTGGTAGCCTATATTACTGTGACAAACTGAAAAATAAGTTCAGCATCTCCAGAGACACGTCTACTAACACCATAACAGTTCGAGGACAGAACATGCAGACTGAAGACACAGCTGTGTATTACTGCGCTCGTCATCCACAGTGAGACACATCAACAACATCCCTGTACAAAAACATCCTGTACAGAAATGATCCAGTATGGTGTGTGTTGTGTCGTGTTCCGTTATGAACAATAGCCAAAATCCTGAGTGAACGGTGCTCATCATTTTTTAAAACTCTGTTTGGTTATTTTATTTTACAGAAAATCTCTATAAAATGTGTGTAGTATATCCAAACACATACAGTACCAGTTCTGCACAAGTGCCAGCTCCCAACATGCTCCTTCATTTATATGCAATAATAAATCTACAGTGCAGGAGCATCATGAATATTTAGACAGTCCATATCTGATTAGTTCTTCACCAACATTCTTCTTCACCTGTATCTCCTTCAAATGTTTGACAGGATGAAGAGGTCATCTTTATGTAACTTGCTTAATCTATCACATGTATTATTCTGAAACCTCAAATTAAATCAATCTAAACACTGAACTGTAAATAAATCAGTTTAGTCCACATGTGAACACATTATAGAACGATAGGAGGCGCTGTTGTACTGTGTTTCTCCGTAAAGATGTTTCTGCTTTCAGGCTGCAGAACTGCAGAAAAACTTACAAAAGCCTGTCCTTATGATCTGTACATATTCCCTCAGCACTTAGATATTTTAAATCATCATTAATAATCTCAATTTCTTTATGTCCCATTTTACATTATAGATCTACAGTAAGTTAAATTACTGAGCAAATTAATATATGATTGGAAGTGAACGTTATGATGTACTATTATTTACAATCCAAAAATGATGACGAAAGCTAGAAAGATGATCTGAAATGGTTTTTGTACAGTCTCTCTGGTTATGCACATCACTGTGTTTTTGTATCGCACACAATAATACACAGCTGTGTCTTCCATCTGCACATTCTGACCGTTGAGAGTCACCGTGTTACTGGACGTGTCCTGAGTGATGCGAAATCTGTTTTTTTCAGTGAATCTGTGCCCCCTGTGCCTCCACTGCTACAAATGTGTCCAATTCACTGCATCGCTTTTCCTGTAGCATGTCGGATCCAGTTTGTACAATAGCTGCTATGACTTTTACTGAAAACTTTTCAGAACCAGGAAACATCATGTATTTGTGTAACACACTGTAATAAAGACAGCAGGAGTATTTTGACCTGCTAGCAAATGTCTACACAAATAGCAGTTCATGACGTGAGAATGGGGAACGTACTGTAAGCATTCTCTCCATGTCTATTCCTCTGTTATTTTTATTTTTTTTTACATCTCTAGTGGGCGTGTCATGCAAACCAAATCCTGCCTTTAAACCATTTATGCTGAAACATTCAGTTCGAAAACACAGCAGCATTTTGTGTTCATTTCCAGCAACAGTAATTCCTTCCTTTATTGAGATGGGTCTAGGCAGAGTTTTGAGTGGCTTTACTTTAGCAATGTTCATTCAATGTTAGTATTATTATTTATTTCATATAGAAAAGCATTTAGATTTTTTTTTCATACTTTTCCTAAAAATGTAATTTGTGTATTGATGTATTTCAGATTGCTGCAGTCAGACACTGATCGAGTCTGATTCAGTGATCATCAAACCTGATCAGTCTCATAAACTGACCTGCACAGCTTCTGGATTTGACTTTGGTAGATCTTGGATGGCTTGGATCAGACAGGCACCTGGAAAAGGGCTGGAATTTGTTGCAACTATTGAGTATGATAGTGATAGGAAGTTTTACTCCAGTGCAGTTAACGGCCGCTTCACCGTCTCTAGAGACAACAGTAAGATGCAGGTGTATCTGCAGATGAACAGCGTGAGGACAGAAGACACTGCAGTGTATTACTGCGCTAGAGACCCACACAGTGATACTTCTCCTTAGACATCAGTACAAAAACACTCGCCTGCTCTAGTCACATGACAAACTCACATTTCCATCAACAGTGTGTTCATGGATTTCAAAGAACCAGACTGTCTATGAGTAACATTTGGTATTTTTAATATATTACATATAATATTTAACATTTAATATCAAATTCTTTGACTTCTCTTCAACCTTCCACAAGTTCCACGATGCTTACAAAAGCACGTTTATATTTAGTTCCAAGTGAAGTTTTTATTGAGGGCAAAAACATTTTAACATTGTTGGACCTCTAGAGGGCAGTCTGTACCACAGGTGGGAATTTTTCAGACAACTCTTTTCTTTTACTCATTACATTTGTTACACGAATATCTTTACTTTTTACTTTTTTCGATTTCAAAACATTCTCATTATTTTAGTTTTAATCTATTTGGTGAAATGTCAATATTTTTTTCTTCTCATTGCGCACTGTTTTCAACCCATCATTACTCTCGGATAACATAGGACATAAATGAGGTGATTTATTGTTTGATTTTATAAATAAATTCATTAAATCTACTTTCTCTCACATCTTGCTTAACCAAACTGTTATTATCTTTAAATGTTTGTAATTCAATTTAAACATTTTGTTATAAATCTTTTTTTTGTGAATTTTTGCTTATTAAAAATATCTGAATATCTTAAATTGTTTTACTTGGAACCCTCATTTCTACACTGAGCAGCCTGTGGTTGTGGATTTAATACATCCATAGTGGTCATGGACACTCCCTATTCAAATAGAGTCGCCTATAAACAGCATGTTCTTGTCTCTTCTATTTTCCAGGGAGCTCTGTGATAGATATCACTCCCATCCACTTCAAATCTGATTAAAGCACAACTCAGAGAAGGATGATTTTAGGACATTGGATTGAAAAATCCAATGTCAACTGTGTATTACTGCGCTCAAGAACCCACAGTGAGACACATTACTAACATCCCTGTACAAAAACATGCAAAAACGCCACATTTTATCTTTATGGTGTGTGCTGTCGTGTTTCATCAAAAACATTGGTCAAAGTCCTACATGAACAGTGCTCATCATGTTTTAAATCTCTGTTTAGTTGTTTTATTTTACAGTAAAATCTAGATAAATTGTGTGAACTTTATCCAAACACATACAGTACCAGTCCTGCACAAGTGTGAACTCCCAACATGCTCCTTAATTTAAATGCAATATTAATTCTGCAGTTCAGGAGCATTATAAACATTTAAACAGTCTATATTTGCTTCCTTTTTACCTGATTTCTTCTTCACCTGAACCTCAATCAGGTGTTTGACAGAATAAAGAGTTTATTGTTATGTGTATCTTGTTCATTTTTACACATTTGGATTATTTTGAAAATTTATTCACTTAATTTGAACTAGGAGGCGCTGTTGTACTTTGTTGCTCCATACCATATCATTTCTGCTTTTCAGTTTTGAAGTCATATAAAACACCATCAGCAAGTACTGATCATATTGATTACTCCTCTCTGTTATCATATTCCTTAATAAAAGAACAGAATAAAGTGAAGAAGTTATTTCTATAAACTCTTGTACGTGTGCTTTACCTCATGATGCCTTTATTCCTGTCAAAATCACTTGTTTACAGTATGACATCATGATGCAAATGTGTGTCCATGCAGTATTTATGTACAGCTGAGCTGAGTGAAGCAGTCGAGTCTTATCTTCACTCACCATGAAGATCTCACTCTCTTTATTCCTGCTACTGATCAGCTTCATCAGTGAGTTCTCAACTCAAACCTGGGATTCATTTTTTTACCTGTATGTTTTCTATTAAAACTGATTCATTGAATATTTTTATTTCTTAATCAGGTGTGAAATGTGAAAGCCTCGAGTCGTTACAAACCACAGTGCAGAAGAAACCTGGAGAAACACTGAATCTCTCCTGCAGAGGACCTGGGTTACTTTTGGAAGCTACCAAATGCACTGGATCAGACAGCAGGAGAACAAACCACTGGTGTGGATGGGACGTGTCTCTACTGATGGCAGTAGCCCTGGTTATAGTAAATCATTTGAAGGAAGAATAGAAATCACCAGAGATAATTCCAACAGCATGGTGTATCTGAAACTCTCTGGTGTGACAGCAGAGGACACAGCTGTGTATTACTGCGCACGAACCACAGTAGCAGAAATATGAGGAAACACTGTACAAAAACATCAGTGGTGCAGCTGATTCATTTCATCTGGTGAAAACATTTTAAAGCCCATCTTCTGTTTTATATTAATGATCCCAAATCTACAATATTCCCTTACATACTTCCTCATGATAGATAATGAGACACATGAATGATTTTCAACAAAGATTTCGATCAATTAAAAATGAATCGTAAAAAAGGAATAAACATTTGGTGTGTGCTGTTAAAGCAAATCATGTAACCCTGAAACGTAATGTGGCTTGATTTATAGTGGACTTACTGTTAACACCCTGAATTGACCCTCATGCTTTTCAGTTGTATCAGTTCAAAAAGAGCTTTATTTCACAGCAATTTAATGATATTTTATTTTTATGAGCACTTTATATATTTAATCCAGTTACAGTTGAATATTGTGGAACATCTGCAGAATAAGTTCCTGTTATCACTTCTGTCATCAAAGCTATAAACAGTTGCAGCCTCTCGAGTCTCTGGTTTGTCAGTTTTAAAATTAATTTGAAAATAAAGAATTTTCTGTGTCAGAAAACTGATTAAAACGAGATACTACTTCCAATATTGGTAAATGTCTCTTTACAGAGCACAGAAACAAATCTGTGCATGGAATGGGAATAAATATCATGTTACTCATGGATACTGATACTTATATGCAGGATTGGATCAAATGTCCCTTAAGATAAGGAGTGTCTTTATGCAAACGTTCTTCCACTTTACATATTTAAGCAACACAGACCAAGAGCTTTTACTGATTCTGCTTCAAAACACACCATGATCTCTACATCACTACTGCTGCTGCTGGCAGCCGTACACTGTAAGTGTTTCTACATTTAACATATAATACAGTTTTGGTTATTTACAGCACAACATGAAAAGAGCTTTTCTTTAACAGGTGGTCACTGTGTTGAGCTGATCCAGACCGGATCCACAGTATTAACCCCTGGTCAGTCACTGACTCTGACCTGTAAAGTGTCTGGATATTCAGTAACAAGTACCTACTGTACTGCCTGGATACGACAACCTGCAGGAAAAACTCTGGAGTGGATCGGAGTTATATGTTATGATGGTAGCACTGCCTACAGTGAGAAACTGAAAAGCAGGTTTCAGGTTACCTGAGACACGTCCAGCAACACAGTAAGATTAACAGGACAGAACATGCAGACTGAAGACACAGCTGTATATTACTGCGCTCGTGAACCACAGTGATACACGTCAACAACATCCCTGTACAAAAACACCTCATACAGTGTACATTATAACAAAGTCCACAAGACACAACACATTCAAATCTAACAATAAACAACAAAAATGTTGGTCCTTTGTTTGATTATTCTGGAACAATGAATTTAGAATGAAAGAACATTTTGAAAACAGATTTCCCAGCATTAGTTTCCCTTTGAACAGAATAATAACTATAATAATCATATTACCAACAAAATCATTCTCCATCCATTACCTTCACTTAGATAAAAAGTCAAGTGAAATGTGGTTGTGTTTAAACAATTTAAACAGGTGTAGCTGCTATTCCCATCTGCTACATCATCACGACTTACACTTTTATTCCATCATCACATCATAATGTAAATCCAGAGTTTTGTGTGTCTATGCAGTATTAATGTGCGGCTGAGTTGACTGGAGCAGTAGAGTCTCAACACTCACCATGAAGATCTCATTCTCCTTATTCCTGCTATTAATCAGCTTCATTGGTGAGTTCTTATGCTGAATTCTAAATATATTTTACATTTGGTTATTTTTAACCATGACAATGACAAGTTTTCCTTTTGAGTAGCAGGTATTCAGAGTCTTGAGTCTTTTCCTTCTGATTCAGCAGTGAAAAAACCTAAAGAAACTGAGTCTTTCCTGTAAAGGGTTTGGGTTTAACTTTGGTGGCTCTGGCATGCACTGGATCAGACAAGAAGCTGGAAAAACACTAGAATGGATTGGGGTTATCTGGTATGATGCCAGTAAAACTGTATATGCCAAACACATTGCGGGATGTTTGGAAATCACCAGAGAAATCTCCAAAAACATGGGGTACATGAAGCTGTTTGGTTTAAATGCCCATTGTATTACTATGCAGCAGAGTATTACTGTGCTGTGTTTTACTGTGCAGAACCCCACAGTGGTACAAAGTATTCCCACGTACGTGATTAAAGTGCATTTTTTACAAGCCCTAAAGGTGGTGCTACAGCATAGCAAATATACTCTGGTGTTGATCATTTTTGCAGCACTGCTTATGTAAACCGCTTTAAATAAAAAGCCACATTTTAAAGCTTTTCTGCAAGTGGTTGTATCAGAGCTGTGTAAAGTGGATGTTGGTAGTGAAAGAAGCAGCACATAATCAGCTCAGTCCAAAACACTCATCTGCAAGAAGAAAAACAAAGTGAAAATAGTTTTTCACCTATAGAGCTCACTTCTTCTGAGGTACAACTCATGACACTTGCTTGAAATGAAAAAAGAACACAGGTATTATCTCCTAGAGCCAGGAGCAGAGGCTTCATCTGAATAACAACAGCAATAACACACCCAACATATCAATTCAGACAACTTAAACATTTATTTTATATAATTATATATAGACAGTGCCTAAAACATCTACTCAAATGTACACATTTACATTAAATATTCACAAGTGTTGAAACAGAGATAAAGAGAACATTTATGAGAAAAAAAGAAAAGTTAATTATTCATTATATAGAATCTGTCATAATAATAATCTCTAAAATGAAGAAAATATCTAAATATTAGATGTTTATATAACCTCCTTGTCAGGTAAATGTAAATAATACCTAATTTAAGTATTAAGAAATTAAACTGGGCTAGTATCAGAAGCTCTAGATACGACTATGGAGCCTGAAATAGTAAACGGTCATCAGAGAACAGACAACACAAAACAGGTGAATTTGAAAAAAATGTATTATACAAAATAAATTGGCAGTCATTTACAATCCCTGCCTACCTAAAAAGGCTTCCTGAGTGCACAGCGCACAACAAACTCAAAATAAAAAACTGAAATGAAGAAAGAGTCCATGGAAGTTGTTGATATGTGTGTGTTTCGTAGAGTATGTTCTTTTCACTACCTGGGTAGGTTTACGTATGTTATTATCTGTATCACAAATGAAGGCACAGGATGATGCTGGTCCAAAGATTCCACGGCTGGCCACACCGGGCTCTTGATCCGTTCACTTCTGCGGGTTGGCTCGCCACTGACCGCCAGGGTCAGATTCAGATGGTCTATCCCTTTCTAAAAAAACAATCTATACATACAGTACAGAATGCATTAATTACAATTGCCTCATTTCTGTTCAAATCTAATCCACTTTTCTCCATTCAAATGTCAAATCGAATATAACCAATTGTAAAGGTTATAAATACTCTAATCATTATGCAAATGAATAGGCACACATTACAACACATAACATAAGTCAGTTTCAATAAACAACAATCAATCATGGATTTCCATCTTGCAGTACAAAATAAGTCATAGGATTTCAGAAACCTATTTATGAAACCAGATATTAAACTTTTTTTACTTTTTAAACCAGTTTTTGCATCTTAACATTTTAACCATCACATTTTAACATATTTATTCTTTTTAACAGCTAAGATAAACATCTGCTCCTTATATACATATACATACACAAACATGTATATTCACAATTAAATGAACTAAATTACCCTTATTTTAAATACATGTATATTAACTTTTAAGTAAAAAAACAGCATAAAGGCACCTATAGCGGTGTAAACACTATTAAAGTTCTGCTACAGTGGTGTCTAGCTTAGCTAAGCTAGCATGACAAACCAAATAGAACTTATAGAATGTTAACAATTAGCATGCAGCTAGCGCGATTAGCGATCTTTTATAAGCATATTAAACAACATAAAACAATTTGAATCTATGTCTTTATGGTATCAAACAGCAAGAATCAGGTTCATAACTCCAATTGGTTTTAAAAGAACAGTATTTTACTCCTTAATTAAGCTTGCACAATTAGCATAACACAAGCAAAATCAGCTTGTGGATGTTCATATTCTAGACCAGACTCTATTGGGTAAAAGGAGGTCTATGCAAATCCGTCCTGTTATTATCTGCTCTGCATAAATAATCATCTTGTTACTCAGTTAAGGCTCATTTCACCCAACTGAATTCCATAGCTTCCAACCATCACAGAGTTTGATTATGGGGCTGAGCATCATTCAGCAGTGCATTTTTATACTCATGTTAGCACAAGGTATCTGAGACGTCTTAATATGTTTCTCATAGAGTGTAGGATTGAATGCATTGATGATTATTTGGGATTGTTTTATTTTGCAGGTTTTTGCAGTGCTGAGATCAGACTGGACCAGTCTCCTGCTTTGGTTAAGAGCCCTGGAGAAACGGTGAAGATCTCCTGTAAAATAAGCGGATATTCCATGACTAGCAATGACATGCACTGGATACGACAGAAACCAGGGAAAGCTTTGGAATGGCTTGGCTATATGAGCACAGGCAACAATCGAGGAACATATGCAGAGTCTGTGAAAAACCAGTTGACCTTCACAGAAGACGTCTCAGCAAGCACACAGTATTTAGAGGCCAAGAGTCTGAGGACAGAGGACAGTGCGGTTTATTACTGTGCCCGACAAGCCACAGTGACTGGAACTGAGGAAGCAGCTGTACAAAAACTACACACACATTTTTCACACAGCATTTTATAGAACAAGTCCTTAATGTTCAAACACAAGATGAATAATCACTCATACTGTGAATAATAAACTGCTCATGTCTAATGTTTATTACAAACCAGAAACAGTTTTTTATAGACTGAAAATTGTTCTTTCATTGTAAAAAGGTGAAGTGTTACTGCAGCATTCAGATTCTTTACATGTCAGATGGTTTGAACAGAACAAATTCACACAGCAGCCTGCAACTAAACACTAGATGATGCAGAAGAATATCTAATGGGGAAGATCTGTTTGTTTGAAATAAGTCATAAGTGTGGTTTTGTTTCTCAAAGTTGATGAACTAAAGCAAAGTAAAATAAAATGTCAGACTTCTACACAAACACATACACAACCTTCATCTCACAGTAATTCAATTCAGTACTACAATAAATTATATACATATTCACTCCCAACATTAGGGAACAGCACAGTAATTGTCTCAGTGGTATTGTATCTTTGTGTCTACAGGTACGCAGTTGTACTGAGAGGTTTTGTTCTTTCAGCTGATTCCACATTCACTCTTATTACACAGCCGAGTGTCACCATGTTACTGGACGTGTCCTGAGTGATGCTGGACCTGTTTTTCAGTGAATCTGTGCCCCCTGTGCCTCCACTGCTACATATCTAATCCACTGCACTTTTTCTGTAGCATGTTGGATGCAAGTTGTACAATAGCTGCTATCAGTCAAACTTTTCACCAGACACTTTACATGCAATTGTCAAAGCTGTCGACAATCACATGACCTGGCTGAGAAAAATCAATTGCACCAAATACAGCTGCAAAAACGTTCCCTCCCCAAATTTCATTCGATAACAATTACACAAAGGACAACAATGCAGACTTAAACAGATGTGGGAATTACAGGATGTAGCTATGAGCAGCACCATGAATTAAACTGGCAACATGGTTAAAGGCTGTACTGGTGGGATCTTCTCTTTGGTGCTGCAGTTTATTAAATTAAACATGGGGATATTTGCATAATTGAATGAAGTGTAAAATTACATGGTAGCAGGATATTAAAAGTGATACCTGCTGTAGTAGTTAGATGTTTAATGTGACTGCAAGACCAGTGTTTGGGAGTATCAGTGAAACACTTCACTGTCCATCATGTCATAATTAATATTAAATATTAGGTAAATATTACAATTACATGCCTGGTAATGTTTCCTTGCATTTATGAAGCATACAAGGTTATTTTTTTTATTCATAACAACAATATTCTCTCTATGTGCAGCTATTGAAGGATTTAAAGAGTTTCACTGAAAACTTTCCAGAATCAGAAAACTTCATGTATTTATGTGAAACACACTGTAAAAAAATCCAGCAGGAGTATTTAGACCATCTAGCAAATGCCTACAAAAATAGCAGTTAATAGCATAAGAGTGTCATCTCTAGTGGGCGTGTCATGCAAACCAAATCCTGCCTTTGAACCATTTATGCTGCTACATTCAGCTCGAGATCACAGCAGCAGTTTGTGTTCATTTCCAGTAACAGGAATTGTTTTCCTTCTTCAAGATAGGACTAGGAAGAGTTTTGATTTACTTTCCTTTAGCAATGTTCTTTCAATGTTAGTATTATTATTTCTTTTATATAAAGAAAAATTTTCATGATTTTCTATACTTATTTCTCAATTTAATTTGTGTATTTCAGATTGCTGCAGTCAGACACTGATCGAGTCTGATTCAGTGATCATCAAACCTGATCAGTCTCATAAACTGACCTGCACAGCTTACCTTTAGTAGCTATGACATGGTTTGGGTCAGACAGGCACCTGGAAAAGGTCTGGAATGGGTTGCATATATCTCATCAGGCAGTGGGAGCATTTATTACTCCAGTGCAGTTAAAGGCCGCTTCACCATCTCCAGAGAGAACAGTAAGATGCAGGTGTATCTGCAGATGAACAGCATGAGGACAGAAGACACTGCAGTGTATTACTGCGCTGTGCCACAGTGACACATGAGGTTGCACAGCTGTACATAAACCCCTTAATAACATAAAATAATTACTATTTTTATTTTATTTTATTTTATTTAATCATTTTTTTTTTTAGTCACTTTGCGCCAGCAGATGGCGACAGAGGCATGTGCAAGAACTCAATGACCCAGAATTCTCCGGCTCATTAACCTGAATTTGCTCCACCTGCCATTTAGGATACTTAGGACCTGTGTTGGACAGGTCTCTAATGGACCTGTAAGAGATATGCAACACAGTTGAAAATTGTTGTATCATTCACTCAAATTCTATTGCCACTCTTTATTTGACTTTTATATAAACCCTGCTCATACAGTAATTCATAAGCAGACCCATGTTTTTTGTAACTAAATCCACACTGAACCATCCTGTAACAGCGATCTTCTTCTATCAATCCATTTTGGGACTAATTAATTTATTTATTAATTCAACACAACATTTTCTATTTCTCTTTCATAAAGTGTTAGTTCCTTTTATCACTTGTGTTATCGCAATATCAACAGCTGATCTCTCTCCAGCCTCTCTCCTTTGTCTCTCTCATAAAGCTGCAGCTTATGTTATTATGAAACTAGAAAGACTTCCATTCTGAAGACTTTCTATAAATGTATTTATAGCTTCAAATTTAACTGATACAAAGTCCTCACGCAGGAGAATCACACATTTTTAATCTGTTTATGTGGAGAGCCATGCAGATATAAATCTATAGTTCTAGAAAAAAAATCAACACTTTCTCAACAATCAGAACTGGGAACACAAAAGCAAGGCGGTTAAACAAACTTTAATCATGAATTTAGAAAGTTTTATTGAAAGTACAATGGAAAACCTGCAAACCTTATGCAAACTGGACAAGAGCAAATACGTATGTATGAATCTAAGCGACAAGAAAACAAATGCATAAATATTGTAGTTTGATTTTACTTCCAGGTTTTACAGTGTTGACCGTGAACTTGATCCTCCTGTAGCTCCACCTGTGTCCCATCTCTCCCTAATGATGTGTGAAGTGAAACAGCCTGTGGTTAAGAATTGAAAAGCTCTGAGTGTCATGGACACGTCACACCCAATTTAAATAGAGTCAGGTCTATAAAGATTCTTTTTGGCTGTGATGATTATTCATTTACTCTGTGAGATCTACACTGTGAAGCAGAAACTGCAGAAGGATGATTTTAGGAAATTGTATTTTGTTGGTATTCATTTCATGTAAGTTTCTGATATCAGTGTTTATTGTGAAGAACCATAAACTTTTTCTTGTGAAAATAATAATTATTTCTTTATTAATTATTTTATCTTTATCTGCCAGATTCTTATGGACAGTCCCTAACCTCCTCTGCTTCTGTGGTGAAGAGACCTGGAGAGTCAGTCACTGTGTCCTGTACTGTCTCTGGATTCTCAATGAGCAGCTACAACATGCACTGGATCCGTCAGAAACCAGGACGAGGACTGGAGTGGATCGGATACATTGATGGTGGCACTGGCACAGCATTCGCTCAGTCTCTACAGGGCCAGTTCTCCATCACTAAAGACACCAATAAAAACATGCTGTATCTAGAAGTGAAGAGTCTGAAAGCTGAAGACACGGCTGTTTATTACTGTGCACGAGACTCACACTGATACAACAGACTGCAGAGCCGTACAAAAACTTACAAAAGCATTTCCTCATGAGCTGTAAATATTCCCTCAGCAGGAAACTGAACCCCACAGACATTTAATACAAACAAAAAAGGTTTTATTTATTTTCTCTTCCTCCACTAACAGACAAAATTCCTGTGTAAAATGCTCAGTTTTTTCTTTTTATTATCTCTGGCTGGTGCTTAAGGCTGAAGACAAACCTGAAAGCAAAATGAAGTAAAAGCAAAGACATTGTTTAAAACTAAGATGTTACAGATCTATTATATCAGTGTGTCATGAAAGCAGGCTGAATGATCAACACTGTTTGATGAATTAGCAAGTAAATAGTAGTAGATCTGATATTAAGTGAATGTGAACATGTTTTTATGTTGGTAGGAAATGCAGTATGTCTTTACTTCTGCTGCATCTTTATATATATAAAAATATCTATATTTTGTATCTAATCCTTGTTGTGTGTTCCTCTATGTGTACAATTCCATCTGTTATTGATGTTTAGTAAAGTTGGTAAAGAGGTTTTGATCCTGTTTTATTTTTAATTTTTATATCAAGTATTTCATAAATAGTGAAAAATAATAAAGACATTTCTAGATATCTAAATAAAAGGATTTTTCCAAGCCAATGATTAAAATCATTTCAATTCTCTAGATTCTGTGTATCCAATAAAGAAAGTAGTTGAAGCTTCTGAAATCACTGACACTGATAGAACAATAGAACCGACTCTTACAGTGACATTTCCACAGAGAACGTGATTACTGAATACATACACCAAGACTTAAAATGAAAATTAATTATTGAATGAAGCTGTAACTCTGAATCTTCAGGATGGAAAGATTTTAAATTGGAACTCTGCCTCATCCCACCACCATTTCACTGCTAATATTCCTGGAACAGCGCCCCCTCTTGTGTTTTATTTCTTATTCAATGTGGTTATAATATGGTATGTGTCCTTACTTAACTGATAACAGCTAAAGGTCCATAACCTCCCCATTCACACCTGTGTCAAGCTTCTGATTTGCTGAAACATAACATCATACAGGAATGATGGAAAAACTGAAACACATACATGTGAAATATAAACTGTCTGATTACTGCATATGTACAATGGCAGATTAGACTTTAGAGAGATGTATTTGTCTATATGAGAAAACATCCCAATCAAATATTACCTAAGATTAGGAGTGTCTTTATGCAAATGTCCTTCCCTGTTATATATTTAAGCAACACAGACCAAGAGCTTTTACTGATTCTGCTTCAACACACACCATGATCTCTACATCACTACTGCTGCTGCTGCTGGCAGCCGTACACTGTAAGTGTTTCTACATTCAATATATAATACCGTTTTGATTATTTACAGCTTTTTTGCTTTTATTACATGAAAAGAGCTTTTCTTTAACAGGTGGTCTCTGTGTTGAGCTGATCCAGACCAGATCCACAGTATTAACCCCTGGTCAGTCACTGACTCTGACCTGTAAAGTGTCTGGATATTCATTATCTGACATCAGCTACTGGACACACTGGATACGACAACCTGCAGGAAAAACTCTGGAGTGGATCGGACAGATAGGTGGTAATGGTAACACTTACTACAGTGAGAAACTGAAAAGCAGGTTTCAGATTACCAGAGACACGTCCAGCAGCACAGTAACATTAACAGGACAGAACATGCAGACTGAAGACACAGCTGTGTATTACTGCGCTCGAGACCCCACAGTGATACACATCACTAAGATCCCTGTACTAAAACATCCTGTACAGAAAACTTTTCATCAGAAAAAGCAGAAATACAAAAATTCATCAGTATGGTGTGTGTTGTGTCATGTTAGTTCATGAACAGTAGACAAATTCCTAAGTGAAAAGTGTTCATCATGTTTTAAAACTCTATTTGGTTATTTTATTTGATAGAAAATCTACATAAAAATGTGTGTAGTATATCCAAACACATACAGTACCAGTTCTGCACAAGTGCCAGCTCCCAAAATGCTCCTTAATTTAAATGCAGTAATAAATCTGCAGTGCAGGATCATCATGAATATATAGACACTCCATATCTGATTAGGAGACGCTGTTGTACTGTGCTTCTCCATAAAAATGTTTCTGTTTTCAGGCTGCAGAACTGCAAAAAAACTTAGAAAAGCCTGTCCCTATGATCTGTTCATATTCCCTCAGCACTTAAATATTTTAAATAATCATTAATAATCACAATTTCTTCATATCCAATTCTACAGGAAGTTAAATTACTGAGCAAATTAATATATGATTGGAAGTGAACGTTATGATGTACTTTCTTTACAATACAAAAATGATGATAAAAGCTAGAAAGATGATCTGAAATGGTTTTTGTACAGTCACTCTGATTATACACATCACTGTGTTTTTGTATCTCACACAATAATACACAGCTGTGTCTTCCATCTGCACATTCTGACCATTGAGAGTAACCGTGTTACTGGACGTGTCCTGAGTGATGCTGAATCTGTTTTTCAGTGAATCCGTACTCCCTGTGCCTCCACCACTACAAATGTGTCCAATCCACTGCATCGCTTTTCCTGTAGCATGTCGGATCCAGTTTGTACAATAGCTGCTATCAGTCAAACTCCATCCAGACACTTTACATGCAATAGTTAAAGCCTGTCCTGGATGGACAATCACATGACCTGGCTGTGTGAAATCAACTGCACCAAATACAGCTGGGGGAAAAAATAAAACTCTCTTGTGACATAAGTTAAAAACAGGACAACAATGGAGACTTTAAGAGATGTTTGAACTTACAGGACGTAGCTCCGAGCAGCACCAGGAAATAAACTGGCAACATGGTTGAAGTGGAAGCAGTGCTGATTGGATCTGCTCTTTGGTGCTCCAGTTTTATTGAAGTAAAAGTGGGGATGGAGTTTGCATAATTGAAGGAAGTGTAAAATGAGAGGGCAGGAGGATATTTCCAAGTGACACCTGCTGTAGAGGTTAGATAGTTATAGTGACTGGTAGACCAGTGCTTAGGAGTATCAGTGAAATTACATATTTTACCTTAAACACTTCAGTGTACATTATGTGATACTTAAAAGTATTAATTAGCAATTTATTGTGTCTGGAAGTGAGTGACCATTACATCAACATTAAAATATAACATTTAGATGCTTGTTAATATTTACTTTGCATTCATAAAGGATACAAGGTTTTTTATTTTTCACTCTCCAGCTTCATTTCACTCAGATCCACCACAGCAATAACAATAATATTCTCTCTATATGCAGCTATTACATGATTTTCACTAAAAACTTTCCAGAACCAGGAAACATCATGTATTTGTGTATCACACTGTGATAAAGACAGCAGGAGTATTTTGACCTGCTAGCAAATGTCTACACAAATAGCAGTTCATGATGTGAGAATGTGGAACGTACTCTACTTTCTCTTTATGGTTATTCCTCTGTGAATCTTGGTATGTCTCTAGTGGGCGTGTCATGCAAACCAAGTCCTGCCTTTAAGACATTTATGTTGCAACATTCAGTTCGAAAATACAGCATCAGTTTGTGTTCATTTCCAGCAACAGTAATTCCTTCCTTTATTGAGATGGGTCTAGGCAGAGTTTTGAGTTGCTTTACTTTAGCAATGTTCATCCAATGTTAGTATTATTATTAATTTCATATAGAAAAACATTTTTAAGTTTTTTCATACTTTTTCTAACAATTTAATTTGTGTATTGATGTATTTCAGATTGCTGCAGTCAGACACTGATCGAGTCTGATTCAGTGATCATCAAACCTGATCAGTCTCATAAACTGACCTGTACAGCTTCTGGATTTAACTTTGGTAGCTACTGGATGGCTTGGATCAGACAGGCACCTGGAAAAGGACTGGAATTTGTTGCAATTATTGAGTATGATAGTGATAGGAAGTTTTACTCCAGTGCAGTTAACGGCCGCTTCACCGTCTCCAGAGACAATAGTAAGATGCAGGTGTATCTGCAGATGAACAGTGTGAGGACAGAAGACACTGCAGTGTATTACTGCGCTAGAGACCCACAGTGATACTTCTCCTTAGACATCAGTACAAAAACACATGCCTGCTCTAGTCACATGACAAACTCTTATTTTCATCAACAGTGTGTTCATGAAGCTCAAAGAATCAGACTGTCTATGAGTAACATTTGGTATTTAATATATTACATATCATTTAATATTGACTTCTTTGACTTTTCTTCAATCTTACACAAGTTCCACGATGTTTACAAAAGTA
Source organism: Silurus aristotelis (assembly GCF_946808225.1). Lineage (NCBI taxonomy): Eukaryota > Metazoa > Chordata > Actinopteri > Siluriformes > Siluridae > Silurus > Silurus aristotelis. The sequence goes on from NC_139590.1 coordinate 21,766,814, forward strand.
CGTTTATATTGAGTATCAAGTGAAGTTTTTATTGAGGGCAATAGCATTTTAACATTGTTGGTCCTCTAGAGGGCAGTCTGTACCAGAGGTGGGAATTTTTCAGACAACTCTTTTCTTTTACTCATTACATTTGTTACACAAATATCTTTACTTTCTACTGTTGTCAGGCTCGTTACTTTAGTTTAAATCTATTTGGTAAAATGTCAATATTTTTCTCTTCTCATTGCGCACCGTTTTCAACCCATCACAATCTGTTTCTCTCTGTAAATTTATCTATGACTGCATCCAGCAACATTACTCTCATATTACAGAGGACATAAGCGAGGTCATTTATTGTTTCATTTTATAAATAAATTTATTAAATCTACCTTCTCTGACATCCTGCTTAACAAAAACTGTTATCTTAAATGTTTGTAATTAAATTGAAACAATTTGTAATAAATCTTTTTTTGTGAATTTTTTATTATTCAAAATATTTGAATATCTTAAATGGTTTTACTTGGAACACTCATTCCTACACTGAGCAGCCTGTGGTTGTGGATTTAATACCTCCATAGTGGTCATGGACACTCCCTATTCAAATAGAGTCGCCTATAAACAGCATGTTCTTGTCTCTTCTAGTTTTCAGTCAGCTCTGTGATAGATATCACTCCCATCCACTTTATATCTGATTAAAGCACAACTCAGAGAAGGATGATTTTAGAATATTGGATTTTATTTGGATTCATTTCATGTAAGTTTCAGACATTCATGTTATGATTACTAGGATTAAATTTAATGAGCTATTCTGTGTTTATAAACATTATAACAACATAATCATGTTCTTCTCTTCTCTTTCAGATTCTTATGGACAGTCCCTGACCTCCTCTGCTTCTGTGGTGAAGAGACCTGGAGAGTCAGTCACTGTGTCCTGTACTGTCTCTGGATTCTCTATGGGCAGTTACTGGATGCACTGGATCCGTCAGAAACCAGGACGAGGACTGGAGTGGATCGGGTACATTAACACTGGCACTGACACTGGATTCGCTCAGTCTCTACAGGGCCAGTTCTCCATCACTAAAGACACCAATAAAAACATGCTGTATCTAGAAGTGAAGAGTCTGAAAGCTGAAGACACGGCTGTTTATTACTGTGCGAGACACTCACACTGATACAACAGACTGCAGAGCCGTACAAAAACTTACACAAACACTTCCTCATGAGCTGTAAATATTCCCTCAGCAGGAAACTGAACCTCAGAGACATTTAATATAAACAAAAGTGGTTTTATTTTTTTTCTCTTCCTACATTAATAGACAAAATTCCCTTTTTTTCTTTTTATTATCTCTGGCTGGTGCTTAAGGCTGAAGACAAACCTGAAAGCAAAATGAAGTAAAAGCAAAGACATTGTTTAAAATGAAGATGTTACAGATCTCTTATATCAGTGTGTCATGAAACCAGGCTGAATAATCAACACTGTTTGATGATGAAATTCAGTCTGTCTTTACTTCTGCTGCATCTTTATGAAAATCTAAACTCTGTCCTGCGAATCAAAAATGATTCAAAGTATCTAATCCTTGTTGTGAGTTTCTCTATATGTACAATTCCAGCTGCTATGAATGCATAAATGAGAAAAGTTGATAGAGGTTTTGGTAATTGAGAAGATTTGATTCTTTTTTTATATCAAGTACTTAATGAATATCCAGTGAACAATAATACAGCCATTTCTAGATCTCTAAATAAAATACCAGAGTATTTTATAATGGATTTTTTAGAGCCAATGATTAAATTAATTTAAATTCTCTAGACCCTGTAAACAATAGAGAAAGCAGTTAAAGTTTCTGAAAACACTAATCGAACAATAGAACTGACTCTTAGTCACATTCTTACGTGATTATCGAATACATACACTAGATAAAATGAAAATTAATTATTGAATGAAGCTGTAACACTGACTCTTTAGGATGGAGAGATTTTAAATTGGAACTCTTCCTCATCCCACCCTTTCACAGCTCATTTTCCTGAAACAGCGCCCCCTGCTATTTTATTCCTTATTTAATGTGGTTATAATCTAGTGTGTTTTCCTATTCACCTGAACACACATGAAGGTCCATAACCTCCCAATTCACACCTGTGTCAAGCTTCTGATTTGCTGAAACATAACATCATACAGGAATGATGGAAAAACTGAAAAACATACATGTGAAATATAAACTGTCTGATTACTGCATATGTACAATGGAAGATTAGACATTAGAGAGATGGATTTGTCTATATGAGAAAACATCCTCATCAAATGTCCCCTAAGATAAGGAGTGTCTCTATGCAAATGTCCTTCCCTGTTATATATTTAAGCAACACAGAGTAAGAGCTTTTACTGATTCTGCTTCAACACACACCATGATCTCTACATCACTACTGCAAAAAGACACAAGACTAATTCAAATCTAAGAATGAACAACAAAAAATGTTGGTCATTTGTTTGATTATATTTTACATAGATTTAAAACTATAATTTTACTTCTGTAGCTTTGCTACACTTTATACACCGACAATTAAAGGTTTTTTGAAGAATGTTGGTTAATGTCCCACAGCGAAAAATGCAAAAGAATTACCAATGTGAACCGGAGTTACTGTTACTATCTTTAAACTGATTATTATTTTAGAACAATGAATTTAGAATGAAAGAACATTTTGAAAACAGATTTCCCAGCTTTAGTTTCCCTTTTCACAGAATAATAACTATAATAATCATATCACCAACAAAATCATTCTCCATTCATTGCATTCACTTGGATAAAAAGTCAAGTGACATGTGATTGTGTTTAAACAATTTAAACAGGTGTATCTGCTGTTCCCATCTGCTACATCATCATGACTTACACATTTATTCCGTCAACAAATCATGATGTAAATCCAGAGTTTTGTGTGTCCATGCAGTATTAATGTGCGGCTGAGTTGACTGGAGCAGTAGAGTCTCGACACTCACCATGAAGATCTCATTCTCCTTATTCCTGCTACTAATCAGCTTCATTGGTGAGTTCTTATGCTAAATTTTAATATATTTTACATTTGGTTATTTTTAACCATGACAATAACATGTTTTCCTTTTGAGAAGCAGGTATTCAGAGTCTCGAGTCTATTCCTGCTGATTCAGCAGTGAAAAAACCTGGAGAAACTCTGAGTCTTTCCTGTAAAGGATCCAGGTTTAACTTTGGTGGCTTTGGCATGCACTGGATCAGACAAGAAGCTGGAAAATCACTGGAAATGGATTGGGGTTATCTGGTATGATGCCAGTAAAACTGTACATGCCAAACACATTGCGGGATGTTTGGAAATCACCAGAGACAACTCCAAAAATATGGTGTACATGAAGCTGGTTGGTTTAAGTGCCCAGAGTATTACTATGCAGCAGAGCATTACTGTGCAGTGTTTTACTGTGCAGAACCCCACAGTGGTACAAAGTATTCCCACGTACGTGATTAAAGTGCATTTTTTACAAGCTCTAAAGGTGGTGCTACAGCATAGCAAATAATCTGTGGGGTTGATCTTTTTTTTTCAGCACTGCTAATGTAAGCCCCTTTAAATAAAAGAAGCACCACACAATCAAAGTCCAAAACACTTATCTGCAGGAAGAAAAACAAAGTGGAAATGTTTTTTCACCTATAGAGGGCAGTAGTTCACTTCTAATGAGGTACAACTCATGATACTTGCTTTAAATGAGAAAAGACACAAGTATTATCACACAAGTATATCACACCCAACACATCAATTCAGACTTTAACATATATATTTTATATTATATAATTATATATAGACAGTGCCTAAAAACATCTACAAATGTACACATTTACAATAAATATTCCCAAGTGTTAAAACAGAGATAAAGTAAACATTTATAAGGAAAAAAGAAAAGTTATTTATTCATTATATAAAATCTGTCAATTAATAATCCTTAAAATGAAGGAAACAACTAAGTTACAAAATCGAAGAAGTTTGCTTGCATGTACAACAATTTTTATAATCAACTAAGCTGAACTGGTGAAAGTGTAAACTGTGACATGACTCTCATCATTGCCTCATGCAACATCAGCTTGTGGATGTTCATATTCTAGACCAGACTCTATTGGGTAAAAGGAGGTCTATGCAAATCCGTCCTGTTATTATCTGCTCTGTATAAATAATCAGCTTGTTACTCAGTTAAGGCTCATTTCACCCACTGAATTCCATAGCTTCCAACCATCCCAGAGTTTGATTATGGGGCTGAGCATCATTCAGCAGTGCATTTTTATACTCATGTTAGCACAAGGTATCTGAGACTTCTTTATATGTTTCTCATAGAGTGTAGGATTGAATACATTGATGATTATTTGGGATTGTTTTATTTTGCAGGTTTTTGCAGTGCTGAGATCAGACTGGACCAGTCTCCTGCTGTGGTAAAGAAACCTGGAGAAACTGTGAAGATCTCCTGTAAAATAAGTGGATATTCCATGACAAGCAACTATTTGCACTGGATACGACAGAAACCAGGGAAAGCTCTAGAATGGATTGGTAGGATGAACACAGGTAGTAATGATGCAACATATGCAGAGTCTGTGAAAAACCAGTTGACCTTCACAGAAGACGTCTCAGCAAGCACACAGTATTTAGAGGCCAAGAGTCTGAGAACAGAGGACAGTGCGGTTTATTACTGCGCCAGACAAGCCACAGTGACTGGAACTGAGGAAGCAGCTGTACAAAAACTACACACACATTTTTCACACAGCATTTTATAGAACAAGTCCTTAATGTTCAAACACAAGATGAATAATCACTCATACTGTGAATAATAAACTGCTCATGTCTAATGTTTATTACAAACCAGAAACAGTTTTTTATAGACTGAAAATTGTTCTTTCATTGTAAAAAGGTGAAGTGTTACTGCAGCATTCAGATTCTTTACATGTCAGATGGTTTGAACAGAACAAATTCACACAGCAGCCTGCAACTAAACACTAGATGATGCAGAAGGATATCTAATGTGGAAGATCTGTTTGTTTGAAATAAGTCATTAGTGTGGTTTTGTTTCTCAAATTTGATGAACTAAAGCAAAGTAAAATAAAATGTCAGACTTCTACACAAACACATACACAACCTTCATCTCACAGTAATTCAATTCAGTACTACAATAAATTATATACATATTCACTCCCAACATTAAGGAACAGCACAGTAATTTTCTCAGTGGTATTGTATCTTTGTGTCTACAGGTACGCAGTTGTACTGAGAGGTTTTGTTCTTTCAGCTGATTCCACATTCACTCTTATTACACAGCCGAGTGTCACCATGTTACTGGACGTGTCCTGAGTGATGCTGGACCTGTTTTTCAGTGAATCTGTGCCCCCTGTGCCTCCACTGCTACAAATCTAATCCACTGCACTTTTTCTGTAGCATGTTGGATGCAAGTTGTACAATAGCTGCTATCAGTCAAACTTTTCACCAGACACTTTACATGCAATTGTCAAAGCTGTCGACAATCACATGACCTGGCTGAGAAAAATCAATTGCACCAAATACAGCTGCAAAAACGTTCCCTCCCCAAATTTCATTCGATAACAATTACACAAAGGACAACAATGCAGACTTAAACAGATGTGGGAATTACAGGATGTAGCTATGAGCAGCACCATGAATTAAACTGGCAACATGGTTGAAGGCTGTACTGGTGGGATCTTCTCTTTGGTGCTGCAGTTTATTAAATTAAACATGGGGATATTTGCATAATTGAATGAAGTGTAAAATTACATGGTAGCAGGATATTAAAAGTGATACCTGCTGTAGTAGTTAGATGTTTAATGTGACTGCAAGACCAGTGTTTGGGAGTATCAGTGAAACACTTCACTGTCCATCATGTCATAATTAATATTAAATATTAGGTAAATATTACAATTACATGCCTGGTAATGTTTCCTTGCATTTATGAAGCATACAAGGTTATTTTTTTTATTCATAACAACAATATTCTCTCTATGTGCAGCTATTGAAGGATTTAAAGAGTTTCACTGAAAACTTTCCAGAATCAGAAAACTTCATGTATTTATGTGAAACACACTGTAAAAAAATCCAGCAGGAGTATTTAGACCATCTAGCAAATGCCTACAAAAATAGCAGTTAATAGCATAAGAGTGTCATCTCTAGTGGGCGTGTCATGCAAACCAAATCCTGCCTTTGAACCATTTATGCTGCTACATTCAGCTCGAGATCACAGCAGCAGTTTGTGTTCATTTCCAGTAACAGGAATTGTGTTCCTTCTTTGAGATGGGACTAGGAAGAGTTTTGATTTACTTTACTTTAGCAATGTTCATTCAATGTTAGTATTATTATTTCTTTTATATAAAGAAAAATGTTCATGATTTTCTATACTTATTTCTCACTTTAATTTGTGTTTTGTTGTATTTCAGATTGCTGCAGTCAGACACTAATCGAGTCTGATTCAGTGATCATCAAACCTGATCAGTCTCATAAACTGACCTGCACCGCTTCTGGATTAGACTTTAGTAGCTATGAAATGGTTTTGGTCAGACAGGCGCCTGGAAAAGGGCTGGAATGGGTTGCATCTATCTCATCAGGCAGTGGGAGCATTTATTACTCCAGTGCAGTTAATGGCCGCTTCACCATCTCCAGAGACAACAGTAAGATGCAGGTGTATCTGCAGATGAACAGTCTAAGGACAGAAGACACTGCAGTGTATTACTGCGCTAGAGAAGCCACAGTGACACATGAGGTTGCACAGCTGTACATAAACCCCTTAATAAAATGAAGGAATTTCTATTAATTTTGTTTTTGTTTAATTTCATGTCCGATTCTGATATCAGTGTTTATTGTAAAGAACCTTGAACTTTTTCTTGTGGAAATAATAATTATTTCTTTATTAATTATTTTATCTTTATCTGCCAGATTGTTATGGACAGTCCCTGACCTCCTCTGCTTCTGTGGTGAAGAGACCTGGATAGTCAGTCACTGTGTCCTGTTCTGTCTCTGGATTCTCAATGAGCAGCTACTACATGAGCTGGATCTGTCAGAAACCAGGACGAGGACTGGAGTGGATCGGATACATTGACACTGGCACTGGCACTGGATTCTCTCAGTCTCTACAGGGCCAGTTCTCCATCACTAAAGACACCAATAAAAACATGCTGTATCTAGAAGTGAAGAGTCTGAAAGCTGAAGACACGGCTGTTTATTACTGTGCACGAGACTCACACTGATACAACAGACTGCAGAGCTGTACAAAAACTTACACAAACACGTCCTCACACACAAACTTTCTTCTTAGCTTCATATAAACTCTGCTTGTACAGTTATTAATAAACAAACTTAGATTTTCTTTACTCTGCAGCTGAATCTACAGTGAACCTTCCTCTAAAAATGTTTCTCTATCAAATCATTCTGAAGACGTTTTCTATCTCTTTCACAAAGCATTAGTTCCTTGAATCACTTGTGTTATAGCAGTATCTACAACTTATACATCACCAGCCTCTTTCCTTTTTATCGCTCATGAGGTTGCAGCTTTTTATGTTACTATGAATCCAGAATGACCTCCATTCTGAAGACTTTCTGTAAAACTACTTACTACTTTAACTCTGACTAATACCAAGTCCTCACACTGGTGGACCTCACCATACCAACAAATACATTTTTAATCTATTTATGTGAAGAGTCATGAAGATATACTGCTACTGCCAGAGCTGCTCTTATAAAAAATTATCAACATTTTCTGCCCAATCAGAACTGAGAGTACAACAGTTATTGGTGTATAAATAAGAAAAGGTTATTAAAGAGGTTTCTATCATAGAAAAGATTTTATCCTCCATAAGTCAAATTTCCTTCTCATGATTTAAATATGTTTTAAATACGTTTCCCTCCCATCATCAGCAAATATGCAAATTCAAGAGTCAGGGCTGGACATCACTGTATTTATGTGATGTGAAGGTTAAACTCTGTTAAATTTTGGAGAACAGAGAAGACCCCAGTACAAACAACACACACCATGTTCTCTACACCTCTACTGCTCCTGCTGGCAGCTGCTTCCTGTGAGTGTTTTATTCAATTTATTCAGTTACTCCATGAGCAATAAATGTGTATTTTATATTGTGTGAGATTTCACCATGTGTTTTCCTTCACAGATGTGCATGGTGAGGAACTGACTCAGCCTGCTTCCATGACAGTCCAGCCAGGCCAGAGTCTCTCCATCAACTGCAAGGTTTCATATTCAGTTACAAGCTATGAGACAGCTTGGATCCGACAACCTGCAGGAAAAACTCTGGAGTGGATTGGGTCCATCGGTACTGGTGGAAGTCTATATTACAGTGACAAATTGAAAAATAAGTTCAGCATCTCCAGAGACACGTCTACTAACACAATAACAATTCAAGGACAAAACATGCAGACTGAAGACACAGCTGTGTATTACTGCGCTCGAGACTCACAGTCTCACCAAAATCCCTGTACAAAAACATCCTGTACAGAAAACTGTTCATCAGCAAAAGCAGAAATACAAAAATTAACCAGTGTGGTGTGTGTTGTTTCGTGTTCCGTTATGAACAATAGCCAAAATCCTGAGTGAACGGTGCTCATCATTTTTTAAAACTCTGTTTGGTTATTTTATTTTACAGAAAATCTCTATAAAATGTGTGTAGTATATCCAAACACATACAGTACCAGTTCTGCACAAGTGCCAGCTCCCAACATGCTCCTTTATTTATATGCAATAATAAATCTGCAGTGCAGGAGCATCATGAATATTTAGACAGTCCATATCTGATTAGTTCTTCACCAACATTCTTCTTCACCTGTATCTCCTTCAAATGTTTGACAGGATGAAGAGGTCATCTTTATGTAACTTGCTTAATCTATTACATGTATTATTCTGAAACCTCAAATTAAATCAATCTAAACACTGAACTGTAAATAAATCAGTTTAGTCCACATGTGAACACATTATGAAACGATAGGAGGCGCTGTTGTACTGTGTTTCTGCTTTCAGGCTGTTGAACTGCAGAAAAACTTACAAAAGCCTGTCCTTATGATCTGTACATATTCCCTCAGCACTTAAATATTTTAAATCATCATTAATAATCTCAATTTCTTCATGTCCCATTTTACATTATAGATTTACAGGAAGTTAAATTACTGAGCGAATTAATATATGATTGGAAGTGAACGTTATGATGTACTTTCTTTACAATACAAAAATGATGATGAAAGCTAAAAAGATGATCTGAAATGGTTTTTGTACAGTCACTCTGGTTATGCACATCACTGTGTTTTTATATCTCACACAATAATACACAGCTGTGTCTTCCATCTGCACATTCTGACCGTTGAGAGTCACCATGTTATTGGACGTGTCCTGAGTGATGCTGAACCTATTTTTCAGTGAATCTGTACTCCCTGTGCCTCCACTGCTACAAATGTGTCTAATCCACTGCATCGCTTTTCCTGTAGCATGTCGGATCCAGTTTGTACAATAGCTGCAATCAGTCAAACTCCATCCAGACACTTTACATGCAATAGTTAAAGCCTGTCCTGGATGGACAATCACATGACCTGGCTGTGTGAAATCAACTGCACCAAATACAGCTGGGGGAAAAAACTCATCAACAATTACTTATTAGATGGTTAATGTGACAGGTAGAGTATCAGAGGGAGTATCAGTGTAATGACACTTTTTAAAAGTTTCACCTAAAACACTTAAGTGTACATCATGTCATATTTAGACGTATTAGTATGAGCAATTTATTTTGATTGGATGTCAGTGATAATTAGAATAACATCATATTTACACATTTATATAATCATTTATACTGATACATTCAGCTCGACAACACAGCAGCAGTTTGTGTTCATTTTCACCAACAGGAATTGGAATTTAATTCTCTGAGATGGGTCTAGGCAGAGTTTTAAGTTACTTTACTTTAGCAATGTTCATACAATGTAAGTATTATTTATTTATTTTATAAACCTTACATGATTTTTTTACACTTTATCTAAGACTTTTTGTAATTTGTGTATTGTTGTATTTCAGATTGCTGCAGTCAGACACTGATCGAGTCTGATTCAGTGATTATCAAACCTGATCAGTCTCATAAATTGACCTGCACAGCTTCTGGATTAACCTTTAGTAGCTACTGGATGGCATGGATCAGACAGGCACCTGGAAAAGGGTTGTAATGGGTTGCAAATATTCGATCTTTATGAAAAACTAAATTCTGTCTGCAAATGAAACCTGATAAATGATTTGAGTAAAATATAGTATCTAATCCTTCCTCTGTTATTTATCCAGAAATAGAAAAGTTGATAAAGATGTTTCTGTCATTGACAACATTTGATCCTGTATAATATGAATCTCCTCCTCATGATTTAAATATGTTTTAAATACGTTTCCCTCCCATCATCAGCAAATATGCAAATTCAAGAGTCAGGGCTGGACATCACTGTATTTATGTTATGTGATTAAACTCTGTTAAACTTTGGAGAACAAACACCACACACCATGTTCTCTACATCTCTACTGCTCCTGCTGGCAGCTGCTTCCTGTGAGTGTTTTATCCAATTCATTCATTTACTACAAGATCAATAAATGTGCAGTGTATATTGTGTGAGATTTCACCATGTGTTTTCCTCCACAGATGTACATGGTGAGGAACTGACTCAGCCTGCTTCCATGACAGTCCAGCCAGGCCAGAGTCTCTCCATCAACTGCAAGGTTTCATATTCAGTTACAAGCTATGAGACAGCTTGGATCCGACAACATGCAGGAAAAGCTCTGGAGTGGATTGGAATCATTTATACTGGTGGGAGCACAGCTTACAGTGACAAACTGAAAAATAAGTTCAGCATCTCCAGAGACACGTCTACTAACACAATAACAATTCGAGGACAAAACATGCAGACTGAAGACACAGCTGTGTATTACTGCGCTCGAGACTCACAGTGATACACTTCACTAACATCCCTGTACAAAAACATCCTGTACACAAAACTGTTCATTAGCAAAAGAAGAAATGCAACATTTTATCAGTTTGGTGTGTGATGTCATGTTTCTTCATGAACATTGGTCAAAGTCCAACATGAACAGTGCTCATCATGTTTTAAATCTCTGTGTGGTTGTTTTATTTTACAGATAAATCTAAATAATTTGTATGAACTTTATTCAAGCACATACAGTACCAGTCCTGCACAAGTGCGAACTACCAACATGCTCCTTAATTTAAAAACAATAATATTTCTGCAGTTCAAGAGCATTATAGACATTTAAACTGTCCATATCTTATTACTTTTTCTTCTTCGCCTGAACCTCAATCAGGTGCTTGACAGAATAAAGAAGTTATTGTTATGTGTAAAAGCAGCATGTTCATGGTAATTAGAGATGTTCAGAAATAATAATAAATTATTAATAATGAATCATGAATAATCCACATCTCTTCATGCTCCACTCTCTTACAGTTTTACAGCATGTCGTATTAGCAAACATCTTACAGATTAAAAAATATAAAGGTATGAAAGTAAACATTATAATGTTCTGTCTTTACAATGCAATGAAGATGATAATGATGTTTTTGTACAGTCTCTCTGGTTATGCACATCACTGTGTAATTGTATCACACACAATAATACACAGCTGTGTCTTCCATCTGCACATTCTGACCGTTGAGAGTCACCGTATGAAATCCACTGCATCGCTTTCCTGTAGCATGTCGGATCCAGTTTGTACAATAGCTGCTTTCAGTAAAACTCCATCCAGACACTTTACATGCAATAGTTAAAGCCTGTCCTGGATGGACAATCACATGACCTGGCTGTGTGAAATCAACTGCACCAAATACAGCTGGGGGAAAAAACTTGTCAACAATTACATAAAGAATAATTTTACAGACTTAAACAGAGGTGTGAACTAATGGTGGAATCTGCTCTTTGATGCTCCAGTTTTATTGAAGAAAAGGTGGGGATGGAGTTTGCATAATTAAAGGAAGAGTAAACTGACGGTGCAGGAGGATATTAGCAAGTGACACCTGCTGTAGTAGTTAGATGGTAATGTGACAGGTAGAGTATCAGAGGGAGTATCAGAGTAATGATCCTTTTTAAAAATATTACCTAAAACACTTCATTGTACATCATGTCAAATTCAGACGTATTAGAATGAGCAAATAATTTTGACTGGATGTCAGTGATAATTAGAATCACATTATATTTGAACATTTATATGCCTGGTTGTGTTTCCTTTGGATTTAAGGTGATACACAATTTTTTATTCTCCAGCTTCACTTCACTCAGATCCAACACAGCAGTAACAACAATATTCTCTCTATATACAATGTCTATGTAAAATCAGTTAAAGTCATGTATTTTTTTTAATGCACACTGTAATAAAGGTAGCAGGAAGATTCAGACCTGCTAACAAATGCCTCCTCAAATAGCAAATAATAACATAAGAGTGTGAAACTTAAAGTAAGTGTTTTCTCTTCATGGCTATTTCTCTGTCACTCTTTTATCCCTCTAGTGGGCGTGCCATGCAAACCAAATCCTGCTTTTAAACCATTTATACTGATACATTCAGCTCGAGAACACAGCAGCAGTTTGTGTTTAATTCCAGCAACAGGAATTGTTTTCATTCTTTGAGATGGGACTCAGCAGAGTTTTGAGTTACTTTACTTTAGCAATGGTTATTCAATGTTAGTAATATTTATGAATTTATTGGTAAACCTTACATGATTATTTTATACTTTATCTCAGACTTTGTGTAATTTTTGTAATATGTGTATTGTTGTATTTCAGATTGCTGCAGTCAGACACTGATCCAGTCTGATTCAGTGATCATCAAACCTGATCAGTCTCATAAACTGACCTGCACAGCTTCTGGATTAACCTTTAGTAGCTACTGGATGGCTTGGATCAGACAGGCACCTGGAAAAGGGCTGGAATGGGTTGCAAATATCCGGTATGATAGTGGTTACATTTATTACTCCAGTGCAGTTAAAGGCCGCTTCACCATCTCCAGAGACAACAGTAAGATGCAGGTGTATCTGCAGATGAACAGCATGAGGACAGAAGACACTGCAGTGTATTACTGCGCTAGAGACCCACACAGTGATACTTCTCCTTAGACATCAGTACAAAAACACACACCTGCTCTAGTCACATGACAAACTCACATTTTCATCAACAGTGTGTTCTCAGTCTGTTGTTTTCATTATCTCTGGCTGGTGGCTAAAGGCAGAAGACAAACATGAACGCAAAATTAAGAAAAGCAAAAACGTTGTTTAAAACTAAAATGTAAAGATCTATTATTTCATTGTGCCATGAAACCAGGCTGATTAGACTTATTACTGTTTGAAGAATTAAGTGAATATTATTAGTTGTACATGTTTGTAAGTTGGCAGGAAATGCAGTATGTCTTTACTTCTACTGCACCTTTATGAAAAACTAAATTCTCTCTGCAAATGAAACCTGATAAATGATTTGAGTAAAACGTAGTATCTAATCCTTCCTCTGTTATTTATCCAGAAATAGAAAAGTTGGTAAAGAAGTTTCTGTCATTGACAACATTTGATCCTCTTATAATATGAATCTCCTCCTCATGATTTAAATATGTTTTGAATAGGTTTCCCTCCCATCATCAGCAAATATGCAAATTTAAGTGTCAGTTCTGGACATAACTCTATTTATGTGATGTGATGATTAAACTCTGTTAAACTTTGGAGAACAGAGAAGACCCCAGTACAAACATCACACACCATGTTCTCTACATCTCTACTGCTCCTGCTGGCAGCTGCTTCCTGTGAGTGTTTTATCCAATTCATTAATTTACTACAAGAACAATAAATGTGCAGTGTATATTTTGTGAGATATCACCATGTGTTTTCCTCCACAGATGTACATGGTGAGGAACTGACTCAGCCTGCTTCCATGACAGTCCAGCCAGGCCAGAGTCTCTCCATCAACTGCAAGGTTTCATATTCAGTTACGAGCTATCATACAGCTTGGATCCGACAACCTGCAGGAAAAGCTCTGGAGTGGATTGGAATCATTTATACTGGTGGGAGCACAGCTTACAGTGACAAACTGAAGAATAAGTTCAGCATCTCCAGAGACACGTCTACTAACACAATAACAATTCGAGGACAGAACATGCAGACTGAAGACACAGCTGTGTATTACTGCGCTCGTCATCCACAGTAAGACACTTTACCAACATCCCTGTACAAAAACATCCTGTACAGAAAACTGTTCATCAGCAAAAGAAGAAATACAAATATTAACCAGTATGGTGTGTATTGTGTTGTGTTTCTTTATGAACAATGGACAAAATCCTGTGTAAACGGTGCTCATCATGTTTTAAAACTCTGTTTGGTTATTTTATTTTACAGAAAATCTAGATAAAATATATGTGTAGTATATCCAAACACATACAGTACCAGTTCTGCACAGCTCCCAACATGCTCCGTAATTTATATGCAGTAATAAATCTGCAGTGCAGGATCATCATGAATATGTAGACAGTCCATATCTGATTAGTTCTTCACCAACATTCTTCTTCACCTGCATCTCCTTCCGTTGAATGACTGGATGAAGAGGTCATCTTTATGTGCATCTTGCTTAATTTTTTACATGGATTATTCTGGAACCTTAAATTAAATCAATCTAAACACTGAACTGTAAATGAAACAGTTTATTCCACATGTGAACACATTATAGAACAATAGGAGGCGCTGTTGTACTGTGTTTCTCGGTAAAGATGTCATTTCTTTACAATACAAAAATGATGATGAAAGCTAGAAAGATGATCTGAAACGGTTTTTGTACAGTCACTCTGGTTATGCACATCACTGTGTTTTTATATCTCACACAATAATACACAGCTGTGTCTTCCATCTGCACATTCTGACCGTTGAGAGTCACCATGTTACTGGACGTGTCCTGAGTGATGCTGAATCTGTTTTTCAGTGAATCTGTGCCCCCTGTGCCTCCACTGCTACAAATGTGTCCAATCCACTGCATCGCTTTTCCTGTAGCATGTCGGATCCAGTTTGTACAATAGCTGCTATAAGTCAAACTCCATCCAGACACTTTACATGCAATAGTTAAAGCCTGTCCTGGATGGACAATCACATGACCTGGCTGTGTGAAATCAACTGCACCAAATACAGCTGGGAGAAAAAAATTAATTCTCTTCTGAAATAAGTTAAAAACAGGACAACAATGGAGACTTTAAGAGATGTTTGAACTTACAGGACGTAGCTCCGAGCAGCACCAGGAAATAAACTGGCAACATGGTTGAAGTGGAAGCAGTGCTAATTGGATCTGCTCTTTGGTGCTTCAGTTTTATTAAAGTAAAAGTGGGGATGGAGTTTGCATGATTGAAGGAAGTGTAAAATGAGAGGGCAGGAGGATATTTCCAAGTGACACCTGCTGTAGAGGTTAGATAGTTATAGTGACTGGTAGACCAGTGCTTAGGAGTATCAGTGAAATTACATATTTTACCTTAAACACTTTAGTGTACATTATGTGATACTTAAAAGTATTAATTAGCAATTTATTGTGTCTGGAAGTGAGTGACCATTACATCAACATTAAAATATAACATTTAGATGCTTGTTAATATTTACTTTGCATTCATAAAGGATACAAGGTTATTTATTTTTCACTCTCCAGCTTCATTTCACTCAGATCCACCACAGCAATAACAATAATATTCTCTCTATATGCAGCTATTACATGATTTTCACTAAATACTTTCCAGAACCAGGAAACATCATGTATTTGTGTAACACACTGTAATAAAGACAGCATGAGTATTTTGACCTGCTAGCAAATGTCTACACAAATAGCAGTTCATGACGTGAGAATGGGTAACGTACTGTAAGCATTCTCTCTTCATGTCTATGCCTCTGTGATTTAGTTTTTTTTTACATCTCTAGTGGGCGTGTCATGCAAACCAAACCCTGCCTTTAAACCATTTATGCTGAAACATTCAGTTCGAAAATACAGCAGCATTTTGTGTTCATTTCCAGCAACAGTAATTCCTTCCTTTATTGAGATGGGTCTAGGCAGAGTTTTGAGTTGTTTCACTTTAGCATTGTTCATTCAATGTTAGTATTATTATTAATTTCATATAGAAAAGCATTTAGATTTTTTTTTCATACTTTTCCTAAAAATGTAATTTGTGTTTTGTTGTATTTCAGATTGCTGCAGTCAGACACTGATCGAATCTGATTCAGTGATCATCAAACCTGATCAGTCTCATAAACTGACCTGCACAGCTTCTGGATTTAACTTTGGTAGCTCTTGGATGGCATGGATCAGACAGGCACCTGGACAAGGGCTGGAATGGGTTGCAAATATCCGGTATGATAGTGTTGAAAAGTATTACTCCAATGCAGTTAAAGGCCGCTTCACCATCTCCAGAGACAACAGTAAGATGCAGGTGTATCTGCAGATGAACAGCATGAAGACAGAAGACACTGCAGTGTATTACTGCGCACGAGACACACACAGTGATACTTCTCTTTAGACATCAGTACAAAAACACACACCTGCTCTAGTCACATGACAAACTCACATTTTCATCAACAGTGTGTTCTCAGTCTGTTCTTTTCATCATCTCTGACTGGTGGCTAAAGGCAGAAGACAAACATGAACGCAAAATTAAGAAAAGCAAAAACGTTTAAAACTAAAATGTTGTAGATCTATTATTTCATTGTGCCATGAAACCAGGCTGATTAGACTTATTACTGTTTGAAGAATTAAGTGAATATTATTAGTTGTATATGTTTGTAAGTTGGCAGGAAATGCAGTATGTCTTTACTTCTACTGCACCTTTATGAAAAACTAAATTCTCTCTGCAAATGAAACCTGATAAATAATTTGAGTAAAATGTAGCATCTAATCTTTCTTCTGTTATTTATCCATAAATAGAATAGTTGGTAAAGAAGTTTCTGTCATTGACAACATTTGATCCTCTTATAATATGAATCTCCTCCTAATGATTTACATATGTTTTAAATATGTTTCCCTCCCATCATCAGCAAATATGCAAATTAAATAGTCAGGGCTGGACATAACTCTATTTATGTGATGTGAAGGTTAAACTCTGTTAAACTTTGGAGAACAGAGAAGATCCCAGTACAAGCAACACCCACCATGTTCTCTACATCTCTACTGCTCCTGCTGGCAGCTGCCTGTAAGTCCTTTATCCAATTTATTCATTAACTGTAAGAACAATAAATGTCTAGTATAAAGATATGAGATATAACCATGTGTTTTCCTCCACAGATGTGCATGGTGAGGAACTGACTCAGCCTGCTTCCATGACAGTCCAGCCAGGCCAGAGTCTCTCCATCAACTGCAAGGTTTTATATTCAGTTACAAGCCATCATTCAGCTTGGATTCGACAACCTGCAGGAAAAATGCTGGAGTGGATTGGATACATCACTAATGGTGGGAGCACAGCTTACAGTGACAAACTGAAAAATAAGTTCGGCTTCTCCAGGGACACGTCTTCTAACACAATAACAATTCGAGGACAAAATATGCAGACTGAAGACACAGCTGTGTATTACTGCGCTCGTTACTCACAGTGATACACATCACCAACATCCCTGTACAAAAACACCCTGTACAGAAAATTGTATCAGGAAAATCAGAAATACAAAATTTTTTCATTTTGGTGTGTTTTGTCCACTGTTCATGAAGCATCACGACACAAGTCCTGAATAAACACTGCTCATCATCTATTAAATCTGATGAATTATATCCAAGCACAAGTGCCAACTCTCAACATTCTCCTTAATTTAAATGCTATTGTAACTGCAGTGCAGGAGTATCATGGATTAGCAGTATTATTTGACAGTCCATATCTGATTACTTCTTCACCAGAATGCTTCTTCACCTGCATCTCCATCATTTGTTTGACAGGATGAAAAAGTTATCATTATGTGTAACTTGCTGATCTTTTTCACTTGGATTATTTTGAAACCTCAAATTAAATTAATCTAAACACTGGACTGTCAATGAAACAGTTTAGTCCACATGTGAACACAGTATGGAACGACAGGAGGCGCTGTTGTACTGTGTTTCTCCATAGTTTTAAATCATTTTGCTTTTCAGTTTTGAAGTCATATAAAACACCATCAGCAAATACAGCATTACTGCTTTCTGTCATTCTCATGTAATTTATTAATAGATGAACAAAGTAAAGTGAGGAAGCCATTTTAATAAACTGTTGTACATGTGCTGTACCTCATAATGCCTGAGAAATATATTTGTTCTCTTTTCTCTTCACGAGGACGACGTCTTGATGCAAGTGTGTGTCCATGCAGTATTTATGTGCAGCTGAGTCAAGTGAAGCAATCGAGTCTCATCAACACCATGACGGGAGAATAGAAATCACCAGAGATAATTCCAATAGTAGAGAGTTTCTGAAACTCTCTGGTGTGACAGCAGAGGACAGTAGCAGAAACAAGAGGAAACACTCGACAAAACATCAGCTGATGTATTTCATCTGGTAAAAACATTTTTAAAACCCATCTTCTGTTTTATATTAATGAGCTGTGAGCTACATTATTTCCTTATTAAGATTCTTATGATAGATAATGTAAGTCACATGAATAATTTTCAACAAAGATTTAGATCAGACTGGATACGACAACCTGCAGGAAAAACTCTGGAGTTGGTTGGAGAGATACAGTTTGTTAAATTGTAACACTTAGACACCAGAGACATGTCCAGCAACACAGTAACATTAACAGGACAAAACATGCAGACTGAAGACACAGCTATGTATTACTGCGGTCAAAGATCACAGTGAGACACATCAACAATATCATTGTACACAAACCCCTCATATAGTGTACATTATAACATAATGTATATAAAACATGACTATTATTTATATAACTATGTTAAAAAAAATTAAGCCCAAAAATGATCTCACATGATTTATTTTTGTCTTTTACTAGTTTGTAGTGTGATTCAAAATAAAATACAATATTACCTCTGTAACATTACTGCTGTTCAATCAAAATAATCTTTTAGACACAGTACACAGGATCTAGAATTTCTTGATCAGTATTGCTGCTCCATGTGAAAAATGTTTTACATTTTTTTGATTTAAGAATTCTTTTTCTTCCATATGTCTTATTCTTGTTCTGGCAATGTTTAAACTTTTGTGCCTCTAGAGGGCAGTATGTGCAAACTCATCAGTTTAAAACTACTGCTTTCTGCACTTTAAATAATCTCTCTTTTCATACTTTGATATGATCAGCATCATGACACTCAGATTAAACAGAATTACATACAGCATCGAGATCCTGATTTCATTGAAAACTTCATAAGGAGTTTAAAGGAGCAAGATGGCTGATTGTCTAATTTATATATACATTTATATATAAACCCCTAATTTACTTGTTACATTTTTTTTTACATCTTCATTACTTAAGTAAGGGTTCTTTCAAGTAGATGATTCTACATAATGTTCAGTGACTATAATCATCCACTCATTTCTACACTGAGCAGCCTGTGGTTGTGGATTTAAAACATCCATAGTGGTCATGGACACTCCCTATTCAAATAGAGTCGGCTATAAACAGCATGTTCTTGTCTCTTCTAGTTTCCAGTGAGCTCTGTGATAGATATCACTCCCATCCACTTTAAATCTGATTAAAGCACAACTCAGAGAAGGATGATTTTAGGACATTGGATTTTATTTGGACTCATTTCATGTAAGTTGCAGACGTTTTCATATGATGATTACTAGGATTACATTTAATGAGCCATTCTGTGCTTATTAACATTATTACATAAAATGACCTAGTTCTACTCTTCTATTCCAGATTGTTATGGACAGTCCCTGACCTCCTCTGCTTCTGTGGTGAAGAGACCTGGAGAGTCAGTCACTCTGTCCTGTACTGTCTCTGGATTCTCTATGAGCAGCTGGTATATGAGTTGGATCCGTCAGAAACCAGGACGAGGACTGGAGTGGATCGGGTACATTAACACTGGCACTGGCACAGCATTCGCTCAGTCTCTACAGGGCCAGTTCTCCATCACTAAAGACACCAATAAAAACATGCTGTATCTAGAAGTGAAGAGTCTGAAAGCTGAAGACACGGCTGTTTATTACTGTGCACGACACTCACACTGATACAACAGACTGCAGAGCCGTACAAAAACTTACACAAACACTTCCTCATGAGCTGTAAATATTCCCTCAGCAGGAAACTGAACCCCACAGACATTTAATACAAACAAAAAAGGTTTTATTTATTTTCTCTTCCTCCATTAACAGACAACATTCCTGTGTAAAATGCTCAGTTTTTTTCTTTTTATTATCTCTGGCTGGTGCTTAAGGCTGAAGATAAACCTGAAAGCAAAATGAAGTAAAAGCAAAGACATTGTTTAAAATGAAGATGTTACAGATCTATTATATCAGTGTGTCATGAAACCAGGCTGAATAATCAACACTGTTTGATGAATTAGCAAGTAAATAGTAGTAGATCTGATATTTAGTGAATGTGGACATGTTTTAATGTTGGTAGGAAATGCAGTATTTCTTTACTTCTGCTGCATCTTTACGAAAATCTAAACTTGTGGGTGTCTCTATATGTACAGTTCCATTTGTTATTGATCTATCAATGAGAAAAGTTGGTAAAGAGGTTTGATCCTGTATTTTTTATTATTATATCAAGTATTTAATAAATAGTGAACGATAATAAAAACATTTCTAGATAGCTACATAAAACCAGATTAATTTATAAAGGATTTTTCTTTATTATTTAATTCATTTAAATTCCCGAATCCAATAAAGAAAGTAGTTAAGGCCTCTGAACACACTGACACTGATAGACCAATAGAACTGACTCTTACAGTGACATTTCCACAGAGAACGTGATTATTGAATACATACACCAAGACTTAAAATGAAAATTAATTATTGAATGAAGCTGTAACTCTGAATCTTCAGGATGGACAGATTTTAAATTGGAACTCTGCCTCATCCCACCAACATTTCACTGCTAATATTCCTGGAACAGCGCCCCCTGCTGTGTTTTATTTCTTATTTAATGTGTTTATAATCTAGTATGCGTCCTTACTCACCTGAAAACAGCTAAAGGTCCATAACCTCCCCATTCACACCTGTGTCAAGCTTCTGATTTGCTGAAACATAACATCATACAGGAATGATGGAAAAACTGAAAATCATACATGTGAAATATAAACTGTCTGATTACTGCATATGTACCATGTCAGATTGGAGATTAGAGAGATGGATTTGTCTATATGAGAAAACATCCTCATCAAATGTCCCCTAAGATAAGGAGTGTCTCTATGCAAATGTCCTTTCCTGTTATATATTTAAGTAACACAGAGCAAGAGCTTTTACTGATTCTGCTTCAACACACACCATGATCTCTACATCACTACTGCTGCTGCTGCTGGCAGCCGTACACTGTAAGTGTTTCTACATATAACATATAATACAGTTTTGATTATTTAGAGCCTTTTGCTTTTATAACATGTATATTAATAACTTTTTTTTTTTAACAGGTGGTCTCTGTGTTGAGCTGATCCAGACCAGATCCACAGTATTAACCCCTGGTCAGTCACTGACTCTGACCTGTAAAGTGTCTGGATATTCATTAACTGATAGCAGCTACTGTACAGACTGGATACGACAACCTGCAGGAAAACCTCTTGAGTGGGTTGGAAGCATGTGTGGTAGCGGTAACACTTACTACAGTGAGAAACTGAAAAGTAGGTTTCAGGTTACCAGAGACACGTCCAGCAGCACAGTAACATTAACAGGACAGAACATGCAGACTGAAGACACAGCTGTGTATTACTGCGCTCGAGACCCACACAGTGATACACATCTACAACATCCTGTACAAAAACACCTCATACAATGTATTGTATAACAAAATGATCACAATACATTATTATTTGTCTAAATCTGTTCAAAAATATATCTTTCAAGGTCTTTTTTTTTTTTTCTGTTCAACTTATGTTTTAGACACAGGATTTGGAATTAATTATTTCTTGGTCTGTATTGCTGCTCCATGTGAGAAGTGTTTATTTTATTTAATTTTTTAATTTACAGCAAGAACCTTTATCCCATTTCTTCTGGATTTTGCAATGTTGAAATGTTCATTCCTCTAGACAGCAGTGTCTGCTATGATCATCATCATGACATTTAGATTAAACAGATTTACATACAGCATGGAGATTCTGCTTTCATGAAAAACTTCATAATGATTTCAAAGGAGGAAATGACCAAATGTATAATTTATATATAAACCTCAAATGTATATGATAGTGTATACGTAAAAACATTTTATAGACATTATTATTTAAATGGTTTATGGGTGTTTGTGTTCATTACATAAGTAAGGGTTCTTCCAAGTAAAGGGTTCTACAAAATGTTCAGTCATTATAATCATCCATACATTTATAGTGGTCATGGACACTCCATATTCTAATAGAGCCAGGTATAAGCAGCATGTTCTTGGTAATTAGAAATGTTCAGAAATAATAATAAATTATTAATAATTAATCATGAATAATCCACATCTCTTCATGCTCCACTCTTTTATAGTTTTACAGCATGTTGTATTACCAAACATCTTACAGATTAAAAAATATAAAGGTATGAAAGTAAACATTATAATTTTCTGTCTTTACAATGCAATGAAGATGATAATGATGTTTTTGTACAGTCTCTCTGGTTATGCACATCACTGTGTAATTGTATCACACACAATAATACACAGCTGTGTCTTCCATCTGCACATTCTGACCGTTGAGAGTCACCATGTGAAATCCACTGCATCGCTTTTCCTGTAGCATGTCGGATCCAGTTTGTACAATAGCTGCTTTCAGTAAAACTCCATCCAGACACTTTACATGCAATAGTTAAAGCCTGTCCTGGATGGACAATCACATGACCTGGCTGTGTGAAATCAACTGCACCAAATACAGCTGGGGAAAAAAATAAAACTCTCTTGTGACATAAGTTAAACAAAGGACACCAATGGAGACTTAAACAGTTGTGTGAACTTACAGGACGTAGCTCCGAGCAGCACCAGGAAATAAACTGGCAACATGGTTGAAGTGGAAGCAGTGCTGATTGGATCTGCTCTTTGGTGCTTCAGTTTTATTGAAGTAAAAGTGGGGATGGAGTTTGCATAATTGAAGGAAGTGTAAAATGAGAGGGCAGGAGGATATTTCCAAGTGACACCTGCTGTAGAGGTTAGATAGTTATAGTGACTGGTAGACCAGTGCTTAGGAGTATCAGTGAAATTACATATTTTACCTTAAACACTTCAGTGTACATTATGTGATACTTAAAAGTATTAATTAGCAATTTATTGTGTCTGGAAGTGAGTGACCATTACATCAACATTAAAATATAACATTTAGATGCTTGTTAATATTTACTTTGCATTAATAAAGGATACAAGGTTTTTTATTTTTCACTCTCCAGCTTCATTTCACTCAGATCCACCACAGCAATAACAATAATATTCTCTCTATATGCAGCTATTACATGATTTTCACTAAATTCTTTCCAGAACCAGGAAACATCATGTATTTGTGTATCACACTGTGATAAAGACAGCAGGAGTATTTTGACCTGCTAGCAAATGTCTACACAAATAGCAGTTCATGATGTGAGAATGGGGAACGTAGTGTAAGCATTCTCTCTTCATGTCTATTCCTCTGTGATTTAGTTTTTTTACATCTCTAGTGGGCGTGTCATGCAAACCAAATCCTGCCTTTAAACCATTTATGCTGAAACATTCAGTTCGAAAACACAGCAGCAGTTTGTGTTCATTTCCAGAAACAGTAATTCCTTCCTTTATTGAGATGGGTCTAGGCAGAGTTTTGAGTGGCTTTACTTTAGCAATGTTCATTCAATGTTAGTATAATCATTCATTTAATATAGAAAAGCATTTTGACGTTTTTTTCATACTTTTTCTAACAATTTAATTTGTGTATTTTTGTATTTCAGATTGCTGCAGTCAGACACTGATCGAGTCTGATTCAGTGATCATCAAACCTGATCAGTCTCATAAACTTACCTGCATAGCTTCTGGATTTAACTTTGGTAGCTACTGGATGGCTTGGATCAGACAGGCACCTGGAAAACGGTTGGAATGGGTTGCATCTATCTATGATAGTAGTAACATATATTACTCCAGTGCAGTTAACGGCCGCTTCACCGTCTCCAGAGACAACAGTAAGATGCAGGTGTATCTGCAAATGAACAGCATGAAGACAGAAGACACTGCAGTGTATTAATGCGCTAGAGAAGCCACAGTGACACATGAGGTTGCAAAGCTGTACATAAACCCCTTAATAAAATGAAAGAATTTCTATTGTTTTTGTTTTTTGTTTTTTTGTTTAAGTCACTCTAACGCCAGCAGATGGCGACAGAGGCATGTGTGAGAACTCAATGACCCAGAATTCTCCGGCTCATTAATCTGAATTTGCTCCACCTGCTATTTAGGATACTTAAGCCCTGTGTTGGACAGGTCTGTATTGGACCTGTAAGAGATATGCAACACAGTTGAAAATTGTTGTATCATTCACTCAAATTCTATTGCCACTCTTTATTTGACTTTTATATAAACCCTGCTCATACAGTAATTCATAAGCAGACCCATGTTTTTGTAACTGAATCCACACTGAACCATCCTGTAACAGCGATCTTCTTCTATCAATCCATTTTGGGACTAATTAATTTATTTATTAATTCAACACAACATTTTCTATTTCTCTTTCATAAAGTGTTAGTTCCTTTTATCACTTGTGTTATCGTAATATCAACAGCTGATCTCTCTCCAGCCTCTCTCCTTTGTCTCTCTCATGAAGCTGCAGCTTATGTTATTATGAAACTAGAAAGACTTCCATTCTGAAGACTTTCTATAAATGTATTTATAGCTTCAAATTTAACTGATACAAAGTCCTCACGCAGGAGAATCACACATTTTTTATCTGTTTATGTGGAGAGCCATGCAGATATAAATCTATAGTTCTAGAAAAAAAATCAACACTTTCTCAACAATCAGAACTGGGAACACAAAAGCACGGCGGTTAAACAAACTTTAATCATGAATTTAGAAAGTTTTATTGAAACTACAATGGAAAACCTGCTATGAACCTCAACACAGAAACTGGACAAGAGCAAATACGTATGTACGAATCTAAGCGACAAGAAAACAAATGCATAAATATTGTAGGTTGATTTTACTTCCAGGTTTTACAGTGTTGACCGTGAACTTGATCCTCCTGTAGCTCCACCTGTGTCCCATCTCTCCCTAATGATGTGTGGAGTGAAACAGCCTGTGGTTAAGAATTGAAAAGCTCTGAGTGTCATGGACACGTCACACCCAATTTAAATAGAGTCAGGTCTATAAAGATTCTTCTTGGCTGTGATGATTATTCATTTACTCTGTGAGATCTACACTGTGAAGCAGAAACTGCAGAAGGATGATTTTAGGAAATTGTATTTTGTTGGTATTCATTTCATGTAAGTTTTTGATATCAGTGTTTATTGTGAAGAACCTTGAACTTTTTCTTGTGGAAATAATAATTATTTCTTTATTAATTATTTTATCTTTATCTGCCAGATTCTTATGGACAGTCCCTAACCTCCTCTGCTTCTGTGGTGAAGAGACCTGGAGAGTCAGTCACTCTGTCCTGTACTGTCTCTGGATTCTCAATGAGCTACTACATGAACTGGATCCGTCAGAAACCAGGACGAGGACTGGAGTGGATCGGATACATTGATGGTGGCACTGGCACTGGATTCTCTCAGTCTCTACAGGGCCAGTTCTCCATCACTAAAGACACCAATAAAAACATGCTGTATCTAGAAGTGAAGAGTCTGAAAGCTGAAGACACGGCTGTTTATTACTGTGCACGAGACTCACTTTGATACAACAGACTGCAGAGCTGTACAACAACTTACACAAACACTTCCTCATGAGCTGTAAATATTCCCTCAGCAGGAAACTGAACCCCAGAGACATTTATTATAAACAAAAGAGGTTTTTATTTATTTTGTCTTCTCCACTAACAGGCAAAATGCTCAAAATTCCTGTGTAAAATGCTCAGTTTTTTCTTTTTATTATCTCTGGCTGGTGCTTAAGGCTGAAGACAAACCTGAAAGCAAAATGAAGTAAAAGCAAAGACATTGTTTAAAACTAAGATGTTACAGATCTATTATATCAGTGTGTCATGAAACCAGGCTGAATAATCAACACTGCTTGATGAATTAGCAAGTAAATAGTAGTAGATCTGATATTTAGTGAATGTGGACATGTTTTAATGTTGGTAGGAAATGCAGTATTTCTTTACTTCTGCTGCATCTTTATGAAAATCGAAACTCTGTCCTGCAAATCAAAAATAATTACAAATATTTGGAGATATAGTAGGAGGTATAATTATTATCTAATCCTTGTCGTGAGTGTTCCTATATACACAATTCCATCTGTTATTGATGTTTAAATGAGAAAACTTGGTAAAGAGGTTTTAATCCTGTTATTTTTAATTATTTTAAAAAATAACCAGTGAACAATAATAAAGACATTTCTAGAGCTCTAAATAAAACCAGATTATTTAATAAAGGATTTTCCTTTATTATTCAATTAATTTAAATTCTCTAGACTCTGTGTATCCAATAAAGAAAGCAGTTAAAGCCTCTGAAAACACACACTAATATACCAATAGAACTGACTCTTACAGTCACATTTCCACAGAGAACGTGATTATTGAATACATACACCAAGACTTAAAATGAAAATTAATTATTGAATGAAACCGTATCTCTGAATCTTCAGAATGGAGAGATTTTAAATTGGAACTCTGCCTCATCCCACCAACATTTCATTGCTAATATTCCTGGAACAGCGCCCCCTGCTGTGCTTTTTTTTATTTAATGTGGTTATAATCGAGTATGCGTCCGTACTCACCTGAAAACAGCAAATTCATTTAAATTCTCTAGACTCTGTAACCAATAAAGAAAGTAGTTAAAGCCTCTGAAAACACTGACACTGATAGAACAATAGAACCGAACCAGGCCAGTCACATTTTTACGTGATTATTGAATACATACACTGCAATACATGAACATTATTGAATGAAGCTGTAACTCTGAATCTTCAGGATGGAGAGATTTTAAATTGGAACTCTTCCTCATCCCACCACCATTTCACAGCTCATTTTCCTAAAACAGCGCCCCCTGCTATTTTATTCCTTATTTGATGTGGTTATAATCTAGTGTGTTTCCTTATTCACCTGAACACACATTAACGTTCATAACCTCCCCATTAACACCTGTCTCAAGCTTCTGATTTGCTGAAACATAACATCAAACAGGAATGATGGAAATACTGAAAATCATACATGTGAAATATAAACTGTCAAATTACTGCATATGTACAATGGCAGATTAGACATTAGAGAGATGGATTTGTATATATGTTAAAAAATCCCTATCAAATATGACCTAAGATAAGGAGTGTCTTTATGCAAATGTACTTCACTGTTATATATTTAAGCAACACAGACCAAGAGCTTTTACTGATTCTGCTTCAACACACACCATGATCTCTACATCACTACTGCTGCTGCTGATGGCAGCCGTACACTGTAAGTGTTTCTACATTTAACATAAAATACAGTTTTGGTTATTTACAGCATTTTACTTTTATACCATGAAAAGAGCTTTTCTTTAACAGGTGGTCTCTGTGTTGAGCTGATCCAGACCGGTTCCACAGTATTAACCCCTGGTCAGTCACTGACTCTGACCTGTAAAGTGTCTGGATATTCAGTAACTGATAGCAGCTACTGTACACGCTGGATACGACAACCTGCAGGAAAAACTCTGGAGTGGGTCGGAGTTATATGTGGTGATGGTAGCACTGCCTATAGTGAGAAACTGAAAAGTAGGTTTCAGGTTACCAGAGACACGTCCAGCAACACAGTAACATTAACAGGACAGAACATGCAGACTGAAGACACAGCTGTGTATTACTGTGCTCGTGACCCCCATAGTGATACACATCAACAACATCCCTGTACAAAAACACCTCATACAGTGTACATTATAACAGAATAATCGCAAGACATGACTATTATTGATCTAAATCTGTTAAAAAAAATCTTTTCAGGTCTATAATTTGTAAGTTTTTTTTGCTGTTCAACTGAAATAATCTTTTAGACCCAGGACACAGGATTTGGAATTTATTCTTTTTTGATCTGCATTGCTGCTCCATGTTAGAAGTGTTTTTTTTTTTATTTTTAGTTTTTTTTTTATTTACATCAAGAACATTGTATCCTATTTCTTTCTGATTTTGCAATATTGAAATGTTTATTCCTCTAGACAGCAGTGTGTGCAAACATCAATTTTAATCTCTTGCTTTATGCACATTTAGGCAGTCTCTCTTTTTTTACACACTGCTATGATCAACATGACATTTAGATTAAACAGATTTACATACAGCATGGAGATTCCGCTTTCATGGAAAACTTCATAATGATTTCAAAGGAGGAAATGACCAAATGTATAATTTATATATATTTCTCTAATTTATTTGATGATACAGTGTATAAATAATAACGTTTTCGAGATATTACTTAAAGAATAACAATGGAGACTAAAACAGAGGTGTGAACTAATGGTGGAATCTGCTCTTTGATGCTCCAGTTTTATTGAAGAAAAGGTGGGGATGGAGTTTGCATAATTAAAGGAAGAGTAAACTGACGGTGCAGGAGGATATTAGCAAGTGACACCTGCTGTAGTAGTTAGATGGTTAATGTGACAGGTAGAGTATCAGAGTATCAGAGTAATGAGCCATTTTAAAAGTTTCACTTAACACACTTCATTGTACATCATGTCATACTTAGCCGTATTAAAATGAGCAATTTATTTAGACAGGATGTCAGTGATAATTAGAATAACATACTATTTGAACATTTATATGCCTGGTTGTGTTTCCTTTGCATTTAAGGAGATACAAAAAATTTTTTTATTCAGATCCAACACAGCAGTAACAACAATATTCTCTCTATATACAATGTCTATGTAAAATCAGTTAAAGTCATGTATTTCTGTAAAGCACACTGTAATAAAGGTAGCAGGAAGATTCAGACCTGATAGCAAATGCCTCCTCAAATAGCAGATAATAACGTGATAGTGTGGAACTTAAAGTAAGTGTTTTCTCTTCATGGCTATTTCTCTGTGACTCTTTTATCCCTCTAGTGGGCGTGCCATGCAAACCAAATCCTGCTTTTAAACCATTTATACTGATACATTCAGCTTGAGAACACAGCAGCAGTTTGTGTTCAATTCCAGCAACAGGAATTGTTTACATTTTTTGAGATGGGACTCAGCAGAGTTTTGAGTTACTTTACTTTAGCAATGTTCATACAATGTTAGTATTATTTATTTATTTATTTTATAAACCTTACATGATTTTTTCATACTTTATCTCAGACTTTTTGTAATTTGTGTATTGTTGTATTTCAGATTCCTGCAGTCAGACACTGATCGAGTCTGATTCAGTGATCATCAAACCAGATCAGTCTCATAAACTGACCTGCACAGCTTCTGGATTTAACTTTAGTAGCTCTTGGATGGCATGGATCAGACAGGCACCTGGAAAAGGGCTGGAATGGGTTGCAAATATCCGGTTTGATAGTGGTGAAAACTATTACTCCAG
Source organism: Silurus aristotelis (assembly GCF_946808225.1). Taxonomy (NCBI): domain Eukaryota; kingdom Metazoa; phylum Chordata; class Actinopteri; order Siluriformes; family Siluridae; genus Silurus; species Silurus aristotelis. The sequence goes on from NC_139590.1 coordinate 21,796,558, forward strand.
TGCAGTTAATGGCCGATTCACTGAAATTGTTACATATCTTGTTATTTGTTTCAGATGTGGAATGTGCAGTAGAACTCACTTAGGTCTCCTCGGTGATGTTAAAGCCAGGAGATTCTTTAACCCTCAGCTGTAAAGTATCCGGTTAATCTGTTACTGATAACAGCTACGCCACAGGTTGGATACGACAACCTGCAGGGAAAACTCTGGAATAGATAAACCACATTTGGGGTGGTGGATCAAGATATCATAAAGATTCTCTAAAAAAGCAAGTTCACTATTTCTAAAGTCGGCTCCAGCAGCACAGTGACACGGAGAGGACAGAACATGCAGATTGAAGACACAGCTGTGTATTACTGCACTCGAACACCAGACACACACTGATACTTCTACTAAGGGGTCAATACAAAGACCCATGCATACTGTAGTCACAAACTGAGCTCACTTTTTCATTATCAGTGTATTAGATCTAAGGAAACATTGAGGCTAATACTAAACCCTAAAACATTTTTTTTCCCTGAAATTCTTTCTTTAGAAAATATAATAAATAAAGATTATGCATAATAATGCATTTATTTACGTTTCATTTTTTCATTTGCGTTGCCACCATATATCATGAAAATTCTATTTAAAGTAACTGCTGAATAATAAAATATTAGAATAAACTCCTTGCTGTTAAAAAAAAATTCTGAACTTGTGATTTTGATGAGATATGAGAAGAAGCTATGTAGTATAAGTGTATTTTCACATTTAAATAATCTTTTAGAAAGCTTTTGTATTGTGTCTGTGCTGTGACATTAAATGACATTAAAGATCACATCACATAGAGTACAAAATCAACTCCAATATAAAAAAGTGTTATCATTAAATTCATTTACTACTTATATTGTAGCTTAGAGTGATGCATCTATTACACTTTGCCGTCCGGATTCTCTGGAATTCAGTTTGTTACTTTATACTTCAGCTCCTTGTGAAGATTTTATTGAGAGCCAGAACATTTTAACATTGTTGTACCTCTAGAGGGCAGTGTGTACAAACTCAACAATCTCAATCTTCGCATTAGGCTATCTCTCTTTTCACACTCTGCTATGACTGAATGCATAATGACCCTCAGAAATTCCCGATTAGGAAACTGTGCTGTTCAGTTTAATAATACAAAACTCACATGAAATGAAACAACTGTAGTGATATTGCTTAAATTTTTACAAATATATTCATTAAATCTTCCCACCTTATCCCTGATTTTTTTTTTTTTCATGGGTTTCATATTAATAAAAAAAGTTTTTAATGCTTCAATGGATAAGTAATACTCATGAATCTAGAAAAAGGTTTTACCTGGAACACTTATATTTGCTCTGAGCAATCTGTGGATATGGATTTAATACATCCATAGTGGTCATGGACACTCCCTATTCAAATAGAGTCGCCTATAAACAGCATGTTCTTGTCTCTTCTAGTTTCCAGTGAGCTCTGTGATAGATATCACTCCCATCCACTTTATATCTGATTAAAGCACAACTCCGAGAAGAATGATTTTAGGACATTGGATTTTATTTGGACTCATTTCATGTTAGTTTCAGACTTTTTCATGTGATGATTACTACAAAAATGAGCCATTCTGTCTTTATACACATTATACCATAACATAACCATGTTCTACTCTTTTCTTCTAGATTCTTATGGACAGTCCCTAACCTCCTCTGCTTCTGTGGTGAAGAGACATGGAGAGTCAGTCACTGTGTCCTGTACTGTCTCTGGATTCTCAATGAGCAGCTATTACATGCACTGGATCCGTCAGAAACCAGGACAAGCTCTGGAGTGGATCGGGCGCATTGATACTGGCACTGGCACTGTATTCGCTCAGTCTCTACAGGGCCAGTTCTCCATCACTAAAGACACCAATAAAAACATGCTGTATCTAGAAGTGAAGAGTCTGAAAGCTGAAGACACGGCTGTTTATTACTGTGCACGATACTCACACTGATACAACAGACTGCAGAGCCGTACAAAAACTTACACAAACACTTCCTCATGAGCTGTAAATATTCCCTCAGCAGGAAACTGAACCTCAGACATTTATTATAAACAAAAGAGTTTTATTTCTCCTTTCTTTTCATTAACTGTGGCTGGTGCTTAAGGCTGAAGACAAAAATTAAGAAAAATAAGTAAAAAAACAAAGCAATAAAAAATGATAAGTGGTTTTAAATTGTGATACATTCATAAAAAAAAAACAGTAAGTGACAATGGAATTATATTTTAAATAAATGAGAATAATAAAATTGTTTATTTGAATCATTAAAAATCTTGAAAAGGTTTTATGAAGGAAAGTTTCAAAATGGAGAAATAATGTACTCCTTAAAAATTTCCATAAATCATACTTAATGCAAATCTCCCCAACTTCAGACAGATATAAATACACTGCAAGTCCACAGCCGTCTGTGTGTCTGGTTGAGTACAACAGAGGAATCATGAACTGGCCTCTTCTTCTTCTGATATCCTCTGTGTCCTGTGAGTAAACACGTATCTCCACACCTAACTCACAATTATACACTCCATTTTTCAGTCTGAGTTGATGTAAAATGTTTTTCATAACTTCTATATGTTTTATTGCTCTCCTCTTCTCAGATGTGTGTGGCATCAGTCTGACCTCGTCTCCTGCTGAGGTTAAACCTCCCGGATCCTCAGTGAAGTTGTCCTGTCAGATTTCTGGCTATCAGCTCACTAGCTATGGCACAGGCTGGATCAGACAGCCTTCAAGAAAAGCCTTGGAGTGGATCGGGATCATATGGGGTGGTGGAGGCATAAACTCTGGAGCTTCTTTTAAAAGTCGCTTCAGCATCTCCAGAGACACGAGCAAGAATGTGCTTTACTTGGATATCAGCAACCTGGTGGCAGAAGACACTGGTGTTTATTATTGTGCAAGGGGAGACACAGCTGTACACCTCAGTGAGAGGACTGTACAAAAACTAAACCTCAAATATGTGTGATGTTTATTTTCAATTCAAACTCACATCCCATAAATGTGCAGTGTATATTGTGTGAGATCACCATGTGTTTTCCTCCACAGATGTGCATGGTGAGGAACTGATTTAGCCTGCTTCCATGACATTCCAGCCAGGCCAGAGTCTGACAGTGGACAGAGATGAGAAGTCCTCCTCTGTGCATGTTCTATTATTATTGATTTAGTAATGATCTAGTCTATGCATTAATAAAAGAGGAAGCTTCCTAAGTTATGAAGACAGTACGAGATGGCAGTATAAGTCTCTTCCCTTCTAATTTCAAATCAGGAACTGAGACATAATAAAACCGCTATCTGAGAGCAGAAGCCATACACGTTTCACATTTCAATTCAATTCAATTCAATTTCAATTCATTTTTATTTGTATAGCGCTTTTAACAATGAACATTGTCTCGCAGCATTTTTTCACAGATAATGCGGTGATTAAAAATGAATATGTTCTTTATGAGTAAGTTTGTCCCTGATGAGCAAGCCGGTGGCGACTGGCGACTGTGGCAAGGAAAAACTCCCCGAGATGGCATAAGGAAGAAACTTTGAGAGGAACCAGACTCAAGAGGGAACCCATCCTCATCTGGGTTACACCGAATGTCCATTTGTGGCGGGTATACAATGTTGCGGGGTGCAGTGATGATGATCAAAAGCGAAGTGTATTTCTGAGTCAGTGTAGGAGACTGTTGACATCAACTACAGTCCAATCCAGGCAGGCCTGGATGAAGTGGGAAGATCCACGGGGGGGAGAGGGGCAGGAACAGTGGTCACTGGAGCCTCAGGAGCATGTTTAACTCGACCGAGAGAGAGAGAGAGAGAGAGAGAGAGAGAGAGAGAGAGAGAAGAGGGTGACAGGAAGAGAAGGATATGGATTATTAAGTGTACCTATTGTTGCATGAGAGTTAAAGTCACTGTGCAGTTTGGACTCCGGCAAGACTCGCTATAGCAGCATAACTAAAAGGGAGAACCAGAAGGCAACACAGACATGAGGGATCTCTGGGATAAGAGACGGCCCACCACACCACCATCAACAAACCTGAGTGAACACGTGAATGTGAGGGGACGACAGCGTACAAATATCCTAGTTCACCAAACACTCTATATCAATGTTCCCTCCAGATCTGAGCCTTTACCTGAGAAAAAATCTACTGATTAAAGGCTTGACTGAATAAATATGTTTTCAACCTCGACTTGAACACTGAGACTGTGTCTGAGTCCTGAACACTGGTTGGAAGGCTGTTCCATAACTGCGGGGCTTTATAAGAGAAAGATCTGCCCCCTGCTGTAATCTTCATTATTGGAGGAACCAACAGATAGCCTGCACCTTTTGATCTAAGTAGGCGTGGAGGATCATACTGGTACAGAAGTTCACTCAGATACGGTGGTGCGAGACCATTAAGTGCTTTATATGTCAGTAGTAGAATTTTATAATCAATGCGAGATTTGATTGGGAGCCAGTGTAGACTGATTAATACAGGGGTGATGTGGTCATATTTCCTAGATCTAGTGAGGACTCTTGCTGCTGCATTCTGAACTAACTGAAGCTTATTTATGCACTTATTTGCACACCCAGACAGTAAAGCGTTACAGTAGTCTAATCTAGAAGTAACAAAAGCATGAACTAGTTTTTCTGCATCCTGTAACGACATCATATTTCTAATTTTAGCAATATTTCTAAGGTGAAAGAAGGCAATCCTGGTAATATTATTCACGTGAGCCTCAAAGGAAAGACTCGAGTCAATAATCACACCAAGGTCTTTGACAGCCGTACACGCTGAAACAGAAACACAATCTAGAGATGTTAGGTAATCGGAAAGTTTGCTTCTAGCTGCATGTGGTCCTAGTAAAAGTACTTCCGTCTTATCTGAGTTTAGCAGAAGAAAGTTATCGAGCATCCACTGTCTAATGTCCTTTACACATTTTTCAACATTGTTAAGCTGATCTCTCTCATCTGGCTTTGCTGAAATATATAGCTGTGTATCATCAGCATAGCAATGGAATCTAATACCATGTTTATGAATAATTTCTCCAAGAGGCAGCATATATAAAGAGAAAAGCAGAGGGCCTAAGACAGATCCTTGAGGAACACCAAACTTTACCTCAGAGTGTGTGGAGAACTCACCATTAACATCAACAAACTGATAGCGATCAGTCAAATAAGACCTGAGCCAAGAGAGAGCCGTTTCCTTTATTCCAACAACGTTCTCAAGTCTAGCAAGTAGTATAGTGTGATCAATGGTGTCAAAAGCTGCACTAAGGTCGAGCAAAACAAGTAAGGAGACAAAACCCTGATCAGAGGCCAATAACAGGTCATTTACCACCTTAACTAGCGCCGTCTCTGTGCTATGATGAGGCCGAAATCCTGACTGATACATTTCAAAAATATTATTCATAAGTAGGTGTGAGCATAACTGCTGTGCTACAACCTTTTCCAAAATTTTGGCTATGAAGGGGAGATTTGATATTGGTCTGTAGTTGGACAGCTGACATGGGTCAAGGTCAGGTTTCTTAATAAGGGGGTGGATAACTGCCAGTTTGAAGGATTTTGGTACAAAACCAGTGCTAATGGAAGAGTTTATTATTTTTAAAACAGGTTCAATTACCTCTGGAATGATCTGTTTAAAGAAACTTGTAGGCAAGGGATCGAGAATGCAGGTTGATGATTTTGATGAGGAAATTAATGAAATTAAGTCATTCTCGTGAATAGGAGTAAAACTTTGTAATTGATTGTCTGTTATAATTACACTGCTGTCTACAGGGTTACTTGTAAAATAATTTGGCTTTATATTAACCGTCTGGATTTTTTGCCTGATGTTTTCAATTTTATTATTAAAAAAGTTCATGAAATCATTAGTACCTAATGATGGTGTGCATGTGAGTGCAGTGCTTTTATTCCCTGTTAATTTTGCTACCGTGCTGAATAAAAATCTAGGATTATGCTTGTTATTTTCTATGAGGGTGGAGAAATATGCTGATCTAGCAGCACTAAGAGATTTTCTATAAATTAGGAGGCTCCCCTTCCATGCTATTTGAAATACTGTTAATTTTGTTTGACGCCATTTACGTTCTAATTTTCGAGTGGTCTGTTTTAAGGTGCGCATTTCAAGATGCACATTTCATTGTGCATCTTAGACGGATATGATTAAAGCATCAATCGTTTTAAAAATAAAGCATTTTCTTCTGTGTCCATTGTTACAGGTGTAAATTCTCATTAATTTACACAGTCAGATAATATAGTTATACAACCTGGAGAGACGTTTACCATTTTTGATAAATTCTCTGGGCTTTCAATATTCAGTTACTGTCCTCACTGGATTTGACAAACGCCATCCAAGCTTTTGGAACATATTTGATATGTGTGTAGCAGCAGCTCTTCTGTGAATGACTTTCTCAAGAGCAAAATCAATTTTTCTGCAGACGTCTACAGCAGTATTTTCCGATAGAGGACACAGCTGTGTATTACTGCACAAGAGACCCACAGTGGTACAGAATCGTGGAGTCCCCTTACAAAAACTTCACGGGAAAAGCTACAGACATTATAACAAGGCAACTTGTTAAATCAAAGGATTCAGGAATAATATCTCATAGTATGAGGGAAGTGTTCTCATAGTATGAGGTGCATTAATTAAAACAACAGAAAGAGGTATCAGAGTTGAAAGCAAAAATAGACATCACACATTTGTAATAAATATTTAAAAGATGCTTTCAATATTCACAATTAATTATGATTTGTATTTCTTAATTCTTCAATATTCTGCATATAAGGCACATTTGAAAATGACTAAAAATATAATTACCAGTAAAGAACAGGAATAATATACAGGAAAAACATTTTGACATAATAGCATTATGACTGGTGAAGTGAAGAACACTCATTATCTCATCATCATGGTTATTGGGTGGGATATATTAGGCAGCAATTTACCATTTTGTCCTCAAAGTTGATGTGTTATAAGATGGGAAAAAGGGCAAGCGTCAGGATTGAGCGAGTTTGACAAGGCCCAAATTGTGATGGCTAGAAGACAGGATCAGAGCATCTCCAGCTCTTGTGGGATGTTCCTGGTCTGCATTGGTCAGTATCTATCAAAAATGGTCCAAGGAAAAAACTGTGGTGAACCAGCAACAAGGTCACGGGCAACCAAGGCTCACTGATGCACATGGAGAGTAATCTGGAGTTTAAAAATTACCAGAGACATCAAAAACATGGTGTATATGAAACTGTATGGATTGAGTGCCAAGGAATCTGCTGTGTATTGCTGTGCAGCCCACAGTGATATGAACATGTTACCCAGCTTCACAAAATCTTTCCACAAATGTAATTAAAGTGTATTTTTACAAGACCTGCAGGTGGCACTACAGCATAACACATATACTGCAGGGTTATGGAGGGCCAAATCAGGAATTGTTATTGTTAACTTATTTTTTTATCTTGGATTATTTTGAAACCCTGAAATTAAATTAATTTTAGCACCAAACTGTTAATAAAACAGTTTAGTCCACATATGAACACACTATGGGACGTTAGGACGTGCTGTTGTACTTGGTTGCTTCATATCAGTATATATCATATAATTTTTGCTTATCAGTTTTGAAGTAATATAAAACGCCATCAGCAAGTACAGCATTACTGCTCTCAGTCATCATCATGAAATGTATTAATAGAAGAACAAAGTAAATTGAAGAAGCCATTTCAATAAACTCTTGTACATGTGCTGTACCTCATAATGCCTTTATTCCTGAGAAATTTATTTGTTCATTTTTATCTTTACGAGGATGACGTCATGATGCAAATGTGTATCCATGCAGTATTTATGTGCAGCCGAGCTGAGTGGAGCAGTCGAGTCTCATTAACACTCACCATGAAGATCTCACTCTCCTTATTCCTGCTACTGATCAGCTTTATCAGTGAGTTCTCAACTCAAACCTGGGATTCACTTTTTCTTTATCTGTATGTATCTGAATTAATATAGAATTTTTTACTTTCTTAAGCAGGTGTGAAATGTCAAAGTCTCGAGTCGTTACAAACCGCAGTGCTGAAGAAACCTGGAGAAACACTGAGTCTCTCCTGCAGAGGATCTGGGTTTACTTTTGGAAGCTATAACATGCACTGGATCAGACAGCAGGAGAACAAACCACTGGTGTGGATGGGGTATATCTATTATGATGCCAGTGGCACTGATTATAGTAAATCATTTGAAGGGAGAATAGAAATCACCAGAGATAATTCCAACAGCATGGTGTATCTGAAACTCTCTGGTGTGACAACAGAAGACACAGCTGTGTATTACTGCACACGACAAGCACAGTAGCAGAAATATGAGGAAACACTGTACAAAAACATCAGCGGTGCAGCTGATTCATTTCAGGTAGATAATAGGTTTAGGACACCAAATGTCTCATGCATTGAAATGATGGATCTTTGAGCAGCATTGTTTCCCAGTAAAACCTAATATCTATCAACAGTTTGCCAATTAACATATTGGTGTTCAGAAAATCTGTTTATTGATATCGTCTTTTATGAATAGCCAGTGAAAAATAATAAAGCCATTAATAGATCTCTTAATAAAAACTCCATTCATTATAAAGGATTTTGAGCCAGTGGTTAAATTCATATGAATTCACCAGACTCTGCAACCAATAAAGAAAGCAGTTAAAACCTCTGAAAAACTCTGATAGAATAATAAGGGAATCTTAAAATGTAACAATTTTAATCATTTCTACGATGACACTGAGACTGACTCTTATAGTCACATTTGAATAGAGTATGGCATTATTGAATACACAATACATACACCAAGACTGGAAATGAAAATGAATCATCGAATGAAACTTTAACTCTTAATCCCCCCAACCCCCCCACCCCCCACCCCATTTTATTCCTCGTTTAATGGGGTTGTAATCTAGTGTTTTTTTATTCACCATAAGAACACCTGACAGTCCCCACTCTCTCCATTCACAATGGTCTTAATCTTCTGATTGGTTAAAACATAACATCAAACATGAATCATAAATATTTAATAAAAATCCATGTGCAATATGAACTCTATCAGATTACAATATATGTACAATACAAGATTAGACACAGAGAGATTGAAAGTTTTCTTATATAGACAAATCGACCCAACACCCACTAAGATAAAAGGTGTCCCTATGCAAATGTGCTTCCCTGTTTTATATTTTTAAGCAACACAGACCAAGAGATTTTACTGATTCTGCTTCAACACACACCATGATCTCTACATCACTACTGCTGCTGCTGCTGGCAGCCGTACACTGTAAGTGTTTCTACATTTAACATAAAATACAGATTTGTTTATTTATAGCTTTTTGCTTTTATTACATGTAAATAACTTTTTTTTAACAGGTGGTCTCTGTGTTGAGCTGATCCAGACCGGTTCCACAGTATTAACCCCTGGTCAGTCATTGACTCTGACCTGTAAAGTGTCTTGATATTCAGTAACTGATGGCAGCTACTGTACAGCCTGGATACGACAACCTGCAGGAAAACCTCTGGAGTGGGTTGGAATGATATGTGGTGATGGTAACACTTACTACAGTGAGAAACTGAAAAGCAGGTTTCAGGTTACCAGAGACACGTCCAGCAACACAGTAACATTAACAGGACAGAACATGCAGGCTGAAGACACAGCTGTGTATTACTGCGCTCGTTACCACAGTGATACACGTCAACAACATCCCTGTACAAAAACATCATGTACAGTTTATAACAAAATATCCATAAGTCACACCCACTATTTATTTTTCAGAACCTGTACCTGAATCCCACAAATGATCTTATAAAGTTTTTTATTCTTTTATATAGTTTGTAGTGTTGACAAAAACAAAGTTCAATATTACATCTCCAACATTGCTCCTGTTCAGACAAATGAATCCATTAGACACATGACATCTGTATTGCTGCTCCATGTGAGAAGTGTTTTTTTTTTTTTTTTTTTTTTTTACAGCAAGAACCTTGTATTCCATTTCTTCCAAATTTCTCAATCTTGTTCAATGTTGAAACTTTTGTGCCACTACAGCATTTACTGTAGGTGATCTCTCTATTCATTAAAGAGATTAAACAGAATTACATACAGAATGTACATCTTGATTTAATGGAACAATTCATAAGTATTTCAATGGTGACCGAATGTCATAATTATATATACAAACCTCTTATTTATTTTATGGTACAGTGTATCAATATATACATTTAGGAGGATTTTTTATCATGCAGTTAAGGGTTACAAATCCTTTATGGGTTTTTAGTTTTTCATAACATAATTAGGGAGAATTTATTAGAAAGATTGGTTTTCTTTGGTTTTCAATTCATGTAGGTTTCTGGGATTAGATGTTTATTGTGAAGAAGCTTATACATTTTCTTGTCGAAATAATAATTATTACTTTATTAATAATTAGTTAAGGCTAAAGATAAACATGAAGCAAATTGAAGTAAAAGCAAAAATATGGTAAATAGTGATGCATTCATTATACAAAAATATTTTCTTCATAAGTGGCAATCAAACAATATTTTAATCAAATATTATTCATTAAATTATTCATTTGTTTTATTATGAACTTTTATTGAATGTCTATGAATTAGGTTATTTGGAGAAATGGTGTGCTCCTTAATAAAAGTCATAACACACTTAATGCAAATCTCCCCAACCTCAGACAGATATAAATACACTGCAAGTCCACAGCAGTCTGTGTGTTTGGTTGAGTACAGCAGAGGAATCATGAACTGGCCTCTTCTTCTTCTTCTGATATCCTCTGTGTCCTGTAAGTAAACACATATCTCCACACTTTAATCATCCTTTAGTATGGTCTATATTTCAGTCTGAGTTGAAGTGAAGTGTGTTTAATAGCATCTGTATGTTTTATTGCTCTCCTCTTCTCAGATGTGTGTGGCATCAGTCTGACCTCGTCTCCTGCTGAGGTAAAACCTCCGGGATCCTCAGTGAAGTTGTCCTGTCAGATTTCTGGCTATCAGCTCTCTAGCTATGGCACAGGCTGGATCAGGCAGCCTCCAGGAAAAGCCATGGTGTGGATCGGGATCATATGGGGTGGTGGAAGCATAGACTCTGGAGCTTCTTTTAAAAGTCGTTTCAGCATCTCCAGAGACACGAGCAAGAATGTGCTTTACTTGGATATCAGCAACCTGGTGGCAGAAGACACTGGTGTTTATTATTGTGCAAGGAGAGACACAGCTGTACACCTCAGTGAGAGGACTGTACAAAAACTAAAACTCTCCTATGTGTGATGTTTTTCACTTCAAATTCACATCCCATATACATACAGAAATATGAAATCATTAGAGATGAGATAAAATAATAATTTGTGTATATATTACCTTTTTTTGTATATTTATATACCTGCAGTCCCATTAGAACTGCATGAAATGTATGCTATTCATTACATTTTATATCCTCTGAGAGGCGCTCTTTCTCTACTTACACAATATCTTACTCAATATGTTGAGGTTCAAATGATTAAAAGATGAAAAGGACTGTACTAAAATCTATTTACAACATTGTTTTTAACTAAATACAGATCTATTATATCAGTGTGTCATGAAACCAGGCTGAATAATCCACACTGTTTGATGAACTAGTAAGTAAATTGCAGCAGTTCTTATATTTAGTGAATGTGGACATCTTTTTGTGTTGGCAGGAAATGCAGTGAGTCTTTACTTCTCCTGCACCTTTCTGAAAAACTAACAGTGTGACCTTACATGGAAATACCAGCAGCACAGTGACTCTGAGAGAAAAGAACATGTAGACTAAAGACACTGTGTATCACTGTGCTCGTTACCCCAAAGTGAGACACATCACCAACATCCCTGTACAAAAACATCCTATTCAGAAAACTGTGCAACACAACAATACAACAAAATACAACTTGATTTGATCAGTTTGGTTTGTATTGTCATGTTCCTCTAGATAAAATGTGGGAACTATATCTAAACGCTAGCTTCTAACATGTTGTTTAATTTAAATACAGTAATAATTTTGCAGTGCAGGAGCATCATTGACATTTGGACAGTCCATATATGATTACTTCATTTCCCAAATCTATTTCACCTGCATCTTCATCAGTAGTTTGACATCATGAAAAGGTTATCTTTATGTGTAACTTGTTCAGATTTAACTTGTTAATATTTTCACTTGGGTTATTTTGAAACATCAAACTAAACTAACACTGAATTGTAAATGAAAGAGTTTAATACACATGTAAACACACACTATTTGACGATAGGAGGCGCTGTTGTACTGTGTTGCAAGATACCATTATATAATTTCTGCTTTTCAGTTTTGCAGTCATATAAAACACCAACAGCAACTACAGTATTGCTGCTCCCTGTCATCATCATGGAATTCATTAACAAAAGAATCAAGTAAAGTGAGAAAGACATTTCTATAAAATCTTTTACATGTGCTGTACCTCATAAAGCCTTTATTCCTGACAAAATCACTTGTTCACTTTTCTTTTCACAAGGATGACGTTGTGATGCATATGTGTGTCCATGCCGTATTGATGTGCAGCTGAACTGAGTAGAGCAGTCAAGTCCCAAACACTCACCATGAAGATCTCACTCTCCATATTCCTGTTATTGATCAGCTTCATCAATGAGTTCTCAACTCAAACCTGGAATTCACGCCTTTATGTTTGAAGACACAGCTGTGTATTACCCTAATTTCATGGAAAAATTCATAAGGATTTCAAAGAAACAAGATGACCTACATTTGAACCAAAAAACTCTATGATTGTAATGTGTATAAAGATGTACACTTAGAAAACAGTACTACTGATATGGTCCGAGCTTTAACTCGCTAATTACATAAACAAGGGTTCTTGCGAGAACATGGTTCTACACAATGTTCAGTCGTTATAATCATCCACTCATCTCTACACTGAGCAGCCTGTGGTTGTGGATTTAATACATCCATAGTGGTCATGGACACTCCCTATTCAAATAGAGTCTGCTATAAACAGCATGTTCTTGGCTCTTCTAGTTTCCAGTGAGCTCTGTGATAGATATCACTCCCATTTACTTTAAATCTAGGTGAAGAACATCTCAGAGAAGGATGATTTTAGGACATTGTATTTTATTTGGACTCCTTTCGTGTAAGTTTTAGACTTTTTCCATGTAATGATTACTAGTAAAAATGAGCCATTCTGTACTTATAAGCATTATAATATGACATAACCTAGTTCTACTCTTCTCTTCCAGATTCTTATGGACAGTCCCTGACCTCATCTGCTTCTGTGGTGAAGAGACCTGGAGAGTCAGTCACTGTGTCCTGTACTGTCTCTGGATTCTCAATAAGTGGCTACTAAATGAACTGGATCCGTCAGAAACCAGGAAAAGGACTGGAGTGGATTGGATACATTGACAGTGGCAGTGGCACCAGCACTTGGTTCGCTCAGTCTCTACAGGGCCAGTTCTCCATCACTAAAGACACCAATAAAAACATGCTGTATCTAGAAGTGAAGAGTCTGAAAGCTGAAGACACGGCTGTTTATTACTGTGCAAGACGCACACTGACACAACAGACTGCAGAGCCGTACAAAAACTTACACAAGCACGTCCTCATGAGCTGTAAATATTCCCTCAGCAGGAAACTGAACCCCAGAGACATTTATTATAAACAAAAGGGGTTTAATTTTCTCTTTCTCCTTTAATAACAGTCAAATTTTTCTTTAAGAGAATCTCTGGTTGTTGCTGAAGGCTGAAGAAAGCACTGTTTAATGAATTAGTATGTAAATAGTAGTAGTTGTTAGATTTAGTAAATGTGAACATGTTTTTACTTTGGCAGGAAATGCAGTGTGTCTTTACTGTTACTGTATCTTTATGAAAAACTGAACTCTGTCATACTTATCAACCCTTAAATAAAATATTTAAGTTAAATTAAGTATATAAACTTGGTTGTAAGTGTTTTTATAATGTACAATTTCCTCTGTTATTGATGTATAAATGCAAGAAGTTGGTAAAGAGTGTTTGGAAATGATTTGATTCTCCACAAGATGCACTGAGGCTATACATCAGTGCTGTTTTCAAATCGGATTGATCAAAAGACAATCATTCATATTCCCTATTTGAAGCTAACTCAGCCATTAGGGTTGAAAGTGCACTCTTAGTGCCGGGCCCAGGCCTGGATAAATAAGAAGGGTTGCGTTAGGAAGGGCCTCCAGCGTAAAACGTGCCAAATTAAATATGCGGATCATGAATCAGACATTCATACCGGATCGGTCGAGATATTGTTAGCCAACATGGTACCGGTGGAAATTGGGCTACTGTTGGCTGAAGAAGGGGCAGGAGAGAAGGAAGACATCTAAAGAGACAGCAGGAAATGGAGAAGTGTAGTAGAGTGGAGGTTTGGGTGGGCACTTTAAATGTTGTTACTATGATTGGTAAGGGGAGAGAGGTAGCTTATATGATGGAGAGGAGAAAGGTAGATATGGTGTGTTTAGGAGACAAAGTGGAAAGGGAGTAAGGCCAGAAACATTGGAGGTGTTTAAACTGTTCTATTATAGTGTGGATGGAAAGAAAAATGGTGTAGGGGTAATCCTGAAGGAAATCATGAAAACACACTATAGGACAATAGGAGGCGCTGTTGTACTGTGTCGTTACAAACCACAGTGCAGACGAAACCTGGAGAAACACTGAGTCTCTCTGGGTTTACTTTTGGAAGATACCAAATGCACTGGATCAGACAGCAGGAGAACAAATAACTGGTGTGGGTGGGACGTTTGGGAAGGTGAAACTGAATGCTAATTCCTTTAACAATAGAAATCAAAAGAGATAATTCCAGTAGCATAGTGATTAATTTCTTTTACATAATAAGTTTGACACCAAACCTCTTCTGCATTGAAAGGCATGAGCAACATTGTTTCCCAGTATAATCTAATATATATCAAAAGACTGCCAATTCGTTTTTGTTTATATATATATATCAATTCATTAACAAATAGCCAGAGAAAAATAACAGCCATAACTAGATCTCTAAATAAAAACAAAATATCAAATCAAGGATTGTTCTTAGCTATTGTTTAAATTGATATGTATTAACTAGACTCTCTAACCAAAAAAGAAACCAGTTAAAGCCTCTGAAAACACTGACACTGATAGAACAATATGGGGCTCTTGTGCTTTGTTTCTCCTGAAATCTAACAGTTACAATTCAGAATCATTACTATGATATGTTTACGTGAGACATCAAACACTAAGATTGTCTCTTTTAGACACCTTTTTAACAAAGTCTGTGATTACTGAATACATAAACCGAGACTGGAAATGAAAATGAATCATTAAATAAGGTTTTGAATATTCAGGATGGTGAGATTTGTATCTGGAACTCTGCTTCATCCTATCACACTGTCATTGCTTATTTTCCTGGAACAGCAGCCCCTGCTCTGTTTTATTTCTTATTTAATGGGGTTATAATTTTCTATAATAGTTTTCTTATTCACCTGAAAACACCTGACAGTTCATAACCCCCTCATTCACCTGTCTTAATTTTCTAATTTGTTAAAACATAAAATCAAACAGGAGATATTTAAAAAAAATACAAACTACTGCATATGTTCAATACTAGATTAGACAAATCCATCAAATGTCCCCTAAGATAAGGAGTGTCTCTATGCAAATGTACTTCCCTCTTATATATTTAAGCAACACACACCAAGAGCTTTTACTGATTCTGCTTCAACACACACCATGATCTCTACATCACTACTACTGCTGCTGCTGGCAGCCGTACACTGTAAGTGTTTCTACATTTGACATATAATGCAGTTTTGGATAATTTTGCACTAAAAAGCTTTTTCTTTAACAGGTGGTCTCTGTGTTGAGCTGATCCAGACCGGATCCACAATATTAACCCCTGGTCAGTCACTGACTCTGACCTGTAAAGTGTCTGGATATTCATTAACTGATAGCAACTACTGTACACACTGGATACGACAACCAGCAGGAAAAACTCTGGAGTGGATCGGACGCATATGTAGTGGCGGTGGCACTGACTACAGTGAGAAACTGAAAAGCAGGTTTCAGGTTACCAGAGACACGTCCAGCAGCACAGTAACATTAACAGGACAGAACATGCAGACTGAAGACACAGCTGTGTATTACTGCGCTCGTGAACCACACAGTGATACACATCAACAACATCCCTGTACAAAAACACCTTGGTATATTATAACAAAAGATGTGTTTTGTGAACATTCTATTTATCGGAAAAATAAATACAAATAATCTTACAGGGTTTAATCTGACAGTGTCAGACTCACACTTACACAAGCACGTCTTTATGAGCTGTAAATATTCCCTCAGCAAGAAACTGAACCTCTGAGACATTTATTATAAACAAAAAAGGGGTCACTTTTCTTTTCATTATCTCTGGCTGTGCTTAACATGGAAAATAAACATGAAAGCAAAACGCAAAGTTGTACTGCAGAGTTGTACAAAAGAGTTGAACAGTGCTCATCATTTTTTGAATCTCTGTTTGGTTGTTTTATTTTACAGAAAAATCTAGATAAAATATTGGAACACTACCCAATCATTTATAGTACCAGTCCTGCACAAGTGCCAGCTCCAAACATGCTCCTTAATTTTAATACAATAATAATTCTGCAGTGCAGCAGCTTCATGGGCATTTGGACAGTCCGTATATGATCACACACATACAGTTCCCTTTCAGGAAATAACATTTCCCACAAAGCGCTTCGTGAACAAACAGAAACTGGCGCTGGCTTCACTCCATGTACGTTTTATAGCTTCCTGGTCGTGACGTCACCCCGCCGGGGACGGCCTGCCTCCAATTTTGACTGATTGCACACATTATTTCAGAGAAAGGACAATGTGACCGCGTTCCCAAAGCATTACGATGCAGCGTCTCATTGCCTCAAAAAACGAGGGTTACATACGTAACCTTGAGGCGTATATGATGTTCCTTTTTCCTCACATCCAGTACATTACATTCTGAAAAAATAAATAAGGATAATAAAAATCAAAGTATGCTGAAAAAGTAAGTTGTAAAGATAAAATATGATTTTACTCATTTGTTGCTTTTTATCGTCTTTATTTTCTGGATACAAGATTTTTATTACAACATGATGACGAGACAACAATATATTTGTTCTTGCTTTTTGCTTTTAAATTGAATTAATCTAATCGAACTGAACAGTGAACTGAAATGTTTTCAACTTAATCCACTGATGATAGGAGGTAACTGTATGTGGATTAACATGTACGTTGTCTGGATATTAATGATGGTCTGAGATTACTTACAACTTACTTTTATAACTATATATGAAGGAAACAAAGCTCAAAGTCAATACACTTTCATATCTGGGTGTATAAAATAAAATAATAATATTTACTATAATTTATGCTCACATAAGCAAGTTTATTAGAGATTTTACAATATAATGTCTTATGAGAGAATTACTGTACGTGAGGATTTCGACGTACAGTTTCCATGAGTAAGGAGGTTTGAAATCATTCGCAATCCAAAATGTAATTATATATTCAGTCTATAATAAATACAAACCAAGTTAACCACCAATTAACATGAGCAAATGTGTATGCAAAATACCCCCTTACAGCTACATAGAGAAACCTCAGGCTCAGTCACTGTGGACTCTGGAGAATTCAGCACTGCTTTCAGTTCAGCCATGTTCCTTCCATTGTTACTGCTGCTGGCAACTTCATCCTGTGAGTTTCCCTTCAGTGATGAACTCAGAGCTGCTAGTAAATGATTGCAGTTCTGTCCTACTTTATATATATTTGTGACTGAAATTGTGACATCTCTTGTTATTTGTTACAGATGTGGAATGTGCAGTAGAACTCACTCAGGTCTCCTCAGTGATGTTAAAGCCAGGAGATTCTTTAACCCTCAGCTGTAAAGTATCCGGTTACTCTGTTACTGATGACAGCTACGCCACAGCTTGGATACGACAACCTGCAGGGAAAACGCTGGAATGGATAAACCACATTTGGGGTGGTGGATCAATTGGTCAGAAAGATTCTCTGAAAAGCAAGTTCAGTATTTCTAAAGACGGCTCCAGCAGCACAGTGACTCTGAGAGGACAGAACATGCAGACTGAAGACACAGCTGTATATTACTGCGCTCGAACACCAGACACACACTGATACTTCCACTTAGGTGTCAATACAAAAACTGTAGTCACACTATTAGCTCACATTTTCATCATCAGTGTATTAGATCTAAAGAAACATTGAGATTAATACTGAAACCTGCAACTTTCCTTCAACTTTTCCTGAAATCTTCTCTCTTAGAAATAAGGAGGTATTGCTTAGAGCAAACAGATATTATGTTGCAAGTCATTGATAATGATATCAGCAGCACAGTTTAGTGTTATTTACTTTTAGCAAGGGTTGCGATATCAACAATTTCAAGTGTTCTTTGTTCATTTGTGTAGCCACCATATGTCATTAAAGTTATAAATATGCGATAATAAAACATAAGAATAAACTCACATGGGTGTTAAAAAAAATATGAACAGCTAATTTTATGTGAGAATTTAGCAACTATGTAGTATGTGTATTTTATGTGTTTAATTATTTCATTAGGAACTTTTTGTATTGTGTCTTCAATGGCATTAACAAACATATCACAGAGTAAAGGACAAGCACCATCAAAAACTCAGGGTTATAAATATATTATTAAAATAAGTTAAATAATTTACTACTCAGCTGAGATCTTTATCTCTATTGAACTTTGTTGATTCAAATACTTGAATTTATATTTTCTTTAGCTCCATGTAAGATTTTATATAGAGCAGGAACGTTGTAACATTGTTGTACCTCTAGGGGGCAGTCTGTACAAACTCATCCATCTTAATCGGTTTCTGTCTGCACATTGGGAAGACAGTCCTTTTCACACTTTGCTATGACTGCATTTAGTATCATGACCTTCTGAACATCATGATTAGGAACATGCAGTATTTGGTTTTATGGAAAATTAGATGTTTTTTGGACTCATTTCATATAAGTTTCGGACTTGATGTGATGATTACTAGGAACATGAGCCATTCTGTCCTTATAAACATTATAATATAATATTACCCAGTTCTTCTCTTTTCATGTAGATTCTTATGGACAGTCCCTGACCTCCTCTGCTTCTGTGGTGAAGAGACATAAGGAGACAGTCACTGTGTACTGTGCTGCCTCTGGATTCTCAATAAGTGGCTACTACATGAGTTGGATCCTCCAGAAACCAGGAAAAGGACTGGAGGGGATCGGATTCATTGACAATGGCAGTGGCACCAGCACTTGGTTCGCTCAGTCTCTGCAGGGCCAGTTCTCCATCACTAAAGACACCAATAAAAACATGCTGTATCTAGAAGTGAAGAGTCTGAAAGCTGTTTATTACTGTGACTGCAGAACTGAACAACTTACACAAACACGTCTTCATGAGCTGTAAATATTCCCTCAGCAGGAAACTGAACCCCAGACACATTATTTATAAACAAAAGGGGTTTTATTTCTCCTTTTCTCTTCCTCAGTCAATATTTCTGTGGAAAATACCAGTATTTTCTTTTCATTATCTCTGACTGGTGCTTAAGGCTGAAGAAAACATGAAGCAAAATGAAGTAAAAGCAAAAACATGGTAAATGGTGATGCATTCATTATAAAAAATATTTTCTTCATTAGTGACAATACAACCATATTTAAACTAAATATTATTAATACAATTATTTATGTGTTTATTTATGTACTTTAGTGATTTTCTATGAATTAGGTTATTTGGAGAAATGCTGTACTCCTTAAAAAAAATCCACAACACACTTAATGCAAATCCCCCCAACCTCAGACAGATATAAATACACTGCAAGTCCACAGCAGTCTGTGTGTTTGGTTGAGTACAGCAGAGGAATCATGAACTGGCCTCTTCTTCTTCTTCTGATATCCTCTGTGTCCTGTGAGTAAACACGTATCTCCACACTTTAATCATCCTTTAGTATGGTCTATATTTCAGTCTGAGTTGAAGTGAAGTGTGTTTAATAGCATCTGTATGTTTTATTGCTCTCCTCTTCTCAGATGTGTGTGGCATCAGTCTGACCTCATCTCCTGCTGAGGTAAAAGCTCCCGGATCCTCAGTGAAGTTGTCCTGTCAGATTTCTGGCTATCAGCTCACTGACTATGGCACAGGCTGGATCAGGCAGCCTCCAGGAAAAGCCATGGTGTGGATCGGGATCATATTGGGTGGTGGAAGAATAGACTCTGGAGCTTCTTTTAAAAGTCGCTTCAGCATCTCCAGAGACACGAGCAAGAATGTGCTTTACTTGGATATCAGCAACCTGGTGGCAGAAGACACTGGTGTTTATTATTGTGCAAAGACACACAGCTGTATACCTCAGTGAGAGGACTGTACAAAAACTAAACCTCAAATATGTGTGATGTTTTTCACTTCAAATTCACATCCCATATACATACAGAAATATGAAATCATTAGAAAGAAGATAAAATAATCATTTGTGTATATATCTCCTTTTTTGTATATATTTATATACCTGCAGCCCCATGAGAACGGCATGAAAAGTATGCTTTTCATTACATTTTATATCCTCTGAGAGGCACTCTTTCCCTACTTACACAATATCTTACTCAATATGTTGAGGTTCAAATGATTGAGAGATGAAAATGACTGTACTAAAATCTATTTACAACATTGTTTAAAACTATTACGTTACAGATCTATTATTTCATGAAACCAGGCTGAAGAATCCACACTGTTTGATGAACTAATAAGTAAATTGTAGCAGTTCTTATATTTAGTGGATGTGGACCTGTTTTTACATTGGAGGGAAATGCAGTGTGTCTTTACTTCTCTTGCACCTTAATTAAACACTAAACTCTGTCATAGATTTTATCCTTCGTAAGATGAATTCCCTTCTCAAGATTTAAATATGTTTTAAATATATTCTCCTCCCATCATCAGCACATAAGCAAATCCACGTATCAGGGCTGGACATCACTCTATTTATGTGATGTGAAGGTTAAACTCTGTTAAACTTTGGAGAACAGAGAAGACCCCAGTACAAACATCACCCACCATGTTCTCTACATCTCTACTGCTCCTGGTGGCAGCTGCTTTCTGTGAGTGTTTTATCCAATTCATTCATTTACTCAACGAGCAATAAATGTGCAATGTATATTGTGTGAGATTTCACCATGTGTTTCCCTCCACAGATGTGCATTGTGAGGAACTGACTCAGCCTGCTTTCATGACAGTCCAGCCAGGCCAGAGTCTCTCCATCAACTGCAAGGTTTCATATTCAGTTACGAGCTATTATACAGCTTTTATCCGACAACCTGCAGGAAAAACTCTGGAGTGGATTGGAAGCATTGCTGGTGGGACTACCTATTATAGTGACAAACTGAAAAATAAGTTCAGCCTCTCCAGTGACACGTCTACTTACACAGTTACAATTTGAGGACAGAACATGCAGACTGAAGACACAGCTGTGTATTACTGCGCTCGTCACCCCACAGTGATACACATCACCAATATCCCTGTACAAAAAAATCCTGTACAGTGTACATTATAACTGAATCAACACAAGACACAACATTTACTTACAAGTCTAATGTTCATACAAAGCAACTGTTCATCCACAAAATCAGAAATTCAGCATTTAATCAGTTTAGTGTGTGTTGTGTCATGTTTCAACATAAACAGTGGACAAAGTCCCAAGTGAAAAGTGCTCATCATGTAATAAAACTCTCTGTGGTCATTTTATTATACATAAAATTCTAGATAAAATTTGTGATCTATTTCCAAACACATACAATTGTTTGACAGGATGAAGAGGGTATCATTATGTGTAACTTGCAATTTTTTTCCACTTGGATTATTCTGAAACCTTAAATGAAATTAATCTAAACACTTGAAAGGTAAATTAAACAATTTAGTTCCCATGTAAACACACTATAGCGCGATAGGAGGCGCTGTGGTATTGTGTTGCCATTAACTAATTTCTGTTTTTCAGTTTTAAAGTCCTATAAAAACATCAGCAAGTACAGCATTACTCCTCCCTGTTATCTTCGTGAAATTCATTAATCAAAGAACAAATTAAAGTGAAGAAGTAATTTCTGTTAACTCTTGTACATGTGCTTTACTCTATCTAGCTAGCTTGCCCGGGAAAGGGTTTGTTCACCACTTCTAGACTAGTGAATATGAGCTGTACCACTGGGTTACAGCTTCTGAGGAGCGGTGCAAAATATGATTATGCATCTATGGTGAGTAGGTTGTATTTTATTTAAAAGTTTCTGTTTCTGTCATGTTGTTAGACAAATATTGATTCTGAACTGCTCCAGATGATGTAGGTGGCACAATTGAGGTTGTAGTGTAAAGGTTTGACGCTTGCTTTATTTACATGTAGAAGACCAGCAGGCAAGTTCAGTATTTCTAAAGATGTTTTCAGCAGCACAGTGACTCTGAGAGCTTCTTTTAAAAGTTGCTTTAGCAAGAATGTGCTTTACTTGAATATCAGCAACCAGCAAGAGACAACACTTCTCTAAGACTAATGCTACATCTATAACGTTGTTCTGCATTGTACACACTATTATGATTACATCACTAATAAAAGCATGTTTTATTGTAATATGTTTGGCTAACAAAAATCACCTCAACAAATGATACTGTGTGTGTGATCATGTGTGAGAAAGTATGAGAACATTTTGTTACTAAACGTTATCCTCAAACATAGATAATAACTTTTACACTTCTTGATTTTACACTAATACTTTAATATGTTTGTGTTCAATTGTGTTCAATTCAATAAAAAAAAAACATATTCCATAGCTTTACTGCAGGTTGGACTGTGTAAAGTGTTTGTTTGTATCAGTTATAGAACCTCCACACACACGTGTAAATGTTTTTGAACCTATAGAGGGCAGTAGCTCACTTCTACTGAGGTCCAGGTCATGACACTTGCAAACCATTATAAAAATATCTATCTATCTATCTATCTATCTATCTATCTATCTATCTATCTATCTATCTATCTATCTATCTATCTATCTATCTATCTATCTATCTATCTATCTATCTATCTATCTATCTATCTATCTATCTATCTATCTATCTATCTATCACACCCACACTATATAAATATGGGATGTAACTGTGACGTATCTCTGCACTGAAAACTGATTCTGTGGAATGTTTTTGATTTTTAACCTCACACAGTAACCTCATGGCTCTTTCAACTGTTCATGGGGAATCATCTTCAGCAGTAGCAAGTAGTCTTCTGTCGAAAAGAACTAAGATGCATGTTTAACTCAATGGGGGGTGGAGGTGGCGCAAAAGGGAGCGAGAGAAAAACATACATTATCCTTAGGTAGGTATACTTATTGTTAAGGCCAATGTGAAGGGTGATCATGGTGCAAGCTATCTATGACACGTTAACTGAAAGGCAGAGTCAGAGGGTAATTGAGAGCTCAAAAACTACCTTCAACAAACATTAGTGAACCCAGGAGAGTGAGGAGACAAAAGCAAACAAATATCTCATATCTACCAAAACACTCTATAACACTAAATGTTTTTAGAAGATCCATTTTTCATTACTGCATGCACCAGAAGTGTTTTATTCCCCTTTATCTCAGCCCTTTCCATTCAACATTATCTTAGATATTTTAAAAAATATATTATTTTTATACTGGATTGTGTGCAACACACGCTTGTTCTTCTTCTCAATTATGTTCTAGCAGCTATAATCAGACATTCTCTCACCAGCTTCACTTTTGTCTCAGTCATGACCTTCATGTTATGGAGAAAATGGAAAGTTCAGTGTTCTAAAGGCTGCTGCTACATTAATAAAAACATACTGATCATTACAAAAGGGTGACACTAAAGACTCCGGTAAATTTTCTGGGTTTTCAATATCCAACTACTGTTTTCATTGGATTAGACAAATCCCATCCATGCTTTTGGAACATATTGGATATGTGTGTAGCAGGAGCTTAAATAAAAGCCAGACTTGAAAGCTCAGAGGTCTAAAACTGAGATTTCTTAGACTGTAGTGATTAGGATTCAAATCCTGCTTTTAAAGCTTCTTTAAAAAAAATTACAATTCCAGTGCAGCCAGATCATTCAGCAGACTAAAGCTGTGGTGTCACTGACTGGCAATTCAAGTTTTAATCGTACTTCAGAAACTTTATTAATTATTTATTTTTGCGATTGTACCCCATAAACATCACCCTCATGTCTGCTGGAGTAGCACAACAAAAGTTAAACAACTTTCGATCCCCGTTTATATGATACGTGTGTTTTCTCTTCTTGGGTTCCACAAGAGGATGAAAACAATTAGAGGTTTAAAAAAAACAAGCATTAAGTGTCTTCCCCGGTAGCTTGGCTGGTTAACCCTCTCATAGTGTTGTTGTGGTGTTGAGGTTCTAGGTTCAAACCCCCCATGAATGGTGTGTGAATTCTTTGGTCTCTTTTCCTGCATGATGAACAAATAAATATTAAAAACAAGCAAATTTCTTGTCTTTGTTTGTGGCTCAGTTGGTTTAGACCTGAATTAGTTGTAATTGTGCTTCTCTGTTTCATGGTTCAAATCCAAACTGAAGCTTTTTGGTCTCAATAAAACCTGGGGATGGTTTATGTAAACGTTAGTATTTTGTATTATTTAAGTCAAGAGAAGGACAATAATGCAATGGACGTATTATAAAAAAATTTAATATGATGATAAGGATGTATTGAGATATATAGAAATATATAAATGTATAATGTAGGAAAGTAGGATGAATAAGAATAGTAAAAGACCGGACTTTCTCTCTCTTTCTTTCTTTCTGCCGGAGTTTACAGTCCCACCCAAGCACAGCACCTACTGCTCAGTGGCGGCCTTGAACCGAGGTTCAGTACCCGCAATGGGTATCGACGCTTAACCCACCGAGCTATCGGAGCTGACCAGTCTCTCTCCTTTTTTTAGGGGGTTTATCTTCTGTTCTACACCACTACTAGAGAGAACTTTGTTATAAAGAACAAAACAATTGAAGAAGCTCTAACATTACCTGAAGTGAGGTTTGAACCTTTGTTCCAGATATCAGTAAGCACCAGTATTAACCTACTGAGCCATCAGCCTTTGCACATCTTGAAGGTTTTAAAAAATAAGTTCAGCCTCTCCTGTGACACGTCTACTAACACAATAACAATTCGAGGACAAAACATGCAGACTGAAGACACAGCTGTGTATTACTGCGCTCGAGACTCACAGTGATACACATCACCAACATCCCTGTACAAAAACATCCTGTACAGTGTACATTATAACAGAATCTATTGTATTAACTGGATACATAAACCTGCTGGGAAAACACTGGAATGGCTTGGATATCTGTGTAGTCGTTGGTAGCACTGATCTAAAAAGCACAATGAAGCTCAAGATTAGTTTCAGGCATGACACATCCATCAGTACAGTTTATTTAAGAGGACAAAACTTTCAGACTGAGAACACAGCTGTATATTACTGCACCAGACACACAGCACTACAAACTTCCTGCATCCCTGTACAAAAATATCCATGTTATTTTCATCTCTCTGCAGTACACTTGTCACCTCAACATAGAATTATTTGTTTTCCTGAGGTGGAAATACAGTTAATCCACCATTAGAAACATGTCAATTCCAAAGCTTTTCTGCTGTAAAGTGTTTGTTGGTATCAGTGATGGAAGTTCTACAAACTCAACTCAGTCCAAAACGCACATCTGCAAGAAGAGAAAAAAAGTGTAAATATTTTTTGCACCAATAGATGGCAGTAGCTCACTTCTACTGAGGTCCAACTAATGAAACTTGCTTGGAATGAGAAAAGACACAAGTATTATCTCTCAGAACCAGGAGCAGAAGCTTCATCTGCATAACAACAGCAATAACACACCCAACATATCAATTCAGACAACTTGAACATATAATAATTATACATAGACAGTGCTGAAAAACATCTAATCAAATATACACATTTACATTAAATATTCACATGACAAATGAAAAAGTGTTTAAACTGGAAGAGAAAATATAAAAAAAAAAATATTTAAATGTATGAAAATTATTAAGTTACAAGAGCTCTGAATGTCACTTGGATGTACACCAATGATTATAAACACCAGTCTTCAAAACGTCCAAAGAGCTTTCAAGATAAGATTTGTTCAAGACAAAAGGGTATTGTGGTGGAAAAGCAGTTCATACAATACCATAAGAAGTAATGAAAACTAAGTGACATTACATTTTAAAGTCTCTGAAAACACTGAGACTGATAGAACAAGAGAAGCTCCTGTGCTTTTTGTCTTCTGAAATGTAACAATTCAGAATAATTTCTATGTGTTTGTGAGAACACTGAGACACATTTGTGTTGTTCAGTGATTATCAGTGATCAGAAAGCTTCATGTAGTTCTGGGTGTTACAGTGACACACAGTGATGGACTAAAAGGACATCATATCTAATGAGTAAAGAGCAGTTATTGACTTGACAGCATGAAACACAGCTGGAGTCTTACAGGAACTGTTTTCTCTTCATGGCTATTCCTATTTAAATATTCTGATGTCTCTAGTGGGCGTGTCATGCAAACCAAATCCTGCCTTTAAACCATTTATGCTGAAACATTCAGCTCGACAACACAGCAGCAGTTTGTGTTCATTTCAAACAGGAATTGTGTTCATTCTTTGAGATGGGACCAGGAAGAGTTTTGAGTTATTTTACTCTAGCAATGTTTATTCAATGTTGGTATTTTTATTTATTTCATATAAACATTTTCATGATTTTTCATACTTTTTCCTCACACTTTACTTTGTGTATTGTTGTTTTTCAGATTCCTGCAGTCAGACACTAATTGAGTCTGATTCAGTGATCATTAAACCAGATCAGTCTCATAAACTGACCTGCACAGCTTCTGGATTCCAATTTGATGACTATGCCATGGCTTGGATCAGACAGGCACCTGGAAAAGGGATGGAATGGCTTGCATTAATCTCATGGAACAGTGGAAGCATATATTACTCCAATGCAGTTAAAGGCCGCTTCACTATCTCCAGAGACAACAGTAAGATGCAGGTGTATCTGCTATTGAACAGCGTGAGGACAGAAGACACTGCGGTTTATTACTGCGCTCGAAGAGACACAGTGACTGGAACTGAGGAAGCAGCTGTACAAAAACCACACAAACACACATTTTCCACACAGCATTTTATTGAACAAATCTTTACTGTTGTCATTAAAACACAGGATGAATGTAATCACCCTCTTTCTGTGAGTGATAAACTGCTCATGTCTTTACAATAATTTTTATTTAAAACCAGAAACAAATGAATGTGTTTTATAGAGGGGAAAATTGTTCTTTCATTGTTAGAAGGTGAAATTTTACTGCAGTATTTAGCTTCATTAGAGGTTAGATGGTACAAACAAATCAAATACACACAACAGCCTGCAACTTAACACTAAGCAATACAGGAAAATATCTAATATAAAACATTTGTTTCTTAATAAGTTAATGAACTAAAGCAAAGCATAATAAAATGTCAGACTTTTACACAAACACATACACACCCTTCACCTTTCAGTAACTCAGTACTACAATAAATTATATAGATAGCTGTTCTATCAGCTGATTTTACTTTGACATATATAAACAATCGTGGGTCACAGTGTTAATGAAGCACCTGAGCAGAAAACACTGTAATCTAACTATAATTCTGCATCACTAATATCAAATGAACTACATTTGTCCTCTAATGTACTTTAGAATTGTTGATGTTTTACCTGAATATCAGAATGTTTCTTATAGTCTGAACTCCTCTAGGGGCTGGACATGCAAATGAGATGTTCCCTTTATATAAGCACAGAGTTCAGCTGCATTATTTTCACTTAGTTTAAACTCCAGGAAGAGCCATGCAGTCACACATCATTTACTGTTTTCTTTTGACATTTTTGACCATAACCCGTGAGTAACAGCTTCTTTGTGCAGGTATCAATACTATAAATTGTGTCATTATGTAAGAGTATGAAATGATGAAATGTATTTGACAGGTTGTGGATGTCAGACACTAACCGAGTCTGAGTCGGTGGTCATTAAACCTGGAGGATCTCATCAACTCACCTGTACCTACTCTGGGATTAGTGATGACTATGCAGACTTATCCTGGATTAGACAGGATCAAGGAACAGGTCTTGAGTGGATCTCACACATTTCTGCTCCAAGTGGTAGCAAGAAATATTACTCTCAGTCTGTTCAGGGAAGATTCACCATCTCCAGAGACAACAGCAAGAAGCAGGTGTATCTGCACATGAGTAGCCTGAAGACTGAAGACACAGCTGTGTACTACTGCGCTCGGAAAACACACTGACACAAACAGCTGCAGCGCCGTACAAAAACTTCACCTTCAATTACAGATTAATTTCTTTTAACTGAAGCGCAGATATTTACACCAGAGTCTCACTTTCTGCCCCAGTTACAGAATTGAACAAACCCAAAGAGATCCATTGTGTGTATAAAATTGCCTTCTGCTGTTCCAAACTGCTGTTTTTCATTTCATTCAGATGGCAGAGAAACACAGTGACATGATAATTATGTGCACAAACCCCTTCATAATATGGAAACATATCTATTTTTCCTGTATAAGTCAATTAAGAAACACCAGCAGCCAGCAGAGGGTGACAACAGCCATGTCAGAAAACTCAATTACCCAGAATACTTACTTTTTATCACTATGCAACTGAATCCACAACGATCCGTCCTGGAACAGCATTCCTCCATCACCCAATTTATGTAATAATATAGAACATTTTCTACTTTTGTTTTGCAAAGCATTAGTTCCTTTTATCACTTGTTTCTTCATGAACTGTGGACAAAGTCTTGAGGGAACAGTGCACATCATTGTTTCATAATTTATTATATTTTACAGAAAAATCTACATGAAATATGTGAACTATATCAAGCACATACAGTACCAGTCCTGCACAAGTGCTACAGTGCTAGCTCCCAACATGCTCCTTCATTTAAATACAATAAGTGCAGGAGCATCATGGACATTTGGACAGTCAATATCTGATTTCTTCTTCACCTGAAATGTTCTTCACCTGTATCAATTGTTTAACAGCGTGAGAGGTTATCATTATGTGTAAATTGGTAATATTTTTATATGGATTGTTTTGAAATCTCAAATTAAATAAATCTAAACCCTGAAATGTAAATTACACAGTTTAGTCTACATGTGAACACATTATGGGACGGTAGGAGGTGCTGTTGTACTGTGTTGCTCCATGTGATATCGTTTCTGCTGATATTTCTGCTGACCAGTCTAATTCAGTGATCATCAAACCTGATCAGTCTCATACTGACCTTCTGGATTTAACTTGACTATTACAAGGCTTGGATCAGACAGGTGCCTGGAAAAGGGCTTGAATTTGTTGCAACTATCTACACTACTAGGTACATCTATTACTCCAGTGCAGTTAAAAGCCACTTTAACATCTCCAGAGACAACAGAAAGATGCAGAAGTTTCTGCACATGAAGAACAGTGTGAGGACAGAAGACACTGCAGTGTATTACTGTGCATGACAAACCACTTCATAACATGGAAGCATATCTATTATTTTGTTTTAGTCACATCAGAAGCTCCAGCAGTGAAAGTTTCCAAGTGGGAGAACTCAATTACCCAGAAATCTCATTAATCTGGATTGGCTGCAGCTGCAAGACTGGATAGTTAAGACCTGTATTGGATTCAGCCCTTAATTGCATCCTAATAGAGGTGTGACTAGTAAAGTATGTCAGGGCTTTCCCTGATGTTAAAGGAAAAGTGAAAAAGAAATATGTAAAAAATCAAAAATATAAAAAAGAGGAAAAAAACTGAAAAAGAAAACCAGAAAAAGTAGAGAGAAAAATGTACAGAAAAAGAGAAAGAAGCTACAAAGATATGAGACTTAACTGAAAAGTGCACAACATGCTCTCAAATTCTTCTCCAAACCTTCATCTGAGCTTTATATAAACTCTGCTTGTAAAGTTATTTATAATAAAGCCTGTTTCACTCACTAACTGAATTTACAATGAACTGACTTGAAACAAAATTCCTCTTTTATCACTTCACATTTTGGAAATAATATATTTATTATTAAACATTTCTACTTCTCTTTCACAGATGAATCTTCTCATAATTTAAATAAGTTTTAAATATATTCTCCTCCCATCATCAGCACATAAGCAAATCCAAGCATCAGGGCTGGACATCACTCTATTTATGTGATGTGAAGGTTAAACTCTGTTAAACTTTGGAGAACAGAGAAGACCCCAGTACAAACAACACACACCATGTTCTCTACATCTCTACTGCTCCTGCTGGCAGCTGCTTTCTGTGAGTGTTTTATCCAATTAATTCATTTACTACAAGAACCATAAATGTGCAGTGTATATTGTGTAAGATATCACCATGTGTTTCCCTCCACAGATGTGCATGGTGAGGAACTGACTCAGCCTGCTTTCATGACAGTCCAGCCAGGCCAGAGTCTCTCCATCAACTGCAAGGTTTCATATTCAGTTACAGGCTATTATACAGCTTTTATCCGACAACCTGCAGGAAAAGCTCTGGAGTGGATTGGATACATTGCTGGTGGGACTACCTATTATAGTGACAAACTAAAAAATAAGTTCAGCCTCTCCACTGACACGTCTACTAACACAGTAACAATTCGAGGACAGAACATGCAGACTGAAGACACAGCTGTGTATTACTGCGCTCATTACCCACAGTGATACACATCACCAACATCCCTGTACAAAAACATCCTGTACAGTGTACATTATAACTGAATCAACATAAGACACAACTTACTTACACATATTGGTCATAGACACTCCCTTTTCAAATAGACTCGGGTAGGATACTGAACCCCAGATAGATTTATTAGAAACAAAAAAGTCTTTTATTTCTACTTTTCTCTTCCTCCATTAATAGCAAAATTCATCTTTTATTATTTCTGGTTGGTGCTTAAAACTGAAGATTAACATAAAAGCAAAATGAAGTAAAACCAAAGACATAGTTTTGAATAAAGATGTTACAGATGAATTATATCAGTGTGTCATGAAACCACGCTGAATAATCCACACTGTTTGATGAATTAGTAAACAAATATTAATTGAATATTTGAATATAGTGAATGTGGACATGTTTTTATGTTGGCAGAAAATGCAATGTGTCTTTACTTCTCCTGCACCTTTAAAAAAAACTAAATTCTGTCATAGATTCAATCGTCCAATAAATAAATCTAATCCTTATGATTTAATTATGTTTTAAATATGTTCTTCTCCCATCATCAGCAGATAAGCAAATCAATGCATCAGGCCTGTACATCATTCTATCTATGTGATGTAAAGGTAAAGCTCTGTTCAACTTTGTAGAACAGAGAAGACCCCAGTACAAACAATACACCCAATCCTGCCTTTGAACCATTTATGCTGAAACATTCAGCTCAGCAAAACAGCAGCAGGATTTGTTATCAATCTTTAAAATGGGACTATGCTTTGTGCTAAAATTAGCAAGTTTCTTAGAGAATTTAACAATATACTTTACCTTAAGAGAAGCCTGTGATGATTTGGACATCCAGTTTCCATGAGTAAGGAAGTTCGAAATCGTTTACAGTCCAAAATGTAATAAATATATTTAATCATTAATAAATACAAACCAAGTGACCAACCAACCCATGTTCCTTCCATTGTTGCTGCTGCTGAGTTTCTCTTCGTCTTGACTTGACTTGCTGAGTTTCTCTTCAGTAATGAACTCAGAGCTCCTATTACATTATTACAGTTCTATCCTACTCTATATATGGTTTTGACTGAAATTGTCACATATCTTGTTATTTGTTTCAGATGTGGAATATGCAGTAGAACTCACTCAGGTCTCCACAGTGATGTTAAAGCCTGAAGATTCTTTAACCCTCAGCTGTAAAGCAAATCTATTTCACCTGCATCTCCATGAGTAGTTTGACAGGATGAAGAGGTTATCTTTATGTGTAACTTGTTCAGATTTAAATTGGATCATCTTTAATCTGAACACTGAACTGTAAATGAAAGTTTAATCCACTTGTAAACACACTATGATAAGATAGAAGGCGCTCTTGTACTGTGTTGCACCATACAATTATACAATTTCTGCTTTTCAGTTTTAAAGTCATATAAAAACACCATCAGCAAGTACAGCATTACTCCTCCCTGTCATCATCATGGAATTCATTAATAGAAGAACAAACATAAAACATAAAGGGAGGAAGACATTTCTATAAACTCTTGTACATGTGCTGTAGCTCATAATGGCTAGGAAATTTATTTGTTTACTTTTTTCTTCACGAGGATGACGTCATGATGCAAATGTGTGTTCATGTAGTATTTATGTACAGCTGAGCTGAGTGGAGCAGCCGAGTTTTATCAGCACTCACTATGAAGATCTCACTCTCCTTCTTGCTGCTACTGATCAGCTTCATCAGTGAGTTCTCAACTCAAACCTGGAATTCACTCCTGTATGTATCTGTATTAAAACTAATAGACTGTATATTTTACATCCTTCAGCAGGTGTGAAATGTGAAAGCCTCGAGTCGTTACAAACCTCAGTAATGAAGAAACCTGGAGAAACAATAAATCTCTCCTGCAGAGGATCTGGGTTTACTTTTGGAAGCTATAACATGCACTGGATCAGACAGCAGGAGAACAAACCCATAGTGTGGATGGGACATGTCTATTATGATGCCAGCCGCACTGAATATAGTCAATTATTTAAAGGGAGAATAGAAGTCGCCAGAGATAATTCCAAAAGCATGGTGTATCTACAACTCACTTGTGTGACAGCAGAGGACACAGCTGTGTATTACTGCACACGAGAAGCACAGTAGCAGAAACATGAGGAAACACTGTACAAAAACATCAGTGGTGCAGCTGATTCATTTCATCTGCTGAAAACATTTTTAAAGACTATCTTCTGTTTAATATTAATGATCCCTAATTCACAATATTCCCTCACTTACTTCCTCATGATAGATAATGAGACACATGAATGATTTTCAACAAAGATCTCAAGTCTAACTAACGTGAGATCCTACTATTGATGTCAGAGTTACCAGTTAGTGATTATTATGTAGGTTATAATGTAGATTTTTAAGTGGTGGACGAAGTAAACAAACCATGTACTTGAGTTAAAATGGAGATTCAATACAAAAGTATTTCCTTTTAAATGTACCTAATTATCCAAGTACTATGATTTATTATGGCTATAATGTTTCTATTATTATTTTTGTCACGAGACTCTTGCTTACTCAAATCAATTTATGTGAAAGACTGTTAATTTTATCACAACAATCGATTAATAGAATTATATTAATGAGTCAATCACTGATTGATTTCTATTAAAATTATCATGAACCCAAATCCTTCCATTCAACTACTTGAAAAAATCAAATATGGCCGGAGTCAGGAGTTTCCTCCATCATCCCATCATCCCAATGTCCTGCTTGTTGTTGAACTGAAGTTTTTATTCACTCATAAATAAAAGGAACGACTGATTTTGCAAAATGTAGTTGAGCAAAAAGTAAGATTTAGGACTTTGAAATGTAGTGAAGTTAAAAGGAAAGTGTTTTATTCTTAATTCTAGAAAATAAAATAAATATAAATAAAAGTTATATTGTTGGCACATATGAGTGGATTTTAGCAAGGTTTAAGATATCAACAATTAAATGCGTGTTTATTTTTTATTTATTTCTATTTTTCATTTGTGTGGACACCATATATCATGAAAGATCTTATGGAATTAACTGCTGAATAATAAAATATCAGAATAAATTCATGAACATGGGTGTTGAAAATAATCAAGAACAACTTCTGATTTTGATTAGATTTGAGAAGAAACTATGTATGTCTGTGCTGTGTCTATGCTGTTCAGTTTAATAATTAAATTAAAAACCAGGACGAGGACTGGAGTGGATCGGACGTATTGATAGTGGCACTAGCACAGCATTCGCTCAGTCTCTACAGGGCCAGTTCTCCATCACTAAAGACACCATTAAAAACATGCTGTATCTAGAAGTGAAGAGTCTGAAAGCTGAAGACACGGCTGTTTAATACTGTGCACGAGAATCACACTGATACAACAGACTGCAGAGCTGTACAACAACTTACACAAACACGTCCTCATGAGCTGTAAATATTCCCTCAGCAGGAAACTGAACCCCACAGACATTTATTATAAACAAAAGTGGTTTTATTTCTTTTCTCTTCCTCCTTTAATAATAGACAACATTTTCTGTAAAATTACTGACATAAAAAGCAATGAGTTGTTGGAAACAATTTGATCCTCCAAGATGCACTGAGGCTATACATAAGTATGCTTTTTAAATCTGATTGGTCAGAAGATAATCATTTATATTCTTTATTGGAAGTTCCAACAAAAGTATAGAGAAATACTGTAATAGGAACTAAGTTGACATTAAATGTTTTTTTTAAGAATACACAATGCAAAAGAGATCCTTATTGTTCTAACAATTACAATTTAATATCAGTTCCTTGATGTGAGACATCAAACCCTGAAC
The DNA here is from genome assembly GCF_946808225.1 of Silurus aristotelis. Lineage (NCBI taxonomy): Eukaryota > Metazoa > Chordata > Actinopteri > Siluriformes > Siluridae > Silurus > Silurus aristotelis. The sequence continues at coordinate 21,831,150 of NC_139590.1, forward strand.
CTTCTTCACTGAAGTCCTTGAGCTCCTCTACTTCTGCTGGATGTCATTGAGACACATTTGTGTTATTCAGTGATTATCAGTGATCAGAAATCTTCATGTAGTTCTGGGTGTTACAGTGACACACAGTGATGGACTAAAAGGACATGATATCTAATGAGTAAAGAGCAGTTATGGACTTGACAGCATGAAACACAGCTGGAGTCTTACAGTAAGTGTTTTCTCTTCATGGTTATTCCTCTGTGATTCTTTTGACATCTCTAGTGGGCGTGTCATGAAAACCAAATTCTGCATTTGAACCATTTATATTGACACATTCAGCTCGACAACACAGCAGCAGTTTGTGTTCATTTCCAGCAACAGGAATTGTGTTCATTCTTTGAGATGGGACCAGGCAGAGTTTTGAGTTACTTTACTTTAGCAATGTTTATTCAATGTTAGTATTATTATTTATTTCATATAAACATTTTCATGATTTTTCATACTTTTTCTCACACTTTAATTTGTGTATTGCTGTATTTCAGATTCCTGCAGTCAGACACTGGTCGAGTCTGATTCAGTGATCATCAAACCTGATCAGTCTCATAAACTGACCTGCACAGCTTCTGGATTTAATTTTGGTGGCTCTTGGATGGCTTGGATCAGACAGGCACCTGGAAAAGGGCTGGAATGGGTTGCAACTATCTCAGACAGTAGTGGCAGCAAGTATTACTCCACTGCAGTTAACGGCCGCTTCACCATCTCCAGAGACAACAGTAAGATGCAGGTGTATCTGCAGATGAACAGCGTGAGGACAGAAGACACTGCAGTGTATTACTGTGCACGACACACACAGTGATACTTCTCCTTAGACATCAGTACAAAAACATGCTGTAGTCACGTGACAAACTCTCATTTTCATAAACAGCGTGTTCAAAGAATCAGATTGTCTATAAGTAACATTTATTATTTAATATATTATATTATTTCATATTTATTATTGAATTCTTTGACTTTTCTCCACGCTTCCACAAGTCTGTGTAATGAACTTCAGCCAGTATAAAGCATGTAAGAGTCAGAGCTACAGAAAAGCTTTTACTGAGAGCAAGAACGTTTTAACATTGTATTACCGCTAGAGGGCAGTCTGTACACACCATCTCAATCTATTTCTCTCTGCACATTTATCTGACTGCATTCAACACCAGGATACTCAGATTACACACAACTTCATAATTAGGAATTTGTTTTGTTTGGTTTTATAAAAAAACACAAATTTAAAAACCATCAAATGAGAATAATTATTGTTTGTTACACTAAATTTATACAAATTATATTAGTTAAATCTTCCTCCTGGATAAATGCTTCAAACAATGTCTGGGTCACTACTGCTACATCTTCTGAAAAGCCGCAGATTCTATGAAACCTAATTAATTGGGATTTGTATTATCACTGCTATGTTTTGTGCAAAAAGCAGCAAAGCCTCTATACACTGTCATACTAAGACCATCTCGTGTGTGTCTGTTTGTTTGCTGTGTTGAATGTGGCATCAGATTTAAACCACATTTGTAAGGAAATTACCAGAATCAACTCCAAATACCTAAGAGTTCATCATAGCAGGAGTATCAGTTGTAAGATATTAAACAATTAGGTGAAAAGTGCTACAGCAGATAATACTCTCCAAGCTTTATTTATCTAGGTTTTAATAATACCCATTTCTTCATCATTTCAATATTATTTTTTACGGTGTTTTTTTTTACTGAATTTTACGTTTAATTAGCCTCACCTTTTTTTTTTTTTTTTCTACAAATTGACAAAGAGAATTGAATATAAAAATCAGACAGAAAAAGAAGATAACACACATTAAGTATGCTTAGACATGTAAATGTATTGACATTAGTTTGTCATGATTCCAATGATGGATACTGATACTGATACCACCAACATTTTGTCACGACCCCAATATCCTCAAACATAGATAATAATTCTTACACTACTTTATCATTCTCACAGTATTTCACTGATACTTTAATATATATTTTTTTATATTTCTTAAAGAGGCTTTTGTTCAGTAAAAAAAAAAAAAGTAAAATTTTTTTTTGCAGATTGTTGAATTGAACTGTTTAAAGTTGATGTTTGTATCAGTGATAGAAGCTCCACACACTCAGCTCATCATTCCTATCTATCTATCTATCTATCTATCTATCTATCTATCTATCTATCTATCTATCTATCTATCTATCTATCTATCTATCTATCTATCTATCTATCTATCTATCACACCAACACTATATATAAATATGGGATGAAACTGTGACGTATCTCTGCACTGAACACATATTCTGTGGAAAGTTTATGCAAATCTTCATCTCCTCTTGTAATATTAACAGCGTGATTATCTAGAGAGAAAGATCTTCTCATTACTCCTCCTTCAGCACAAACATGTTGTCTTTAGTTCCACTGCTTCTTCTGGCTCTCGTCCCCTGTAAGTGTTTGGATTTCAGCTTTATTAGTTCATCTGATCCTTTCAGTTCAACATGTGAACCTTTTCTGTTTCTCTTTTCACAGATGTGTTCTGTGCTACTGAGCTCATCCAGCCAGACTCAGTGCTTCTAAAGCCAGGAGAGACTTTATCCATCACCTGTAGAGTGTCTGGAGCTTCTATCACTGATAGCAGCAGCCACTATGGAACAGCTTGGATTCGAAATCCTGCAGGAAAAACTCTGGAATGGATCAACACTATTTATTATGATGGAGATATTTATGAGAAAGATTCACTTAAAGACAAGTTTGTCATCTCTCGAGACACTTCCAGTAACAGTGTGACCTTACAGGGAAAGAACATGCAGACTGAAGACACAGCTGTGTATTACTGCGCTCGTTACCCCACAGTGATACACATCAACAACATCCCTGTACAAAAACATCCTGTACAGAAAACTGTTTAACAGTAACAGCAGAAATAAAACATTTTATCAATCTAGAGTTTGTGGTCATGTTCTATCATGAACTGTAGACATAGTTATGAGATGATTTTGATTTATTTTACACCAAAAAAAATATATATATAAAATCTGTGAACTGTATCCAAGCACCTGATGATCGATCACTCACTTCATTCCTCACTTTAAAATCTCTGCAAGCCAGTAGAAAGCGACAGTGACACACAGTTAGAGTGGCCATTAAGGAGAACTCAATTACCCAGAATTCTCCAGGCTTATTAAACTGGATTGGCTGCACCTGCCAGGCAGGATACTTAAGACCTGTATTGGTTGCAGGCCTTTGCCATACCTTTGTTAAAGGATGACTGGTATGTCTGAGTTCTGCCAGAGGTTAGAGGTAACGTTATAAGAAAGGAAGATAAAAATAATAAATAGTGATAAAAGAAATACAGAAAGAAAGTGGAGAGAGGAATGGACAAAAAAAGAGAAAAAAGAGAAATAAAAAGAAAAAAAGATATGAGACACAATTGAAAAGTGCAGAACATTCAGTCAAATCCTGCCGCAAACCTTCATCTTACCTTTATATAAACCCTGTATGTACAGTTATTCATATGCAAGCTCATCTTTTTCCCTCTGCAACTAAATCCAGTGTTTATCTTCTCTCACTATGTTTTGGGAATCATCTAATGTTTTATTTATTCAAGGCAACAATTTCTTCATTTTCACAAATCATTAGTTTTTTTTATAATTCTTTTTCTCTATTATTATGGTGCAGCTTGTTATTTTATGATGAAACTCAGCTGGAGTCTTACAGTTAGTGATTTATCTTCATGGTTATTTCTCTGTGAATATTTTGACATCTCTAGTGGGCGTGTCATGCAAACCAAATCCTGCGTTTGATCCATTTATGCTGAAACATTTAGCTCAAAAACACAGCAGCAGTTGGTGTTCATTTCCAGCAAACAGGAATTGTGTTCATTCTTTGAGATGGGACCAGGCAGAGTTTTGAGTTACTTTACTTTAGCAATGTTTATTCAATGTTAGTATTATTATTTATTTCATGTAAACATTTTCATGACTTTTTCATACTTTTTCTAACACTTTAATTTGTGTATTGATGTATTTCAGATTCCTGCAGTCAGACACTGATCGAGTCTGATTCAGTGATCATCAAACCTGATCAGTCTCATAAACTGACCTGCACAGCTTCTGGATTAGAGTTTAGTGGCCACTGGATGGTTTGGATCAGACAGGCACCTGGAAAAGGGCTGGAATTTGTTGCAGGGATATATGATAGTAGCAGCATAAGTTACTCCAGTGCAGTTAAAGGCCGCTTTACCGTCTCCAGAGACAACAGTAAGATGCAGGTGTATCTACAAATGAACAACGTGAGGACAGAAGACACTGCAGTGTATTACTGTGCCCGACACAGTGATACTTCTCCTTAGAAATCAGTACAAAAACATGTGCTCTAGTCACATGACAAACTCACATTTTTACAAGCAGTGGGTTCATAGAGCTCAAAGAATCAAACTGTCTATAAGTAACATTTATTATTTAATATATAATAATAATAATAATAATAATAATAATAATAAACGTTATTTTGTATAGCGCATTGAAAAGGAGTTTCTCAAAGCGCTTGACATAACAGATAAAATTAAAAGATACACATAATAATGAAAACACTAAAACTAACTATACAAAAAATACATACTGTTTTATACATACTGTTTAATATTTATTATTGAATTCTTTGACTTTTCTCCATGCTTTCACAAGTGTTTTAATTAACTTTAACCAGTACAGTTGTGAAAGTTACAAGGAATGAAATTGTTTTATTTTATTTAATACTTATAAAATCAAGATTATTAAAGATTTTAACAAAATATTTTTTATTTGGAGAAGTGTGTGATGATTTTCACATCCAGTTTCCATGAACATGGATCACATCACACAGAGTAAAGAACAAACTCCATCACAAAGACACCTACACCTGAAATTTATACTTTTTTACTTTTTACTGGTTTTTATTGCAATTAAGAACATTAACATTGTAATACCTCTAGAGGGCAGTGTTTACACACTCAACCATCTCAATTGATTTTTCTCTGCACAATTATTTATGACTGCATTCAACACCATGACACTCAGAACTTCATAATTAGGCACTTGTTTTGTTTGATTTCATATAAAACACAAATTTAAATTTCAACAAGGGAGAAGATTTATTGTTTAAGCACTACATTTATTCAAATTAATTCCTCTACACGTTCTGAAAAGCTCCAGATTCTATGAAACCTAATTAATTTGGATTTTTACTATCACTACTATGCTTTTGTGCAAAATGCATGTCTATCTATTTCTTTTTATTAACAATTTTAGCATTTGCTGGAGCATCATTACCCACAGTGAGACACATCAACAACCTGTACAAAAACATTTCACATAGTGTACATTACTGTATAACAGAATTTCAGGATCTGTCTCCACACTATCCTGTCCTCTACATCTGACTTTTTTCAAACCAACTATCTGCATGTCTTCCCTCACCACATCCATAAACCTTCTCTTTGGCCTTTCTCTTTTCCTCCTGCCTGGTGGCTCCATCCTCAGCATTCTTACACTTATATACCCCATGTCCCTCGTCTGCACATGACCAAAGCATCTCAATCTAGCGTCCCTCACCCTGTCTCCAAAAACGTCCTACATGCGCTGTTCCGCTAATAAACTAATTTCTAATCCTGTCCATCGTTGTCACACCCAATGAAAATCTCAGGATCTTCAGCTCTGCTACCTCCAGCTCCACCTCCTGTCTTTTACTTAATGCCATTGTCTCTAAACATACAACATCTCAGGTCTCACCACAGTCCTATAAACTTTCTCTTTCACTCTTGCAGAGACTCTTATATCATTTTTTAGTTTTACACAGACACTTTAATATTTTACTGAATATATTTCATAAAGAGGCTTGTGTTCAATTAAAAAGCCACATTCCAAAGATTTTCTTCAGGATGTTGAATCCAAGCTGTTTAAAGTAGATGTTAGGATCAGTAAAAGAAGCTCAGTCCAAACCACAAATCTGCAAGTAGAGAAACAAAGAGTAAAAACTTTTGTACTTATAGATGGCAAAAGCTCATTTTTAATGAGGTACAACTCATGGAATTTGCTTATGACAGAACCAGGATATGAAACGTGACACATCTCTGCACTGAACACAGATTCTGTGGAATGTTGATGCAAATCTTCATCTCTTATAATATTAACAGTGTGATTATCTAGAGAGGAACATCTTCTCATTACTCCTCCTTCAGCACAAACATGTTGTCTTCAGTTCCACTGCTGCTGGCCATCATTCCATGTGATTGTTTGGATTTCAGCTTTATTAGTTCATCTGAAACTTTCAGTTCAACATGTGAACCTTTTCTGTTTCTCTTTTCACAGATGTGTTCTGTGCTACTGAGCTCATCCAGCCAGACGCAGTGCTTCTAAAGCCAGGAGAGACTTTATCCATCACCTGTAGAGTGTCTGGAGCTTCTATCACTGATAGCAGCAAGCACTATGGAACAGCTTTGATTCGACAACCTGCAGGAAAAAGTCTGGAGTGGATTGGACGTATGCGCTATGATGAAAGAACAGATTACAGTGACAAACTGAAAAATAAGTTCAGCATCTCCAGAGACACGTCTACAAACACAATAACAATCTGAGGACAGAAAATGGAGTTCGAAGACACAGCTGTGTATTACTGCGTTCGAGACCCCACAGTGATACACATCATCAACATCCCTGAATAAAACCATCCTGTACAGGAAACTGTTCTACAACAAAAGCAGAAATACAACATTTTTTTCTGTATGGTGTGTGTTGTCATGTTTCTTCTTGAGCATTGGTCAAAGTCAGGAGTGAACAGTGCTCATGTTTTAAATCTTCGTGTGGTTTTTATTTTACAGAAAAATATAGATAAAATGGTGTGAAATTTATCCAAGCACATACAGTGCCAGTCCTGCACATGTACTAACTCCCAACTGCGCTTTAATTTACAGTCAATAATAATTCTGCAGTTCAGGAGCATTATGGATATTTAAACAGTCCATATCTGATTACTTTTTCACCTGAATTCTTCTTCACCTGAACCGCCATCAGGTGATTGACCAAATAAAGAAGTAATTGTCATGTGTAACTAGTGCATTTTTACAATTGGAATATTCTGAAATCTTAAATTAAATTAATCTGATTTGTAAATCAAAGTTTATTTAACCTGTGAAGACATTATAGGAAGATAGGAGGCGCTATTGTACTGTTGTACTTACTTCCTCATGATAGATAATGAGAGACACATGAATGATTTTCCAAAAAGATTTCAATCAATTAAAAATGAACCCTAAATATGGAATAAACATTTGGTCTGTTCTGTTATAGGAAATCTCGTGACTGTGTCATGTGATGTGGACTTAATGTTAACATCCTGAATTCACTCTCATGTTCTTCAGTAACATCACATCCCAAAGTGCTTTATTTTACATCAGTTTGCTGATGTTTTACTTTTATGAACACTTTATACATTTTAATTATTCACAGTTGAATATTGTTGAACATCTGCAGAACAGGTTAGTTCCTGTTATCACCTCTGCCATAGAAGCTGTTAACACTTGTTCACTCTCGAGTCTCTGGTTTGTCTCAATCTCAATGTTAATTAGAAAATATCAAGCAATATCAAAAAGTGTAAAGTCCTCAGTCCTACAGAATTTTCAGTGTCAGAAAGCTGATTTAAACTGGAGACTCCATCCATAAATGTTAAATATCTAATTACAGAACACTGAACCAAATCTGCATGGAATGTGAATGAAAAATGTCTAATATGTAGGACTGCATCAAATGTCCCCTTAGATAAGGAGTGTCTTTATGCAAATTTCCTTCCCTGTTATATATTTAAGCAACACAGACCAAGAGCTTTTACTGATCCTGCTTCAACACACACCATGATCTCTACATCACTACTGCTGCTGCTGCTGGCAGCCGTACACTGTAAGTGTTTCTACATTTAACATAAAATACAGTTTTGCTTTTGCTTTCGCAACAATAAAATAACTTTTCTTTAACAGGTGGTCACTGTGTTGAGCTGATCCAGATCAGATCCACAGTATTAACCCCTGGTCAGTCACTGACTCTGACCTGTAAAGTGTCTGGATATTCATTAACTGATAGCAGCTACTGTACAGACTGGATACGACAACCTGCAGGAAAAACTCTGGAGTGGATCGGACGCATATGTAGTGGCGGTGGCACTGACTACAGTGAGAAACTGAAAAGCAGGTTTCAGGTTACCAGAGACACGTCCAGCAGCACAGTAACATTAACAGGACAGAACATGCAGACTGAAGACACAGCTGTGTATTACTGCGCTCGTTACCACACAGTGATACACATCAACAACATCCCTGTATAAAAACTTAATTCAGTGTACATTTGTCACAAGACTCTTGCTTACTCAACTCAATTTAAGTGAAAAGACTCTGTTATTTTTATCACAGCAATCTATTAATAGAATGATATTAATGAGTCAAACACTGATTGATTTCTATTAAAATTATCAGGAGCCCAAAACCTTCCATTCAACTACTTAAAAAAATCAAATAAGGCCACTGGTGTTGCGGAGTTAGAGTCAGGAGTTTCTTTATCATTCCATCATCGTAATTTCCTGCTTGTTGTTGAACTAAAGTTTTAACAAGTACGATTTTTTACTTTAAAATGTAGTGAAGTTAAAGGGAAAGTTTTTCATTTTTAATTCTAGAAAATAAATATAAATAAAAATGATATTGTTGGCACATATGAGTGTTTCTAAATTTTAGCAAGGTTTAAGATATGAACAATTAAATGCGTATTTATTTTTTATTTATTTTATTTTTTTCATTTGTGTGGATGCCATATGTCATGAAAGATCTTTTGGAATTAACTGCTGAATAATAAAATTTTAGAATAAACTCATGAAAATAGGTGTTGATAATAATCAAAAACAACTTCTGATTTTGAGTAGATTTGAGAAGAAGCTATGTAGTTTAAGTGCATTTAATACATTTAAATAATCTTTTAGAAAGCTTTTGTATTGTGTCTGTGCTGAGACATTAAATGACATTAAAGATCACATCACATAGAGTACAAAATCAACTCCATTATAAAAACAGTTATAATTTAATTCATTTACTACTTATATTGTAGCTGAGAGTGTTGCATCTATTAAATTGTGCATTCTGGATTCTCTGGAATTCAGTTTGTTACTTTATACTTTAGCTCCATGTGAAGATTGTATTGAGAGCTAGAACATTGTAACATTGTTGTACCTCTAGAGGGCAGTGTTTTCACACTCTTAACCATCTCAATCGATTTTTCTCTTCACAATTATTTATGACTGCATTCAACACCATGACACTCAGAACTTCATAATCATTAACTTGTTTTGTTCGATTTAATAGAAAACACAAATTTAAATTTCAACAAGTGAAAAGATTTATTGTTTGACACTAAATTTATACAAATTAATATTTCTACAGGTTCAGAAATGCTCCCGATGAAACCTAATTAATTGGGATTTTTATTATCACTACTATGCTTTTGTGCAAAATGCATGTCTATCTGTATTTTTCTTTTAACAATTTTAGCATATGATGAAGGAAACATTTTCCCCACTGCAGTACCATGAATCTGGGGATAATATTTCACAATCAAAATCTCAAAAATCATTATGAGTTAAGGTTCATTCTAAAAGCTCCAAAAATCTCATGTGGTCGTTCACTTCCTGTGTATATTGTGAATGTGTGACTGACTGCCTGTAACCCCATTTTTTTATATGAATTTGTGTATAATAATGTGATCCCAATTAAGTAATTAGTATTAAGTGTCCTGAATGTAACTGTTGTGTTTCTGGGATTACAGATTAGTGTAATGGTAAATAAACATGGCCACCTGTTACGACTTTGAGGCGCACTCAATGAGAATTAGTCGACCACATGGAACACTCAAGGGTACGGTCCACTTTTCCTTCAATGAACACTTTCTGACCAATCTGAGAATACATTTTTTATTAAAAAGTAAAGTGGTTTATGTCATGGAAAATATTTGATCCTCCATAAGATGAATCTCCTTCTCATGTTTTAAATATGATTTAAATATATTCTCCTCCCATCATCAGCACATATGCAAATCCAAGTATCAGGTCTGGACATCACTCTATTTATGTGATGTGATGGTAAAAATCTGTTAAATGTGGAAAAATCGAGAAGATCCCAGTACAAACATCACACACCATGTTCTCTACATTTCTACTGCTCCTGCTGGCAGCTGCTTCCTGTGAGTGTTTTATCCAATTTATTCATTTACTACAAGAACAATAAATGTGCAGCGTATATTGTGTGAGATTTCACTATGTGTTTTCCTCCACAGATGTGCATGGTGAGGAACTGACTCAGCCTGCTTCCATGACAGTCCAGCCAGGCCAGAGTCTCTCCATCAACTGCAAGGTTTCATATTCAGTTACGAGCTATTATACACATTGGATCCGACAACCTGCAGGAAAAACTCTGGAGTGGATTGGGTACATGGGTTGGGATGGGAGCACAGGTTACAGTGACAAACTGAAAAATAAGTTCAGCTTCTCCAGAGACACGTCTACTAACACAATAACAATTCAAGGACAGAACATGCAGACTGAAGACACAGCTGTGTATTACTGTGCTCGTCACCCACAGTGAGACACATGACCAACATCCCTGTACAAAAACATCCTGTACAGAAAACTGTTTATCAGCAAAAGCAGAATAAGTGAAAAGGACTTTTATTCATTAAGTAAACTCTACCTGCATCTGACGAGATTTCCTAAACCACCACACATACAATACATTTTGTTCCGTTTACATCACATCCGAAATATTACATGCTGAAATAATAATGTAAAAATAAATAAAAAACCCACCTCATGTCTTCCAGACTGTTCTTCCTTTATCAAAGAATAAACACTGCCATGCGAATTAAGAGACAGATATATAAAAAGATAAAAGTCAGATTCTGTGTTTAGCTTCCATAAAAACCATGTTCTCTACATTTGTCTTCCTGCTGTTAACAGGTGCATCAGTTAATTATGTGAGGAATTTTGGAGATTCATTATTCAAATAATTCATTATTAGTGTTCATTATTAATGTTTAAAGAATGCACCTGAAATTACATGATTGTTTGTTTGTTCACAGGAATTAAATTATTGAACTGGTTCAAACTGCAGTCATGCTGGTTAAGCGTGGAGAATCATCTTCAGTCATTAGTCAGATCACTGAAAATTCAGCTACAATAACTTGTGGCACACATCAGGTAAACCCGCATCAGGAAAGTTCTGGAATGGATCAGCTGGTACTGCAACTCCAGTAATACTAACATTAAAGATTCACTAAAGAACAATATCCATTTCTCAGCTGAGGCCTCCAGCAACACTGTGATCTTACTGTACATAGGCAACACTTTCAGGCTGAGGACACAGTTGTGTGTTACTGCGCTCGTGAACAACAGTGAAACATATCAACAAAGACCCTGCACAAAAAACACAGTACAGAAGATTATTAGACTCAATGTTTTAAATTCTAAATTTTCTGACAAAACTTGAACTAGCTGACAGTCATTCAAATTTATGAGGTTGTGTGGACTTGCCCTTGTTTATTACATCATTTTTACTGCATAATGAATTCAGTTTGAGATTCAGATCAAATGGTGGACTAATAACCCGAAATTGCAGATTTTCCAGTAAAGAGAAGATTAAGAGAGAAACAATTAGGTGAAAAGTGGTAGAGCAGATAATACTTCTCAAGCTGTATAGCTTTCTACATCATTTTAAGATTATGGGAGGATTTGTCTAGATTCATTGCATATAATATCAAAGGATAATTTTTTTGCCAATTTACCAAAATGTGAGTGGATAAATCCTAATGCAAGAAGTTTAGATGTTTGTATTTTTTTTTTTTTCAAATGAGAAGAGAAAGGAATATTAAAATTATACAAAAAATAAGATACACACATTTAGTATGTTTAGACATGTATCTGTATTGACATTGGTTAGTCATGGATCCAGGAAGGGATACTGATCCTGATATGTAGGATTGCTTTAAATGTCCCCTGAAATAAGAAGTGTCTCTATGCAAATGTCCTTCCCTGTTATATATTTAAGCAACACAGACCAAGAGCTTTTACTGATTCTGCTTCAACACACACCATGATCTCTACATCACTACTGCTGCTGCTGCTGGCAGCCGTACACTGTAAGTGTTTCTACATTTAACATATAATACAGTTCAGGTTATTTACAGCTTTTCACTTTTACAACATTAAAACAGCTTATCTTTAACAGGTGTTCACTGTGTTGAGTTGATCCAGACCAGAACCAAAGTAATAACCACACAGTGATACACATCAACAACATCCCTGTACAAAAACACCTCATACCGTGTACATTCTAAAATAATTATAACAAAAGACGACACTTCTCTAAATCTTAAAGCATAATGGTGCATAACTAACATGTTCCACATTATACACACTATTATGATCACATCACTAACAAAACATTATTGTAATATGTCTGGCTAACAAAAATCATCTCAACAAATTATACTGTGTGTGATCATGTGTGAGTCACAACCCCAATATTCTCAAACATAGATAATAATGCTCATATTACTTTATCACTCACAGAATTTCACTGATTTCACTGATACACATTCCAAATCTTTTCTGCATGTTGTTGAATTGGATTGTGTAAAGTGGATGTTGGTATCAGTGATAGAAGCTCCACACACTCCGCTCAATCCAAAACCACACATTGCAAGAAGAGAAACATGTCATGACACTTGCTTTTGAACAAACTATGATAAATATCTATCTATCTATCTATCTATCTATCTATCTATCTATCTATCTATCTATCTATCTATCTATCTGTCTGTCTGTCTGTCTGTCTGTCTGTCTGTCTGTCTGTCTGTCTGTCTGTCTGTCTGTCTGTCTGTCTATCTATCTATCTATCTATCTATCTATCTATCTATCTATCTATCTATCTATCTATCTATCTATCTATCTATCTATCTATCTCACACGATATAAATATGGCCTGTGACTGTGGTGTTTCTCTGCACAGCTTCTGTAAATTATTTATGCAAATCTTCATCTCCTCTTGTAATATTAACAGCGTAATTATCTAGAGAGGAAGATCTTCTCATTACTCCTCCTTCAGCACAAACATGCTGTCTTCAGTGCCACTGCTTCTTCTGGCTCTCATCCCATGTGAGTTTTAAAATTTTAGATTCAGATAGTTCATCTGATCCTTTCAGTTTAACATGTGAACCTTTTCTGTTTCTCTTTTCACAGATGTGTTCTGTGCTACTGAGCTCATCCAGCCAGACTCAGTGCTTCTAAAGCCAGGAGAGACTTTATCCATCACCTGTAGAGTGTCTGGAGCTTCTATCACTGATCGCAGCAACCACTATGGAACAGCTTGGATTCGACATCCTGCAGGAAAAACTCTGGAATGGATTGTAAACATCTATTATGATGGGAGCACTGACTACAGTGAGAAACTAAAAAGCAGGTTTCAGGTTACCAGAGACACGTCCAGCAACCCATTAACATTAACAGGACAAAACATGCAGACTGAAGACACAGCTGTGTATTACTGCGCTCGTGACCCACACAGTGAGACACAACAACAACATCCCTGTACAAAAACATCCTGTACACAAAACTGTAATACAATCTTTACATTTTATCAGTATGGTGTGTGTTGTTTCATATTCCTTCCTGAACAGTGGACAAAGTCCCCAGTGAACGCTGTTCATCATGTTTTAAAACTCTGTTTGGTTCTTTAATTTTACAGAAAAATCTATTAAATGTGTGAACTAAATCCAAGCACACACAATACCAGTCCTGCACAAGTGCAAACTCCCAACCTGCTCCCTAATTTAAATTCAATAATAATTGTGCAGTACAGTAAAATATCTGATTACTTATAAGCAGGAATATTTCTTTACTTGCATCCCACTCAATTGTATGACAGAATAAACTGGTCATCGTTATGTGTTGATTGTTAATTTTTTTCCCTTGGATTATTGTGAAACCTCAAAAAAAATGAATCAAAACACAGAACTGTAAATGAAACAGTTTAGTTCACATGTGAACACACAATAGGATGATAGGAGGCGCTGTTGTACGGCGTTACTCATACTATTATATAATTTCTGCTCTTCAGTTTTAAAGTCATATAAAAACACCATCAGCAAGTACAGCATTACTCCTCCCTGTCATCATCATGGAATTCATTAAAAGAAGAACAAATTAAAATGAAGAAGCAGTTTTTATAAACTCTTGTACATGTGCTGTTCCTCATAATGCCTTTATTCCTGACAATCACTTGTTCACTTTAGTCTTCTTGTGGATGACATCATATGTGTCACGTTTTCTTATTTTCCTGAAAACACCTGCCAGTCCAAAACCGCCCCATCTACACCTGTCTTTATCTTCTAATTTGCTAAAACATAACATAAAACACGAATTATGAAAATATTTAATAAAATACACGTGCAATATAAATAATCAGATTACTGTATATGTACAATGTCATGTTAGACACATTAGAGAGATGACGTTTTCTCATATAGACAAATCCATCAAATGTCCCCTAAGATAAGGAGTGTCTCTATGCAAATGTCCTTCCCTGTTATATATTTAAGCAACACAGACCAAGAGCTTTTACTGATTCTGCTTCAACACACACACCATGATCTCTACATCACTACTGCTGCTGCTGCTGGCAGCCGTACACTGTAAGTGTTTCTACATTATACACATAATACAGTTTTGGTTATTTACAGCATTTTACTTTTATAAAAGGCAACTAACATAATAATGGTATCTTTAACAGGTGGTCTCTGTGTTGAGCTGATCCAGACCGGATCCACAGTATTAACCCCTGGTCAGTCACTGACTCTGACCTGTAAAGTGTCTGGATATTCATTAACAAGTACCTACTGTACAAACTGGATACGACAACCTGCAGGAAAAACTCTGGAGTGGGTCGGACGCATATGTTATGATGGTAGCACTATCTACAGTGAGAAACTGAAAAGTAGGTTTCAGGTTACCAGAGACACGTCCAGCAGCACAGTAACATTAACAGGACAGAACATGCAGACTGAAGACACAGCTGTGTATTACTGCGCTCGTTACACACAGTGATACACATCAACAACATCCCTGTACAAAAACACCTCATACAGTGTACATTATATATAATATCTATCTATCTATCTATCTATCTATCTATCTATCTATCTATCTATCTATCTATCTATCTATCTATCTATCTATCTATCTATCTATCTATCTATCTATCTATCTATCTATCTATCTATCTATCTACATTTATTTATTTGTTTGTTTGATTGTTTGTTTTTGTTCACTTAATTGAAAATAAAATTTAGTATTACCTCTCTAAAATTGCTGCTTTTTAATCTGAATAATCTTTTAGACACAAGACACAGGATTTGAAATGTATTCGTTCTGGATCTGTATTTCTGCTCCATGTAAAAAGTGTTTTTTTTTTTTTTTTTTTTTTTTTTTTCTTTACAGCAAGAACCTTGTAACCCATTTCTTCCAAATGTCTTATTCTAGTTCTATGTTGAAACTTTTGTGCCTTTAGAGGGCAGTCTGTTCAAACTCATCTGTTTTAATCTGTTGCTTTCTGCATATTTAGGTGATTTTTCTCTTTTACACTCTGCTATGATCAGCATCATGACACTCAGATTAAACAGAATTACATACAACATGTAGATCCTGATTTCATGGAAAATCTCATAAGGAGCAAGATGACTGTCTAATTTATAAATACATTTATATGTAAACATCTACTTAATTTGATGGTACAGTGTATAAATACTGTAAATTAATTTTGGAGACATTATTATTCAGTTTATTATTATGCATTTTGAAAGGTTTAATTAAATAAGTAACGGTTCTTCCAAGTAAAAGGTTCTACAGAATGTTTCCAGTGATCCAGATCCACTTAAAAAAATGCATTTGGACTAATTTCATGTAAGATACAGACTATTTCTTATGATGATTACTTAGAAAATGAGCCATTCTGTTTTTATAAACATTATAACATAACATTATCTAATTCTACTCTTCTCTTTCAGATTCTTATGGACAGTCCCTGATCTCCTCTGCTTCTGTGGTGAAGAGACCTGGATAGTCAGTCACTGTGTCCTGTACTGTCTCTGGATTCAAGTTCTGGAGTGGATTGAATACACTGGCACTGGATTCTCTCAGTCTCTACAGGGACAGTTCTCCATCACTAAAGACACCAATAAAAACATGCTGTATCTAGAAGTGAAGAGTCTGAAAGCTGGAGACACGGCTGTTTATTACTGACACGATACAACAGACTGCAGAGCCGTACAACAACTTACACAAACACGTCCTCATCAGCTGTAAATATTCCCTCAGCAGGAAACTGAACCCCACAGACATTTATTATAAACACAATTGTTTTATTTCTCCTTTTCTCTTCCTCCAAAATGAATGACATATAAAATTATAAAAGGTATTAAACTGTGACACATTCATTTAAAGAAATTCTTCAAAAGTGATAATGGAATAAAATTTCGAATAAATAAGAATAATGATATTTTATATATATAATAATCATTTAATAATCAATTATTCATAAAAAATCAAAAAAACTTTATGAATAAAAATTTTTTCGAAATGGAGAAATGCTGTACTCTAGAAATCAGACTGCATGCAAATCTCCCCAACCTCAGACAGATATAAATACACTGCAAGTCCACAGCAGTCTGTGTGTTTGGTTGAGTACAGCAGAGGAATCATGAACTGGCCTCTTCTCCTTCTTCTGATATCCTCTGTGTCCTGTGAGTAAAAACGTCTCTCCACACCTTAATCACATTTTTATACGCTCCATATTCCTGTCTAAATTGATGTGAATAGTGTTTAATAGCTTCTGTATGTTTTATTGCTCTCCTCTTCTCAGATGTGTGTGGCATCAGTCTGACCTCGTCTCCTGCTGAGGTTAAACCTCCCGGATCCTCAGTGAAGTTGTCCTGTCAGATTTCTGGCTATCAGCTCTCTAGCTATGGCACAGGCTGGATCAGGCAGCCTCCAGGAAAAGCCTTGGAGTGGATCGGGATCATATGGGGTGGTGGAAGCATAGACTCTGGAGCTTCTTTTAAAAGTCGCTTCAGCATCTCCAGAGACACGAGCAAGAATGTGCTTTACTTGGATATCAGCAACCTGGTGGCAGAAGACACTGGTGTTTATTATTGTGCAAAGACACACAGCTGTACACCTCAGTGAGAGGACTGTACAAAAACTAAACCTCAAATATGTGTGATGTTTATTTTCAATTCAAACTCACATCCTATATACATACAGAAATATGAAATCATTAGAGACAAGATAAATTTCATTTGTGTATATTTTTTAGTTTTGTATATTTCTATATCTGCAGCCCCATTAGACCTGCCTGATTATGCTTTTCATTACATCCTCTGAGAGGAGCTCTTTCTCTACTTATGCAATATTTTACAGAACATGATGAGGTTCAAATGATTGAGAGATGAAAAGGACAGAAAGAGGACTGATGTCCTTCTGGAATTCCTCTTCATTCTATTTACATTTGAATCTCCTCTTCATGATTTAAATATATTTTAAATACATTTTCCTCCCATCATCAGCAGATAAGCAAATCCAAGCATCAGGGCTGAACATCACAGAACAACACAGATGTGTATGGTGAGGACCTGATTCAGCCTGCTTCAATGACAGTCCAGCCAGGCCAGAGTCTCTCCATCAACTACAAGGATTCAGATTCACTTACTACAAGTTTTCATACACCTTTGATCCGACAACTTCCAGTAACAGTGTGAGCTTACAGGGAAAGAACATACAGGCTAAAGACACAGCTGTGTATTACTGCGCTCGAAGACCAGACTGTGACACATCAAGCAGCAGCACTACACAAAAACATCACCACCATCATCAAAATTCAGTTCTGCATTTAAAGAATCACGATATTTACCTGAGTAACTGATCCCCTCATTACAAACACTTCAACCCAGACATTAACTTCATTTCCTCGTTTAACACAAACTAATACATTTTGATCAGTTGCGTTCAGAATATTTTATTATTTTAAACTATTTCAGTTGTTTTTAATGAAACTAATATCACAGATTACATTCCACTTGCTTTATATGTTTAAAAACTAATAACCAAACCTAATCTTGAAAATCTTCAACATGCCCTTAAGTGTTTCATTCCTCACAGAAACCTTTACTGAGCTCCTCTACTTCTGTTGAATTTCACTGAGACACTTTTTGTGTTATTCAGTGATTATCAGTGATCAGAAATCTTCATGTAGTTCTGTGTTACAGTGACACACAATGATGGACTAAAAGGACATGATATCTAATGAGTAAAGAGCAGTTATGGACTTGACAGCATGAAACACAGCTGGAGTCTTACAGTAAGTGTTTTCTCTTCATGGTTATTCCTCTGTGATTCTTTTGACATCTCTAGTGGGCGTGTCATGAAAACCAAATTCTGCATTTGAACCATTTATATTGACACATTCAGCTCGACAACACAGCAGCAGTTTGTGTTCATTTCCAGCAACAGGAATTGTGTTCATTCTTTGAGATGGGACCAGGCAGAGTTTTGAGTTACTTTACTTTAGCAATGTTTATTCAATGTTAGTATTATAATTTATTTCATATAAAGAAACATTACCATCATTTTTCATACTTTTTATCACACTTTAATTTGCGTATTGATGTATTTCAGATTCCTGCAGTCAGACACTGATCGAGTCTGATTCAGTGATCATCAAACCTGATCAGTCTCATAAACTGACCTGCACAGCTTCTGGATTTACCTTTGCTGACTATTATATGGCATGGATCAGACAGGCGCCTGGAAAAGGGCTGGAATTTGTTGCATCTATGTACACCACTAGTTACATCTATTATTCGAACGCAGTTAAAGGCCGCTTCACCATCTCCAGAGACAACAGTAAGATGCAGGTGTATCTGCACATGAACAGTGTGAGGACAGAAGACACTGCAGTGTATTACTGTGCACGAGACACACAGTGATACTTCTCCTTAAACATCAGTACAAAAACACACACCTGCTCTAGTCACATAAGTCACATTTTTATCAACAGTGTATTCAAAGATCTCAAAGAAGCAAAATCTTTACACTGTCCATGAATGAAATGTTACCACTTGCTGTCTTCTGCATATTAATAATGGTTTATGATCACTTAAGACATTTATAAATATATATGAAGGATGAAACAGAGCTTAAAGCCATAACACTTTCAAATCTGGGTTTATAAAATAAAATGATATATTTACTATATTTCATGCTCACATAAGCACGTTTATTTACTACAGATTTTAACAATATTCTGTCCAATAAGAGAAGTTTGTTATGATTTGGAAATCCAGTTTCCATGAGTACCAAAGTTTGTAATCATTTACAGTCTAAATGTAGCTTATATATTCAGTCAGTAATAAATACAAACCAGCCACCAAAGAACATTTTTATTGTGATTAATGAAACCTGTAGAAGACCAGCAGGCTGTTTTCAATGGATCAGAATAACAATATGCAAATGTTAATGAAAAATCCCCCTTTACAGCTAGATATAAAGAAACCTCAGACTCAGTCAGTCAGACTCTGGAGAATTCAGCACTGCTTTCAGTTCTACAATGTTCTTTAAATTGTTGCTGCTGCTGGCAGCTTCATCCTGTAAGTTTCCCTTCAGTGATGAACTCAGAGCTGCTAGTAAATGATTGCAGTTCTATTCTACTCTACATACATTCGTGACTGAAATTGTGACATCTCTTGTTATTTGTTTCAGATGTGGAATGTGCAGTAGAACTCACTCAGGTCTCCTCAGTGATGTTAAAGCCAGGAGATTCTTTAACCCTCAGCTGTAAAGTATCCGGTTACTCTGTTACTGATGACAGCTACGCCACAGCTTGGATACGACATCCTGCAGGGAAAACGCTGGAATGGATAAACCACATTTGGGGTGGTGGAAATAGTTATCATAAAGAGTCTCTGAAAAGCAAGTTCAGTATTTCTAAAGATGACTCCAGCAGCACAGTGACTCTGAGAGGACAGAACATGCAGACTGAAGACACAGCTGTGTATTACTGCGCTCGAAGATCACAGTGATACACATCAACAACATCCCTGTACGAAAACATCCTGTACAGAAAACTGATAATTTATTTAATTTTACACAAAAATAATCTAGATAAAATGTGTGAACTATATCCAAGCTCGTACATTACCAATCTCCTGTTACTGTATTTGCTTATAATACTTCATCTTACAGATCTTCTTCACCTGAATTCTTTTTCACCTGCATCAATTGGTTGACAGAATAAAGAGGTTATCATTATGTGCAACTTTGTTTACTTGGATTCTTCTGAAACATTAAATTAAATTAATCTAAACACTGAATTGTAAATGAAACAGTTTAATCCATATGTAAACACACTATTTGACGATAGGGGGCGGTGTTGTACTGTGTTGCTCCACACCCTTACATAATTTCTGCTTCTCAGTTTTGAAGTCATATAAAACACCATCAGCAACTACAGCATTACTGCTCCCTGTCATCGTCATGTAATTTATTAATAGAAGTACAAAGTAAAGTGAGGAAGACATTTCTATAAACGTTTGTACATGTGCTGTCCCTCATAATGCACTTTTTTCCTTCTCGAGGATTTGTATTCTTTATTGGCAGCTCCAACAAAAATTGTTATGTATTCATCACAGGATTATAATAATGTGCACTTTCTACAACACTTCTTAAAACCAACAGTTTTTCTTAGTAACATGCCAAATAACATCCTTTTTACTCCAAGTCTGATGATGAAACGGCAGTTTACACTATAACATTAGGAAGTGAGTTTACATTAAAAGTGAAAGCCTCTAAAAACACTGACACTGATAGAAAAATATAAATTTCTTATAGTCACATTTCCACAGAGTATGTGATTGTTGAATACATACACTACATTCAACAAGACTGGAAATAAAAATATGAATAATTGAATTATTCATATTTTTCATGCCCACTAGATTATCAGTGATTATCTAGTGGGCGTGTCATGCAAACCAAATTCTGCCTTTGATCCATTTATGCTGCAACATTCAGTTCAAAAACACAGCAGCAGTTTGTGTTCATTTCCAGCAACAGGAATTGTGTTCATTCTTTGAGATGGGACCAGGCAGAGTTTTGAGTTACTTTACTTTAGCAATGTTTATTCAATGTTAGTATTATTATTTATTTCAAATAACAAAATTAAAGATTTTTTTTATTGTTTATATTTTTCAGAATTTTTTCACACTTTAATTTGTGTATTGTTGTATTTCAGATTCCTGCAGTCAGACACTGATCCAGTCTGATTCAGTGATCATCAAACCAGATCAGTCTCATAAACTGACCTGCACAGCTTCTGGATTAGACTTTAGTGGCTATTATATGGCATGGATCAGACAGGCACCTGGAAAAGGGCTGGAATGGGTTGCATCTATGTACACCACTAGTTACATCTATTATTCGAATGCAGTTAACGGCCGCTTCACCATCTCCAGAGACAACAGTAAGATGCAGGTGTATCTGCAGATGAACAGCGTGAGGACAGAAGACACTGCAGTGTATTACTGTGCACGAGAGACACAGTGATACTTCTCCTTAAACATCAGTACAAAAACTGATCAAGACATTTCTTGATTAAACAGTACATGAAGATACCAGAGCTAAAACCCATAACACTTTAGGATCAAAGTCAATAAAATAGATTTATAAAAAATAAAATAATATTCACAGTAAATTATGTCCACATAAACAATAGAATTAGAGATTTCAACAATATAATGTACCATGAGAGACGTGTGTGCTGTTTTTGACGTCCACTTTCCATGAGTGAGGAGATCTTAAAAAAATACAAACCAAGTAAACAACCAAAGAAGATTTTTATTATATTCACTGAGATTCAAGTTGTTTTATTTATGTTTGTGAAGGGAGATGACAGCGACAGCAGAGAGCGCCCCCGTGTGTTTTCTTTATTTTACAAAAGCACAGCATTTTGTTGTTATAATGAGTGTATACAAATAAGAAACTTTACAGATTTGAATGATGCATTGCTCTTATTTGTACGATCAAAAAAGACAGAAATTTAAGTTCATTATGAGGAAAAAATCCAACAAATGGCGCGTTTGTCATGGCGGATTTTGGTGTTTGATTTAAGACTTGGTGCATCAATAAAACAAATGTTTGCGTTTGATTATGTAATTTATATCTGAGTAAATAAAGTATGTTGTGTATAAATGTATGTTGCGCAGAAGGTTTTAATTTTGCCTCTTTTATATTTATTATTTTTAATAAAAGTGGTCAAACAGAAATGCCCGCTGCATTAATTGCACGTTAATAAAATGTAGTGCCGTAAAAATGAATGTGTTTGAATTAATATATAAATTAATACAAAACGACTTTCAAATGTTGTTACCCAATGAATGTATCCAGGCTGAACATTTATCATATAAAACAGAAAAAAGATGATGGTGATCAGGAATGTCTCTGCTTTCAGTCATGTTTGCATCACTGACTCCCACTGTCTCATCCACGTTTACTCCATACTTTTTGTTGCCTTCTGCCTGCTCATTGTGAACTTCGTAAACTAGCCTACGTCTGTGTTGTGCGATAACCAGGAAATGATACACCAGAGGTAGATTGAAAGGACACAGGTTGATGGGCTGAAAACGGTGCGCAATGAGAAGAAAAAATATTGATAATGTCACCAAATTATTAGATTAAAACTAAAGTAACGAGTCTGTTTTGAAAATGAAAAAAGGAGAACATTAACCAAAAATTAAACAGTGAAGTAAAATACTGATACCAGAAAAATCTACTTCAGTACAGTAATGAAGAATTAGTACTTTGTTGCTTCCCACCTCTGCTATTAACCTGATACAAATGCTCCAGACTGGAATTTATGCTTTCCTACATTATACTTTTGCTCCATGTGAAGATTTTATTGAGAGCAACAACAATTTAACATTGTTGTACCTCTGGAGCACAGACTGTTCAAACTCAAACATCTCAATCTGTTTCTCGAAGCTCATTTAGCTATGACTGCATCAAGCACCATAACAAAAGAAAAACTCATGAAAATTCAATCCTACTGCCACGTCTCCATCTTGGATCTTGAAAGAAAGAGAGGGTTAATCACAGGAAATGGTTCTACACAATGTTCAGTCATTATAATCACCCACTCATCTCTACACTGTGCATCCTGGGTATGTGGATTTAATACATCCATAGTGGTCATGGACACTCCCTATTCAAATGAAGTTGGGTATAAACAGCATGTTCTTGGCTCTTCTAGTTTCCAGTGAGCTCTGTGATCGATATCACTCCCATCCACTTTAAATCTGGGTGAAGCACAACTCCAAGAAGGATGATTTTAGGATATTGGATTTTATTTGGACTCATTTCATGTAAGTTCAGACTTTTTTATGTGATGATTACTATTAAAATTAGCGACTCTGTCTTTATTAACATTAAAATTTAACATTATCTGGTTCTACTCTTCTCTTCTAGATTCTTATGGACAGTCCCTGACCTCCTCTGCTTCTGTGGTGAAGAGACCTGGAGAGTCAGTCACTCTGTCCTGTACTATCTCTGGATTCTCAATGAGCTACTACATGCACTGGATCCGTCAGAAACCAGGACGAGGACTGGAGTGGATCGGGCAAATTGACGGTGGCACTGGCACCACATTCGCTCAGTCCCTACAGGGCCAGTTCTCCATCACTAAAGACACCAATAAAAACATGCTGTATCTAGAAGTGAAGAGTCTGAAAGCTGAAGACACGGCTGTTTATTACTGTGCACGATACTCACACTGATACAACAGACTGCAGAGCCGTACAAAAACTTACACAAACACTTCCTCATGAGCTGTAAATATTCCCTCAGCAGGAAACTGAACCCCACAGACATTTATTATAAACATCATCCATTCACCCCTCAGCACTCAGAAATTATCTCTTCATTCCAAACTACAAAACTAAATAAGATTATAAAGTGTAAAGGCATTGCTAGTGAGCGTTTTGTGATTATTAGATAAATACAAAGAAGTCTTGAGGTCAATCAATTCTAGGACAAAGATTCTGATGACTAGATAATCTGATATATTGTTCATTTATAATTTTTTATCCTGTTTGTGCTACAAGCTGCAGGAACACTACATTTCGATGTCGTTTCATTTTCTAAATTTATAAATAAATACTGATTCTGTTAAGAAGCACAGAGTCTTACCAGCATTACCACTAAAAAGTCCTAGAATTAAAATTCAACTCTAGGGGGAAGCAGCTTGCTTGTTTTTAAAATCAATCATGAAATATGAACTCTATTAGTTGGACATATACAGAACAAAATCATAAACGCAACACTTTTGTTTTTGCCCCCATTTTTCATGAGCTAAACAATCAAAGATCTAACAATTTTTCTATGACACAAAAGGCCTATTTCTCTCAAATATTGTTCACAAATCTGTCTAAATCTGTCTTAGTCAGCACTTTTCCTTTGCCAAGATAATCCATCCACCTCACAGGTGTGGTTTAGGCTGACCACAATAAAATGCCACTCTAAAATGTGCAGAAAGTCTTAGATCTTTGAGTTCACCTCATGAAAAACGGGTGCAAAAACACAAGCGTTTATAACAGCCAATCAGCTGAACTGATGAAAGTATAAATTGTAACATGGTTTTCATCCTTTGCTCAATGAAAATTAGCCCGTGGATGTTCATATTCGAGACCTGACTCTATTGGTTCAAAGAACATCTATGCAAATACGTCCTGTTATCTGCCCTGCATAAATAATCAGCTTATTACTTAGCTTAAGTTCATTTCACCCAACTGAATTCCAGAGCTTCCAACCATCCCAGAGTTTGATTATGGGGCTGAGCGTCATTCAACAGTGCATTTTTATATTCATGTTAGCACAAGGTATCTGAGACTTCTTTATGTGTTTCTCACTGCGTGTCGGATTTAATGATGTTAATTTGGAATTGTTTTATTTTGCAGGTTTTTGCAGTGCTGAGATCAGACTGGACCAGTCTCCTGCTGTGGTAAAGAAACCTGGAGAAACTGTGAAGATCTCTTGTAAAATAAGCGGATATTCCATGACTAGCAATGACATGCACTGGATACGACAGAAACCAGGGAAAGCTCTAGAATGGCTTGGCTGGATGAGCACTGGCAATAATGATGCAACATATGCAGAGTCTGTGAAAAACCAGTTCACCTTTACAGAAGACGTCTCAGCAAGCACACAGTATTTAGAGGCCAAGAGTCTGAGGACAGAGGACACTGCGGTTTATTACTGCGCCCGACAAGCCACAGTGACTGGAACTGAGGAAGCAGCTGTACAAAAACCACACACACATTTTTCACAACGCATTTTATTGAACAAGTCCTTACTGTTGTCATTCAAACACCAAACATGGAATGAATATATTTACCGTCTTACTGTAATAAACTGCTCATGTCTTTACAATTTCTTTATTACAAACTAGAAACAAATGAATTTGTTTTATAGACTGAGGAGGTGAAGTATTACTGCTGCATTTAGATTCTTTACAGATTACATGATACAAACGAAACAAATATACACAACAGCCTGCAACTAAACACTAAGCAATACAGTAAAACAGTCGTGGGCCACAGTGTTAATGAAGCACCTGAGCAGAAAACACTGTAATCCAACTATAATTCTGCATCACTAAAATCACATTAGCTACGTTTGTCCTCCAATATACAATTGATTTGATGATGTGTTACCAGAATATTAGATTGTTTCTTATAGTCTCCTCTAGGGGCTGGACATGCAAAGGAGACTTTCCCTTTTTATAAGCACAGACTCCATCTGCATTGTTTCCACTTAGTTTAGACTTCAGGAAGAGCCATGCAACCACACACCATTTCCTGTTTTCTTTTGACTATTTTATCATTTCTGCTTTTCAGATTCATAAAAAAGTCATATAAAACACCACCAGCAAGTACAGCATTACTCCTCCCTGTTACCACCATGGAATTCATCAATAGAAGAACAAAGAAAAGTGAAGAAGTCATTTGTTTAAACTGTTGTGCTGTACCTCATAATCCCTTTATTCCTGACAAAAACACCTACACTTTTCTCTTCATGAGGATGATGTCTTGATGCAAATGTGTGTTCATGCAGTATTTATATGCAGCTGAGCTGAGTGGAGCAGTCGAGTCTCAACATCCACTAGGAAGATCTCACTCTCCTTATTCCTGCTACTGATCAGCTTCATGAGTGAGTTCTCAACCCAAACCTGTGATTTACTCCTTTATCTGTATGTTTCTGTATTAAAACTGATTCACTGATTTACTTCCTTCAGCAGGTGTAAAATGTCAAAGTCTTGATTGTTACAAAACACAGTGCAGAAGAAAATGTTTTTATCAAGTTTTTAATGAATAATGGTTTGCACTCCTATAGTCACATTTCCACAAAGTATGAGATTATTGAACACATTCACCGCATACACCAAGAATGGAAATGGAAATGAATAATTGAATTAAGCTCTAACTCTGAATCTTCAGGATGGAGAGATATAAAATTGGAACTCTGCCTCATCCCACCAGACTTTTACTGCTCATTTTCCTGGAACAGCGCCCCCAGCTGTGTTTTAATCCTTATTTAATGTGGTTATAATCAATCTAGTGTGTTTTCTTATTCACCTGAAAACACCTAAAGGTCCATATCCTTCCAATAAACACCTGTCTCAAGCTTCTGATTTGCTGAAACAAACATCAAACAGGAATGATGAAAAAATGTAAAAACATACTTGTGAAATATAAACTGTCTGATTACTGCATATGTACAATGGCAGATTAGACATTAGAGAGATGGATTTGTCTAAATGAGAAAACATCCCCATCAAATGTCCCCTAAGATAAGGAGTGTCTCTATGCAAATGTCCTTCCCTGTTATATATTTAAGCAACACAGACCAAGAGCTTTTACTGATTCTGCTTCAACACACACCATGATCTCTACATCACTACTGCTGCTGCTGATGGCAGCCGTACACTGTAAGTGTTTCTATATTTAACATAAAATACAGTTTTGGTTATTTACAGCATTTTGCTTTTATAACAATAAAATAACTTTTCTTTAACAGGTGGTCACTGTGTTGAGCTGATCCAGACCGGTTCCACAGTATTAACCCCTGGTCAGTCACTGACTCTGACCTGTAAAGTGTCTGGATATTCAGTAACTGATAGCAGCTACTGTACAGACTGGATACGACAACCTGCAGGAAAAACTCTGGAGTGGGTCGGAGTTATATGTGGTGATGGTAGCACTGCCTATAGTGAGAAACTGAAAAGCAGGTTTCAGGTTACCAGAGACACGTCCAGCAGCACAGTAACATTAACAGGACAGAACATGCAGACTGAAGACACAGCTGTGTATTACTGCGCTCGAAGGTCACAGTGATACACATCAACAACATCCCTGTACAAAAACACCTTATACAGTGTACATTGTAGAGAATGTCCACAAGACACAACACTTATCAAAGCTTTAAAAAATAATCCTACAATAACCATTTTGTTATGACTTTTAATAGAGGTCAAATATTTCCATTATCATGAAGTGAAAGTGAAAGTGTAAACTGTGACTCTCATCGTTGTCTCGGCTTGTGGATGTTCATATTCTAGACCTGTCGATCTATTGGTTAAAAAACTGTCTATGCAAATCCGTCCTGTTATAATCTGCTCTGCATAACAAACCAGCTTGTTGTTCAGCTAAAGCTCATTTCAGCCAAATGAATTCCATAGCTTCCAACCATCTCAGAGTTTGATTATGGGGCTGAGCGTCATTCAGCAGTGCATTTTTATACTCATGTTAGCACAAGGTAATAAAGCACCTAAACAGAAAACACTGCCATCTAACTATACTTCTGCATCACTAATATTAAATGACCTACATTTGTCCTCCAATGTACAATTGATTTGATGATGTTTTACCAGAATATTAGATTGTTTCTTATAGTCCCCTCTAGGGGCTGGACATGCAAAGGAGACTTTCCCTTTATATAACCACAGACTCCATCTGCATTGTTTCCACTTAGTTTAGACTTCAGGATGAGCCATGCAACAACACATTACTTCCTGTTCCCATTATTGACCATAACCCGTGAGTAACAGCTTCTTTGTGCAGGTATCAGTTATATAAATTATGTCATTATGTAAAAGTATGAAATGATGAAATGTATTTGACAGGTTGTGGATGTCAGACACTATCCGAGTCTGAGTCAGTGGTTATTAAACCTGGAGGATCTCATCAACTCACCTGTACCTACTCTGGGATTAGTGATCGAGATGCAGTCATTTCCTGGATTAGACAGGATCAAGGAAAAGGTTTAGAGTGGATCCCATATATTTCTGCTCCGAGTGGTAGCAGAAGATTCATAATATCCAGAGACAACAGCAAGAAGCAGGTGTATCTAGCCTGAACAAAATTATAAATGCAAAACTTTTGTTTTTGCCCCATTTTTCATGAGCTGAACTCAAAGATCTAACTCTTTTTCTTTGTACACAAAAAGCCTTTATCTCTCAAATATTGTTCACAAATCTTTCTAAATCTGTGTTAGTGAGCACTTCTCCTTTGCAGAGATAATCCATCCAGCTCACAGGTGTGGCACATCAAGATGCTGATTAGACAGAATGATTATTGCACAGGTGTGCTTTAGTTCGGCCACAATAAAAGGCCACTCTTTGTCACTCAATGGCAGTCCAGCCAGGCCAGAGTCTCTCCATCAAATGCAAGGTTTTATATTCAGTTACAACCGATAACACACATTGGATCCGACATCCTGCAGGAAAAACTCTTTAGTGGATTGGGTACATCAGTAATGGTGGGAGCACAGGTTACAGTGACAAACTGAAAAATATGTTGTTTCTCCAGAGACACGTCTCTACTAACACAATAACAATTCGAGACTGAACACACAGCTGTATATTAATGCACTCGTTTTACCCACACTAAGACACATCAACAACATCCCTGTACAAAACCATCCTGTACAGAAAACTGTTCATCAGCAAAAGCAGAAATATATTTGACCAGTTTGGTGCTCCCAACATGCTTCCTAATATTCCATGCAAATGAACATTTACACAGTTTATATCTGATTACTTTTTCACCTGAAGAACCAAGTAAAGTAAAAAAGCCATTTCAATAAACTCTTGTGCATGTGCTGTAACTCACAAATGAGTTCCTGTTATCACTTCTGTCATCAAAGTTTTAAACAGTCTCTGGTTTGACAGAATTTTCTGTGACTAAAAACTGGAGACTACTAACTATTTGTTAAATGTCCAATTACAGAACATAGAACCAAATGTGTCCATTAAATGTGAATGAAAACTCACGTGTTAATATTGAATACTGATTCTGATGTTCAGAATCGCATTAAATATCCAATAAGATAAGGAGTGTCTTTATGCAAATGTCCTTCCCTGTTATATATTTAAGCAACACAGACCAAGAGCTTTTACTGATTCTGCTTCAACACACACCATGATCTCTACATCACTACTGCTGCTGCTGCTGGCAGCCGTACACTGTAAGTGTTTCTACATTTAACTTTTTTATTTTAATTATTATTATTGCTTTTTGCTTTTACAACAATAAAATAACTTTTCTTTAACAGGTGGTCTCTGTGTTGAGCTGATCCAGATCAGATCCACAGTATTAACCCCTGGTCAGTCACTGACTCTGACCTGTAAAGTGTCTGGATATTCAGTAACAAGTACCTACTGTACACACTGGATGCGACAACCTGCAGGAAAAACTCTGGAGTGGGTTGGAGAGATTTGTCATAATGGTAACACTTACTACAGTGAGAAACTGAAAAGTAGGTTTCAGGTTACCAGAGACACGTCCAGCAACACAGTAACATTAACAGGACAGAACATGCAAACTGAAGACACAGCTGTGTATTACTGCGCTCGTTACCACACAGTGATACACATCAACAACATCCCTGTACAAAAACATAGAATACAGTGTACATTATAACGGAATGTCCAATGTCTCCTGTGCAAGAGACATACACAAGCACATCCTCATGATCTATAAATATTCCCTCAGCAGAAAACTGAACACATTTATTGTCAACAGCATCCATTCACACTCAGCACTCAGAAATGAACTCTTCATTCCAAACAATTCAAACTCCTCAAACTAGATAAAGTATTTAAATGCGATATAAAAGTTTAATCATGGATCTTGGATTTTGAGTCATTTGGAAGTAAAAGAATAAAAGTGTTTCCATACTACTACAACTCCTTTCACTACTACAAACTTCTGGAATTAAAATCACCTGTAGGGGGCAGCAGATCGCTTGTTTTCTAAACAGCAGTTATGAAACTATGAATTACCAACGACCTCCACAGGTATTGTTAGTCAGCAGGGTACTGGTGGAAATTAGGCTACTGTTGACCAAAGAGGGAAAGGAGAGGAGGAAGACATCTACAGAGACAGCTAGGAAAGGAG
Source organism: Silurus aristotelis (assembly GCF_946808225.1). NCBI lineage: Eukaryota > Metazoa > Chordata > Actinopteri > Siluriformes > Siluridae > Silurus > Silurus aristotelis. The sequence goes on from NC_139590.1 coordinate 21,861,779, forward strand.
AAGTGTAGTAGAGAAGAGGTTAGTGTTGATACTTTAAATGTTGGTACTATGACTGTTAAAGGGAGAGAGGTAGCTGATATGATGGAGAGGAGAAAGGTAGACATGTTGTGTGTTCAGGAGACAAAGTGGAGAGGGAATGAGGTCAGGAACATTGGAGGGGTTTAAACTGTTCAATCATGGTGTGGATGGAAAGAGAATTGGTGTAGGGGTGATCCTGAAGGAAGAGTAGAGTAAGAGTGTAGTGGAGGTGAAGAGAGTTTCTGATAGAACATTTTATTATTTTTTATATTGTTCCAGCTGTTTATTACAGATAACATTCCTCTTGTTTCACATGTGTGTAAAACAGAGGTATTAGAGAAATAAAACACCTTCACCTCGCTCCTGTTGGATTTCACTGAGACCTGAGTGATCTGAGATCACTGATAATCACTGAGATCTTGTTCAGTGATTATCAGTGATCAGAAAGCTTCATGTAGTTCTGAGTGTTACAGTGATGCACAGTGCATGACATCTAATGAGTAAAGAGCAGTTATAGACATGACAGAATGAAACACAGCTGGAGTCTTACAGTAAGCATTTTCTCTTTATGGCTACTCCTTTATACATCTCTAGTGGGCGTGTCATGCAAACCAAATCCTGCCTTCGAACCATTTATGCTGCTACATTCAGCTCAACAACACAGCAGCAGTTTGTGTTCATTTTAAACAACAGGAATTGTTTTCATTCTTTGAGATGGGACTAGGCAGAGTTTTAAGTTACTTCACTTTAGCAATGTTCATTCAATGTTGGTATTATTGATTATTTCATATAGAGAGACATTTTCATTATTTTTTAAATACTTTTTCTCAGACTTTATTTTGTGTATTGTTGTATTTCAGATTGCTGCAGTCAGACACTGATCGAGTCTGATTCAGTGATCATCAAACCTGATCAGTCTCATAAACTGACCTGCACAGCTTCTGGATTTAATTTCGGTGGCTCTTGGATGGCTTGGATCAGACAGGCACCTGGAAAAGGGCTGGAATTTGTTGCAAATATGTATGATGGTAGCAACATACATTACTCCAGTGCAGTTAACGGCCGCTTCTCTATCTCCAGAGACAACAGTAAGATGCAGGTGTATCTGCAGATAAACAGCGTGAGGACAGAAGACACTGCAGTGTATTACTGCACCCGACACACACAGTGACACTTCTCCTTAAACATTAGTACAAAAACGTGCTGTAATCACATGACAATCTCTCATTTTCATAACCAGTGTATTCAAAGAATCAGATTGTCTATAAGTAACATTTATTATTTCATTTTCTCCCGCTTATCCGTAATTCGGGTCGCGGGGGCAGCAGTCTAAGCAGATTCCCCAGACACTTCTCCGTGTCCCGGGATCGGGCTGTCAAGGCCCCCACCTTCGACTGCTGCCCAATCCTCTCAGCACCGGTCCCTTACGGTCCCTCCTGCAGGTGGTGAGCCCACGGGATTACCCCCAAACGTGGGTGACCCCACGTTTATTTTTCTCGTAAGGGTCCCCTGGAGCATAGAGGGTTAAGGGCCTTGCTCAAGGGCCCAAGAGTGGCAGCTTGGCGATACCGGGGCTTAAACCCCTGACCTTCCAATCAGTAACCCAGCGCCTTAACCGCTGGAGCCACCACTCCCCAGTTAATATTCTACTCATAATTTAATAATATATTATTTCAAATTTATTGTTGAATGCTTTCACTTTTCTCCACGCTTCCACAAGTCTGTGTAATAACCTTCAGCAGTATAAAGCATGTGAGAATCAGAGCTACAGAAAAGCTTTTACTGAGAGCAAGAACGTTTTAACATAACCCTAAACCCTTAGTTTCCATTCAGTATTTTTTCTTTATGTATATAGTGTGTAAATTTACTTGATGTTTTCTGAGAAATTAAAATCTATAAAGATTTATAGAATTCCTGCTCTGAGAGAGAGTCTTTCCAGGTGCTCATGTAGAGATTAGCAAACTTTCCCCCCACTGCAGTACCATAAATCTGGAGATAATTTTCCACAATTAAAATCTCAAAAATAAGTTATGTTTCATTATAAAAACTCAAAAAAAAAACTTTTCACTTTCACTGTCTGGATATTTTGTGAATATGTGTTTAATGGCCTGTAACCCCATTTGTATATCAGAATTTGTGTATGATAATTTGATCTCAATGTAAAATAAAAATGCACATTCAGGTAATGCTAAAATAAAAGTTTTTTTATTTTATTTACAAAATTGTGTGGTGTCCTGAATGTCCAAACTGTTGTGTTAATGGGGTTTCAGAATAATGTAATAGTAAATAAACTCGGCCACCTGTTACAACTTTGAGGCGCATTCAATGAGAATTGTCATGGAAAAGATTTGATCCTCCATAAGATAAATCTCCTCCTCATGATTTAAATACATTCTCCTTCCATCATCAGCAGATAAGCAAATCTAAGCATCAGGGCTGGACATCACTCTATTTAAACAATGTTAAACTTTGGAGAACAGAGAAGACCCCAGTACAAACAACACACACCATGTTCTCTACATCTCTACTGCTCCTGCTGGCAGCTGCTTCCTGTGAGTGTTTTATCCAATTCATTTACTACAAGAACAATAAATGTGCAGTGTATATTGTGTGAGATATCACCATGTGTTTTCCTCCACAGATGTGTATGGTGTGGAACTGACTCAGCCTGCTTCCATGACAGTCCAGCCAGGCCAGAGTCTCTCCATCAACTGCAAGGTTTCATATTCAGTTACAGGAGCTCATACCGCTTGGATTCGACAACCTGCAGGAAAAACTCTGGAGTGGATTGGTATCATCTATCATCATGGGGGCACAGATTACAGTGACAAACTGAAAAATAAGTTCAGCATCTCCAGAGACACGTCTACTAACACAATAACAATTTGAGGACAGAACATGCAGACTGAAGACACAGCAGTGTATTACTGCGCTCGAGACCCCACAGTGATACACGTCACAAACATCCCTTTACAAAAACATCCTGTACAGAAATCTGTTCATCAGCAAAAACAGAAATACATAATTTTATCAGTTGATAATTTTATTAACAGAGTTTATCAATAAAATCTTTATATATACCTGTGCTGTACCTCATAATGCCTTTATTCCTGACAAAATCACTTGTTTACTTTTTTCTTCATGGTTCTTATTTTTTCTTCTCGGTTTCTTCACGAGTATAGCAGTCGAGTCTCATCAACACTCACCATGAAGATACATGGAGTTTCTTCTGCAGAGGATCTGGTTTAATTTTGGAAGCTATAACATGCACTGGATCAGACAGCAGGAGAACAAACACCTGGTGTGGATGGGGTTTATCTACAATGATGCCAGTGGCTCTGGTGTGAGAGCAGAGGACACAGCTGTGTATTACTGCGCATGCACAAGGATTCATTTTTCACATAATAAGTTAAGGACACCAAACATCTAATGCAGTGAAATGATGGATCACTGAGCAACCAGTGAAAAATAACAGCTATATCTAGATCTCTAAATTAAAACAAAATATCTAACCAAGGAATTTTCTTAGCCATCGGTTAAATTCATATATAAGAACTAGACTCTGTAACCAATAAAGAAAGCAGTTCAAGCCTCTGAAAAACACAGACACTGATTTTGTGCTTTGTGTCTCCTGAAATCTAACAGTTACAATTCAGAATTTTTTCAAGAATGTGTTTACGTGAGACATTGAACACGGTCATTGTATCTTATGGTCACATTTTCACAGAGTAGGTGATTATTGAATACATAAACTACATAGATTAAGAAAATTTAAATGAAGCATTGAATTAATTTCTAAGAGATTTGTAACTTCATACCACCGCCCTGTTATTGCTTATTTTCCCAGAACAGCGCCCCCAGCTGTGATTTATTCCTTATTTAATGGAGTTATTTTCTAGTGTGTTTGCTTGTTCACCTGACAGTCCATAATCTCCTCATTCACACCTGTCTTAATCTTCTTAATTGTTAAAACATCACATCAAACAGAATTAAAATACACATGCAATATAAAGTCTCAGATTCATTTAGTGTATATGTTCAATGCCAGATAGGATTTATTAGAAAAATAGGGAGGTTTCTCATATAGACAAATCCATCAAATGTCCCTTAAGATAAAGTGTTTCTATGCAAATGTCCTTCCCTGTTATATTTTTAAGCAACACAGACCAAGAGCTTTTACTGATTCTGCTTCAACACACACCACGATCTCTACATCATTACTGCTGCTGCTGCTGGCACACACACACACACACACACACACACACACACACACACACACACACACACACACACACACACACACACACACACACACTATATAAATATGGGATGTAACTGTGACGTATCTCTGCACTGAACACAGCTTCTATGGAAAGTTTATGCAAATCTTCATCTCCTCTTGTAATATTAACAGCGTGATTTTCTAGAGAGGAAGATCTTCTCATTACTCCTCCTTCAGCACAAACATGTTGTCTTCAGTTTCACTGCTTCTTCTGGCTCTCGTCCCCTGTAAGTGTTTGGATTTCAGCTTTATTAGTTCATCTGATCCTTTCAGTTCAACGTGTGAACCTTTACTGTTTCTCTTTTCACAGATGTGTTCTGTGCTACTGAGCTCATCCAGCCAGACTCAGTGCTTCTAAAGCCAGGAGAGACTTTATCCATCACCTGTAGAGTGTCTGGAGCTTCTATCACTGATAGCAGCAACCACTATGGAACAGTTTGGATTCGACAACCTGCAGGAAAAGCTCTGGAATGGATTGGATGCATACGTTATGAGGGGAGCACATATTACGGTGACAAACTAAAAAATAAGTTCAGCATCTCCAGAGACACGTCTACTAACACAATAACTATTCGAGGACAGAACATACAGGCTGAAGACACAGCTGTGTATTACTGCGCTCGTGAGCCACACAATGAGACACGTCACCAACATCCCTGTACAAAAACAATCTGTACAGGAGTCTGTTCATCAGCCAAATCAGAATTGTTTCTGTTTGTTGTGTGTTGACTCATGTTTTTTTATGAACAGAGTACAAAAGTCCTTAATGAACAGTGCTCATCGTGTTTCAAAACTCATTATTTTACTTTACAAAAAATCTAGATCAAATGTGTGATCTATATACAAACCTCCATCTGGCCCTCACCCATCTGGATAACCAGGACTCTTATGTAAGGATGCTGTTCATAAACTTCAGTTCAGCATCCAAGACAATTATTCCTCAGCACCTGGTCAAGAAGCTGAGCCTACTGGGCCTGAACACCTCCCTCTGCAACTGGATCCTGGACTTCCTGACTGAGAGACCTCAGTCAGTCAGGATCAGGAACAGCATCTCCAGCACCACCACACTGAGCACTGGAGCCCCTCAGGGCTGTGTGCTCAGTCCACTGCTGTTCACTCTGCTGACTCACGACTGTGCACCAACGCACAGCTCAAATCATATCATCAAGTTTGCCGATGACACGACCGTGGTGGGTCTCATCAGCAAGAACGACAAGTCAGCATACAGAGAGGAGGTGCAACGGTTAATAGCCTGGTGTGGAGCCAACAACCTGTCTCTGAACGTCGACAACTGTGTGACCGACAAACATCTCAACAAACATCTGAACTGAACTCTCTCACACACACACACTTACACACAACTGTGTGACTGATCTGAACAACCGGACTCAACACACATCATACACGTCGCACACCCAGGTATTAGCACCATTCACACTTTTCACTATCGCAAAATGTTTACATGCCGTTTGTTGCTAAACTTCCGGGACTTGCTCTTTTTGCACAATATTCTGTCCAAATCCTTTAGTCACTGTTTAGTTTATTTTGATTGCTGCTATATTGTAGAATTGCACAATGTCTGTTTACATTTTCTGTTTACATTTTTCTGCTACTGTGCACCTTATTCTGTCACGACAGGTTTTACTGGCGGAGCTACTGCTGTTTTTATTTTTATATTTTGTGTATTGTGTATTGTCCTTGTGTTGTCTTTTGCACTGTATGCACCAGTTGCACACATGCACTTTATGTGGCGAGGATCTTTAGTTCCTGGCCCTGTGTTCTTCTGTTCTGTGACTGTTGTTTTATGATGTTTTATGTAGCACCTGGGTTCAGGAGGAACGTTGTTTTATTTCACTGTGTACTGCATCAGCTATATATGGTTGAAATTACAATAAAAGCTTCTTGACTTGAAACCCCTGATGATCTCTCAAATCAAACCTTACTTCAGAACAGCCAGCAGAGGGCGAGAGCAGCACACATTGAATGTCCATATGGGAGAACTCAATTACCCAGAATTCTCCAGGCTCATTAACCTGGAATGGCTGCACCTGCAAAACGGGATTCTTAAAACCTGCATTGGACACAACACTTCGTTATACCTGTGTAGAGGGGTGACTGGTACAATATGTCAGGTCTCTGCCTGAGGTTAGAGGAAAAGTGAAAGAAACAATGTAAAATATAATAAATAGTGAGAAAAGTAACTAAAAAGAAAAAAGGTGGAGAGAAGAATGAACAAGAAAAGAGGAAGAAAACAAAACAAAATATATGAAACAACATTGAAAACTGCACATGCACTCAAATCCTTCCCCAAAGCTTCATTTTAGTTATTTATAAGAAAGCCTGTTTTTCTTACTCTGTAGCTGAATCCACAATAAACTATCCAGTGTTCATCTTTTATCACTCTATTTTGTGAATTATTTATTTATTTACAAATTGAAGACAACAAATCATTTCTTAATTTTGTAAGAACTCCACTTGTGTTATAGCAGTATCAACAGCTCATCCCTCACCAGCATTTTTCTCTCTCATGAAGTTGCAGTTTGTTACTTTAAACAAAGAAAAACTTTCATTCTGAAGACTTTCTTTAAACTTATTTCCAGCTTTGCCTCTCACTGATATCAAGTTCTCACACTGGAGACTCCTTTCATGAAGACTGAATAAACATCTCCTCATAGAAACCTCACCATACCAACAATCGCACCCATTTTTAATCCTTTATGTGGAGAGCCATGCAGATAATAATAATAATAATAATAATAATAATAATAATAATAATAATAATAATAATAAGTTTAATTTATATAGTGCCTTTCCCAAGCTCAAAGACGCTTTACAAGGTACAATATTTCAATATTTCCAGACAGATGAAATATAATGAACATACATAAACATAAACATATTGGTCAAACATTTGCCCAGGAGGAAGGATCACATGCAGCTGCATGAGTTAATAACAAAGACAACACAGACACAAAAACATACAGGACAAGAGAAAGAACACTACATAGTACATGAAACATACACCACATTTCAGAAAAATTAAGGACTCCTAACACATATGCATTGACTGATAGTGGAGGTTGAAAAGGTGGTTCTTAAGCCTTGATTTAAATTCAGACAGAGTGGTGATGGTTCTGGGTGCAATGGGTAAGGAGTTCCATAGTGTTGGAGCAATGACAGAAAAGGATCTGCCACCCGCAGAGCATAGACGGTATCTAGAAATACATAGAAGTTCAGAATTTAAAGACTGGAGTGATCGTGAAGGAACATAGGATGAGAGAAGATCGGAAAGATGGGGGGGCATTTAGTGCCTTATAAGTGAGCAGTATGATTTTATATTTTATGCGAGATGAGACTGGCAGCCAGTGAAGATCAAATAATATAGGGGTAATGTGGGCAGATTTTTTATTGGAGGTTAACATTCTGGCAGGCGAGTTTTTTATGTACTGTAAACGTGAGATTGAGTGAGCTGATAGACCAGAGAAGAGTGAATTGCAGTAGTCGAGACGGGACGTAATCAGAGCATGCACTAATGTTTCAGCGTCATTTCTGCAGATAAAAGGTCGCAGTTTGACAATGCGTTGTAAATGAAAAAAAGTCGTTTTAGAGAGGCTGCGAATATGGGCATCAAAGGATAGTGAGGGGTCGAATATGATACCTAAGTTTCTAACAATAGCTGAGGGGAAAATCGTAGTAGCATCCAGATCAAGACTAAAGTCCACAGATTTGTTTTTTATTAGAGATGGGGGACCAGTTATCAGAATGTTTTACCCAGATTCAGGATAAGAAAACTTGAGTGTAGCCATTGTTTTAACTCGCTAACACAAGAGGAGAGTGAGGATTTTACATTAGGAGAATCTGGTTGACAAGCAGTATATAACTGAATATCATCAGCATAACAATGATAACTAAAACCATGTCGACAAATGATGTTGCCAAGCGGCTGAATGTACAGAATAAATTGTAGTGGGCCAAGAACAGAGCCTTGTGGGACACCCTGTTTAAGTAAGACAGTAGGAGATATGGAATTGTGTATGGAGATGTGATATTGCCTGCCCGTTAGATAAGAGGAAAACCAGGATAGTGCAGAGCCTGATATGCCAAATTCTGCTAAGCGGGAAAGTAAGATCTTATGACAGACAGTATCAAAGGCAGAGCTAAGGTCTAATAGCAGAAGTATAGAGAGAGTACCTGAGTCTCCAATGAGTAAAAGATCATTAACAACCTTTACTAGTGCAGTATGCTGTTGGCGGAAGCCAGATTGAAAAATATCGTAGAGGTTGTTACCAGCTAGGAATGACTGCAGTTGAGAGGCCACAGCCTTTTCCATGATCTTTGATACAAATGGCAGGTTGGAAATAGGGCGGTAGTTGGATAAGTCTGCCGGGTCCAAATTAGTCTTTTTAAGTATGGTAGTAACAGCAGCAGTCTTAAGTGACACAGGTACAGTAGAGGAGATAAATGACATATTGCATTTATTGCAATAAGGTGGGAGATGGGGGCAGAAATCGCCGATGTACTGTCTTTTAGCAGGAAAGTAGGTGCAGGATCAAGAGTGCATGATAAGAAGTTAGATTTTTGTATTAACTCAGTGATTAAAGAGGAATTGGTTAAGGCTAGGGTTGTCATAGAAATGTTAGATTGATTACACATCGGTAGTTGGTTCCTCACCAAATGTCGCATACAGAGTATCTAGCTTACCCTGAAAATGGTTCAGAAAAGAGCAGCACATAACCATGGATTCAGAGACACTAAGGCTGTGCTTTGGTGCTTGAGTCAGTTTATTAATTGTGCTAAATAACATTTTGGGCCTATTGCTTGCTTTGTTAATGATGCTGGAGATATGGTCAGAGCGGGCTGTATTTAAGGCCAATTTATATTGCTGAAGGCATTCAGCGTATATAAGAAAATGGCCGGTTGGACCAGTTTTCCTGAACAGACGTTCATGTTGTCTACATTTTACCTTCAAACCTCGAAGCTCTGCATCGAACCACAGGGAGGAATGGGACATAGGGACAGACCTAATCTTAGTTGGGGAAAACTCATCCAACAATTTTTCAACAGAACTGCAATACTTGTCATAAATCATAGATGGGCAGGTTAAATTTTGCACATCAGAAAGATCAGAGGAGGCAACAGAATCACAAAAGGAGCTAGTGTCAACAGTGTTTAAATGACGATAACGTATGGTTATATTTTTGATGTGGTTGACTGGACAGATAGATGTAAAATCAAAGGAGATGAGTCTATGGTCAGAAAGAGGGGTAGCTAAACTGTCAACAGAGATATTATTCAGATCAGATGTACAAACAAGTTCAAGCGTGTGACCATGAGTATGAGTTGGAAAATTAACATGCTGGATGAGGTCAAAACAGTCCAAGACAACATTTAGCTGAGTAGCAGTGGAGCAAGCAGTATCAACATGAATGTTGAAATCACCAAGAAGAATAACTTGGGACGACACAGCACATGCTTGGGTTAGTAGTTCACTGAGTTCTGAGAAAAAATAACTTTATTGTTTAGGTGGTCTGTAAATTAATATAAGTACAACGGGATGTTTGATACCAAACTTCATAACCATGTACTCAAATGTCGTGGTATTGTGAAAAACCAGTTTAGAGACAGTTAAAGACGCACGAAAAATGACAGCAAGACCACCCCCTTTACCAGTTGTACGTGGTTCTGACATATGTCGATATCCAGTAGGGGTAAGCAGATTCAGCTGGATAAAAGGTGCCTTGCTTTCAACTTTCAATAGCAGATATCAACTTTATAGCCAGGGCACTTTTGGACCAATCAGAACTGAGAAAACAACAGCACTGTGGTTTAATAGGCTATAATCATGAACTCATTCAGTGGGTCTGACTGCACAATCACAATCCAGCCGCAATTAAATGCAAAGCACAAGGTTTTATTTAGAAAGTTTCTATAAAATAAGGAAAATCTGCTATAGAACGAAGGACACAGAAACTGGACAAGAAAAAAAATGATTGCATGAAACTGAGTGACAGGAAAACAAATATATAAATATTGTAGTTTGTTTTTTTATTCCAGGCTTCACAGAGTGTTGACCTTGAACTTGATCCTCCTGCAGCTCTGCCTGTGTCCCATCTCTTCCTAGTGGTGGAGTGAAACCATGAACAGCCTGTGGTTAATAATTGAAAAGCTCTGAGTGTCATGGACACGACACACCATATTTAAATAGAGTCTGGTCTATTAAGAATGTTCTTGGCTGACGATTATTCATCTGCCAGATTGTTATGGACAGTCCGTGACCTCCTCTGCTTCTGTGATAAAGAGACCTGGAAAATCAGTCACTGTGTCCTGTACTGTCTCTGGATTCTCAAAGTGCAGCTACCGGATGCACTGGATCTGTCAGAAACCAGGACGAGGACTGGAGTGGATCGTATACATTGATACTGGCACAACATTTTCTCAGTTTCGACAGGGCCAGTTCTCCATCACTAAAGACACCAATAAAAACATGCTGTATCTAGAAGAGTCTGAAAGCTGAAGACACTGTGCACAAGACTCACACTGACACAACAGACTGCAGAGCTGTACAACAATTTACACAAATATAAACACACGAGCTGTAAATATTCCCTCAGCAGGAAACTGAAACCCAGAGACATTTATTATAAACAAAAAGGGTTTAATTTCTCCTTTTTTCTCTTCCTCCATTAACAGTCAAAATTTCTCTGTAAAATATTTTTTTCTTTTTATTATCTCTGGCTGGTGCTTAAGGCTGAAGACAAATATGAAAGCAAATGTCTTTACTTCTCCTGCACCATAATGAAAAATTTAACTCTCATGCAAATCAAACCTGATTTTTAATTATTTGAATACTATTGAAATACGTTCTTTTCCCATCATCAGCAGATATGCAAATCCAAGAATCAGGGCTGGACCTCACTCTATTTATGTGATGTGAAGGTTAAACTCTGTTAAACTTTGGAGAACAGAGAAGACCCCAGTACAAACACCACACACCATGTTCTCTACATCTCTACTGCTCCTGTTGGCAGCTGCTTCCTGTGAGTGTTTTATCCAATTCATTCATTTACTACAAGAACAATAAATGTGCAGTGTATATTGTGTGAGATATAACCATGTGTTTTCCTCCACAGATGTGCATGGTGAGGAACTGACTCAGCCTGCTTCCATGACAGTCCAGCCAGGCCAGAGTCTCTCCATCAACTGCAAGGTTTCATATTCAATTACGAGCTATCATACAGCTTGGATCCGACAACATGCAGGAAAAGCTCTGGAGTGGATTGGATACATCCATAGTGGTGGCAGCCTATATTACAGTGACAAACTGAAAAATAAGTTCAGTATCTCCAGAGACAATTCCAGGAACACAGTAACATTAACAGGACAGAACATGCAGACTGAAGACACAGCTGTGTATTACTGCGCTCGTTACACACAGTAAAACACATCAACAACATCCCTGTACAAAAACATCCTGTACAGAAAACTGTTCATAAGCAAAAGCAGAAATACAACATTTTATCAGTTTGGTGTGTTTTGTGTCATGTTTCTTCATGAACAGTGGACAAAGTCCTGAGTGAACATCATGTTTAAAAACTCAGTGTGGTTATTTTAATTTACAGAAAACTTGAGATAAAATGTGTGAACTCTGTACAAGCAAACCTGGAATTTATATGCATCTTAATTTGAATACCATAATAATTGTGACATGCAGGAGCATTGTGGATATTTGGACAGTCCATATCCAGTTGTTTCATTTCCTGAATTCTGCTTTACCTGCATCTTCTGACTTTTCCCAGACGACCACACATAGAATACATCGTGTTCCTTTTCATTTTCCATCACATCCAAAATATCACATGAAGTAATAAATATTGATAAACATGAGTAAAATCTAATTATATAATGGATAGGAAAATGTTTAAACATATTTTTCATATTTTGAAAAGTCAGTACCGTAGCTCTTACATGTAGTGAATGTGTACGTGTTTTTACAGTTTCAGGAAATACCTTATATCTTTCAGCCTGCATGTGCCTTTATGAAACCATAAACACTGTCATGCAAATCAAACCCCCTATAAAATATATGAGGTGTTCTAAGGAGAAGTCAGTTTCTGTGTTCAGCTTTCACTCAAACCATGTTCTCTACATTTCTCCTCCTGCTGTTAACAGCTGCATCTGGTAATTATGTGGGGAATTTTGGAGATATGCTGTACAGATAATTGTGTTCATTATATCTGTATGAAAGAATGCACCTAAATATTGACATGATTATTTGTTCACAGGAATTAAATGTATTGAACTGGTTCAGCCTGCAGTCATGGTTGTTAAGCCTGGAGAATCATTTCAAGTCCCCTGTAAGATCACTGGGTACACCGCCACAAGCTCCTGTACTAACTGGATACGACAAGAATCAGGAAAAGCCCTAGAAATTATCGGCTGGTACTGCAGCTCCAGTGATACTGGCAGCAAAGATTCACTAAAGAACAAAATCCATTACACAGCCGAGGCCTCCAGCAACACTGTGATCTTACACGGGCAAAACTTTCAGGCTGAGGACACAGCTGTGTATTACTGCACTCGTTACACGGTGAAACAGATCAACTAGGACCCTGTACAAAAACACACAGTACAGAAGACTGTTAGGGGCAGAAAATATTTTTTCCTCTGAATGTTTTGTCAGTTCAGACAAGTGTGTAAAGACAGCATCACTTTATAACTTTATAACTTTATATTCAGTTAGAAGCCAGACTGGCTGTAATTGTTCTGCAGGCCACATCATTGTTAAAAATCTATTGATATATATTTATTAAAAACACGTTTTTGTCTTTATTTGTGTTGACATTATTGTTCACATTGGATTTATACTGTTTTTATATTTGTCATATAAATAGAGTTGTTATAAACACTTTGTTTATTTCAATTATGCTGCACAAAATAATGTATAAATAATAGTTTGAGGTGCATTATTTAAAACCACCGAAGGAGGCAGCAGAGTTCAACAAATAAGGTACAAAATAAGATGCCTGGGTTCCTGCTACTGCATTAGAATTCAGCTCATGACTAGGCTCCAAAACCCGTTTTAACCCTTTACACTTGCTGTCTTGCTGCATATATCACTTATATTTAGACTTTTAAATCAGACCGTGGACTGATGAACTGTTAGATATTGATATTTAGTTATACAGCAGATTTTCTGGTAAGAAGACAAATTCATGATTGTTGGATTTACAGGCCCTAAAGCAGCAAAGCCTCTTTAAACCATCATATTACCACCATCATGTGTGTGTCTGCTTGCATGCAGTTGAGTGATTTGTCAGATTTTTGCTAATTTAATATGAAATTACCAGAAACATCTTCAAAAAATAATTTCTTTATAGCAGGAGTGAACTAATAAGGTGGAAGGTGATAGAGCAGATAATACTGTATATCCAAGCTGTATATCTTTCTGCATCTTTTCACTATTATAGACAGTTTTGTCTAGATTTATTATATATAACATTACGTCTCAAATAAGCTGTTTATTATGCCAAAATGTGGAAGCATGAATCCTCATGCAAGGGACTGTATTTTACCTTTTTAATGGCCTCAATTTAGTTTTAATTTAATAAAATTTTTGCTAATTATTTTTAGTATAAAAAAGAATAAAGTATTAAAAGCAGACATTTTTTAAGAAAAGGAAGATGATAAACATTGGTTTTCTGTTATCTGTAATAAATATGGTCAATAATGGATCATGTAATGGATACATATACTGATATGTAGGATTGCATCAAATATCCCCTTAAGATCTCAATGCAAATATCCTTCCCTGTTATATATTTAAGCAACACAGACCAAGAGCTTTTACTGATTCTGCTTCAACACACACCATGATCTCTACATCACTACTGCTGCTGCTGCTGGCAGCCGTACACTGTAAGTGTTTCTACATTTAACATATGATACAGTTTTGCTTTTTGCTTTTGCAACAATAAAATAACTTTTCTTTAACAGGTGGTCACTGTGTTGAGATGATCCAGACCAGATCCACAGTATTAACCCCTGGTCAGTCAATGACTCTGACCTGTAAAGTGTCTGGATATTCATTAACTGATAGCAGCTACTGTACAGACTGGATACGACAACCTGCAGGAAAACCTCTGGAGTGGGTCGGAAATATATGTCGTAATGGAAACACTTACTACAGTGAGAAACTGAAAAGCAGGTTTCAGGTTACCAGAGACACGTCCAGCAGCACAGTAACATTAACAGGACAGAACATGCAGACTGAAGACACATCTGTGTATTACTGTGCTAGTGAACCACACAGTGATACACATCAACAACATCCCTGTACAAAAACTCATACATCCCACAAATGTATTTCATGAATGAATTAATTGATTTATTACATTTTTTTAGTTTGTAGGGTCAATTAAAATTTAAATACATTATTACATCTGTTACATTGCTGCTCTTTAGGACAAAGGATTTGAAATTCATTCTTTCTTGATCTGTATTGCTGCCCTATTGACAGCAGGAACCTTGTATGTCTCCAATTTCCTCCAGATTTCTTATTCTTATTCTGGCAATGTTGAAACTTTTGTGCTCTCTAGAGGGCAGTCTGTGCAAACTCATCAGTTACAATCTGTCACTTTCTGCACATTTAGGTGATCTCTCTATTCCCACTTCACTATGATCAGCATCATGACATTAAACAGGATTACATACAGCATGAAGATCCTGATTTCATGGAGAAATTCAAAAGCATTTGCAAGATGACAGATTGTCTAATTTATGTATATATTTATTTGATGGTACAGTGCATAAACATATACATTTTGTAGAAATTATTATTTAAATGGCTTATGGTTTTTATAGGTTCATTGCATAAGTAACGGTTTTTCCAAATAACTGGTTCTACACAATATTCAGTCATTATAATCATCTCTACACTGAGCAGCCTGTGGAGGTGGATTTAATACATCCATAGTGGTCATGGACACTCCCTATTCAAATAGAGTCGTCTATAAACAGCATGTTCTTGCCTCTTCTAGTTTCCAGTGAGCTCTGTGATAGATATCACTCCCATCCACTTTAAATCTGGGTGAAGCACATCTCCAAGAAGAATGATTTTAAGACATTGGATTTTATTTGGACTCATTTCATGTATGTTTCTGAATATTTCATGTGAAAAAAATAATTTATCATTTTGACCTAATTAACATTACTTACATTACTGATCTGTATCCCTATTTAATACCCACACTGTCTATACTGTCTCACATTGTCTGTATTGTCTTGTATAGTCTGTTTTTGTCTTGTCTTGTCTGTTTTGTCATGTATAGGTTTTATTTATGTCTGTAATTTTGAGCGTCACTAACAGCTGGAACCAAATTCCTTGTGTGTGTCAACACACTTGGCCAATAAACGTGATTCTGATTCTGATTCTGATTTCACCATAACATGACCTAGTTCTATTCTTCTCTTCTAGATTCTTATGGACAGTCACTGACCTCCTCTGCTTCTGTGACGAAGGAACCTGGAGAGTCAGACACTCTGTCCTGTACTGTCTCTGGAATGTCACTAAGCTTTTTGCACTGGATCCGTCAGAAACCAGGAAAAGGACTAGAGTGGATTGGACGCATTGACAATGACACTAGCACAACATTCGCTCAGTCTCTACAGGGCCAGTTCTCCATCACCAAAGACACCAATAAAAACATGGTGTATCTAGAAGTGAAGAGTCTGAAAGCTGAAGACACGGCTGTTTATTACTGTGCGAGACACTCACACTGATACAACAGACTGCAGAGCTGTACAAAAACTTACACAAGCACGTCCTCATGAGCTGTAAATATTCCCTCAGCAGGAAACTGAACCCCAGAGACATTTATTATAAACAAAAGGGGTTTTATTTTTTCTTCCTTCTTTAATTACAACAAAATTTATCTGTAAGAGAATCTCTGGCTGGTGCTGAAGGCTAAAGAAGGCACTGGTTGATGAATTAGTATGTAAATACTATTAGTTCTTAGATTTAGTAAATGTGGACATGTTTTTACTTTGGCAGGAAATGCAGTGTGTCTTTACTTTTACTGCACCTTTATGAAAAACTAAACTCTGTCATACAAATCAATCCTGATACTAAATTTACCTCAAATATTTTATATCTAATCTTTGTTCTAAGTGTCTTGTACAGTTTCCTCTGTAATTGATGTATGAATGCAAAACAAGTTGGTAAAGAGTTTTTGGAAAAGATATGATCCTCAACAAGCTGCACAGAGGCTATACATCAGTGTGGTTTTAAAATCTGATTGGTCAAAAGATAATCATTCATATTCTCTATTTGAACCTCCAACAAAAGTGCCATCTACTAATAACAGGATTATACTAATGTGCACATTCTGCTATCGCTTTTTACAGCTACTCTTAAAAGATTAATAGGTTTTGCGTTGCAGTTTCTCACTATCAGGCCAATTGTAACTGTAACTCTGTACCTTCTTCAATGAAGTCCCTGAGCTCCTCTGCTTCAGTCTGGATTTAACTGAGACACATTTGTGTTATTCAGTGATTATCATTGATAAAAATGCTTTATGTAGTTCTGGGTGTTACAGTGATACACAATGATGGACGTAAAGAGCAGTTATGGACTTGACAGCATGAAACTCAGCTGGAGTCTTAAAGTTAGTGTTTTATCTTCATGGCAACTCCTCTGAATATTTTTACATCTCTAGTGGGCGTGTCATGCAAACCAAATCCTGCTTTTGAACCATTCATGCTGATCTATTCAGCTCGACAACACAGCAGCAGATTGTGTTCATTTCCACCAACAGGAATTGTTTTCATTTGATTTTTAAATGGGATTAGGCAAAGTTTTTCTGATTCAGTGATCAAACCTGATCTGTCTTATAAAATGACCTGCACAGCTTCTGGATTTACCTTTAGTAGCCACTGGATGGCTTGGATCAGACAGGCACCTGGAAAAAGGCTGGAATTTGTTGCAATCATTGAGTCTGATAGTGATAGGAAGTTTTACTCCAGTGCAGTTAACGGCCATTTACCATCTCCAGATACAACAGTATGATGCAGATGTATCTGCACATGAACAACGTGAGAACAGAAGATATTGCAGTGTATTATTGTGCATACAGTGGATACTTACACATTGATATTCTTAGATTTCAATACAAAATCCCAGGCATGCTGTTGTCACACACTCATTAGTGTAATAGAGCGATGGAAACATTGACCACAGCCCTGAAATTTTGCTCTTTGGTTAGAAGGACATGTTGCTGTTTCTGAAATTTAGCAAGATTCATTGCTTATTTGCTTCATGTTTATATACACTAAAATATCTGTTAATGTAAAACATCCAGCATAAATGTCAAGTGTAATTTGTTTCAACAAAATGATAAATGATTACAATAAGATGATTAAAATAAACCTGTGCTTTACCTTTCTGTTTATGAAATATTTTATTTAAAAAAATTTAAGAAAATTGCAAATTACTTACATGTGCAATATAAACTGGATTTTTTTTTTTTTTTTTTTACTGGAATAACTGTTTTTATACACAGTTTTTATACACATCATTTAATGGAATTATAAATCTAGAGCGATTGCTTATTGTTAAAAGATAACATCAAACAAGAATCATGGAAATATTTAATAATATAAATGTGCAATATCAAATATCAGATTACTGTATATGTACAATGCCAGATTAGACACATTAGGGAAATGAATTTTTTTTCATATGGACAAATCCATTAAATAAGTGTCTGGATATTCACTACTGTACAGGTGGGATACAACAACCTGCAAGAAAAACTCTGGAGTGGATCGGACATATATGTGGTAACACTTACTACAGCGAAAAACTGAAAAGCAGCGACAGAGACACGTCCAGCGGCACAGTAACATTAACAGGACAGAACATGCAGACTAAAGACACAGCTGTGTAATCTATCTATCTCACACACACTATATAAATATGGGATGAAACTGTGACGTATCTCTGCACTGAATACAGTTTCTGTGGAATGTTAATGCAAATCCCCATCTCCTTACATAATATTAACAGCGTGATTATCTAAAAAGGAAGATCTTCTCATTACTCCTCCTTCAGCACAAACATGTTGTCTTCAGTTCCACTGCTTCTTCTGGCTCTCGTCCCCTGTAAGTGTTTGGATTTCAGCTTTATTAGTTGAACTGATTCTCTCAGTTCAACATGTGAACGTTTACTGTTTCTCTTTTCACAGTTGTGTTCTGCGCTACTGAGCTCATCCAGCCAGACTCAGTGCTTCTAAAGCCAGGAGAGACTTTATCCATCACCTGTAGAGTGTCTGGAGCTTCTATCACTGATAGCAGCAACCACTATGGAACAGTTTGGATTCGACAACCTACAGGAAAATCTCTAGAATGGATTGGAACTATCTATTATAATGGAAACACAGCTTACAGTGACAAACTGAAAAATAAGTTTAGCATCACCAGAGACACGTCTACTAACACAATAACTACTCGAGGACAGAGCATGCAGACTGAAGACACAGCTGTGTATTACTGCGCTCGAGACCCAACGTGAGACACATCACCAACATCCCTGTACAAAAACATCCTGTATACAAAATGCCATTACTCCTCCATTTCATCATCATGGAATTTATTAATAGAAGAACAAACTAAAATGAAGAAGCCAATTTTTATAAATTCCTGTACATGTGCTGTACCTCATAATGCATTTATCCCTGAGACAAATTAACTTGTTTACTTTTCTCTTCACGAGAATAATATCATGATGCTAATTTGCAGTGTTGTGCTAGTTCCTAAAAAATAGTAACTAGTTACAGTTACTCGTTACTTCACTCAAAAAGTCACTCAATTACTTTGTTGATTACTTACACCAAAAAGTAATGCGTTACTGTTAAAAGTAACCTTTAGTTACTTTTTTAAAGAACGTTCTTTAATGTTTCTATTAATGCCCTTTTATGCGTTATGATCTATACAAACACAAAACTGACTTAAACACAAAGTAATTTTAAACAATATTTTAAGTCAGACCAGCACAAACTGAATATATCACACGCATTTCTGAAATAAATAACAAAACAAGCTGAATAATATATTCACAATCAAAAACTAAGGTGGCTTCTGCATCATAAAAGCTGTTGTGTTGAGCTCTTAAAATGTTCCTTACACAGCTTAAGTATGAAAACTATCAACAATGTAGAACAGAACACCGGGTTAGCTTCTAGCTTCTAGCTTCGTCGAGGCATGGAGTTTCTGGAGGTGCTGTTTATCGCAGTAGATATGACTTTGAAACCAGAAAGACACAGCTTACATTTAAAAAAAAGTTTTTGTATTTATACTCAACTAAAGTGAAATAATGAGCATATTTCCACTTTGAGAAACTTGTCTTGCTCTCGCCTCGACTCGCCATTACTGCCGCACAGACCTGAATAAACGGAGACACGTCCACAGTGTGTCTTCTTCGTGTTTACAGTGGTTCATCCACCAATCCTACAATGAGTCTCTGCTATAAACAGGTCACACTGTAGGCTACACTTCAGCCCAAATTCATTTATTTAAAAAAGTAATGGGTACACTGCGTTACAGTATTAGTTACTGTCAAAAGTAACTTTGTTACAGTAACGCGTTACTAGTAACGCGTTACTGCCCAACACTGCTAATGTATGTCACATTTCCACAGAGTAGCTGATTATTGAATACATACACTACATAGACTAAGACTGAAAATTAAAATGCAGCATGGAATGAAGCTTTAATTGTAACTGGAACTCTGCTTCATCCGACCACCCTATCATTGCGTTT
Organism: Silurus aristotelis; assembly: GCF_946808225.1. Taxonomy (NCBI): domain Eukaryota; kingdom Metazoa; phylum Chordata; class Actinopteri; order Siluriformes; family Siluridae; genus Silurus; species Silurus aristotelis. The sequence continues at coordinate 21,881,892 of NC_139590.1, forward strand.
TTTTTTTTCCTGGAACAGCACCTTCGTTCTGCTTTATTCCTTATTTAATGTGGTTATAATGTTTTCTTATTTACCTGAAAACACCTGCCAGTCCATAACCTCCCCATCTACACCTGTCTTTATCTTCTAATTTGTTAAAACATAACATCAACCACGAATTATGATATTTAATAAAATACATGTACAATATAAATTTTATCAGATGAATGTATATGTTAAATGCCATATTAGACACATTAGAAACATGGAGATGTCTTCTCATATAGACAAATCCATCAAATGTCCCCTAAGATAAGGAGTGTCTCTATGCAAATGTCCTTCCCTGTTATATATTTAAGCAACACAGACCAAGAGCTTTTACTGATTCTGCTTCAACACACACCATGATCTCTACATCACTACTGCTGCTGCTGCTGGCAGCCGTACACTGTAAGTGTTTCTACATTTAACATATAATACAGTTTTGATTATTTATAGCGTTTTGCTTTTAAAACAATAAAAAAGCTTTTCTTTAACAGGTGGTCACTGTGTTGAGCTGATCCAGACCAGATCCACTGTATTAACCCCTGGTCATTTATTGACTCTGACCTGTAAAGTGTCTGGATATTCAGTAACTGATAACAGCTACTGTACAGGTGGGATACGACAACCTGCAGGTAAAACTCTGGAGTGGGTCGGATACATGTGTCCTGGTGGTGACACTTACTACAGTGAGAAACTAAAAAGCAGGTTTCAGGTTACCAGAGACACGTCTAGCAGCACAGTAACATTAACAGGACAGAACATGCAGAATGAAGACACAGCTGTGTATTACTGCGCTCGTTACCCACAGTGATACACATCAACAACATCCCTCTACAAAAGCATTTTATTGCAACATTCTAACAGAATTATTTCAAGACACACCACTCATTTATTAATGAAGTCTCATTGAATTAATAAATAATAAATATATAGTATGTAATGTAGAGGTTAAAGCATAATGCTACATCTTTAACATTACTGCACATTATACACTCTATTATAATCACATCACTAACGAAAACATGTTCTATTCCAGTATCTTTGGTTAACAATAATCCCCTCAACAAATAATAATGTGTGAGAAAGTTTGAGATCATTTTGTCATGACTTTTGATAAGTCACATTTTTCCATTATCATGACCCAAATATCCTCAGAAATAAATCCTAATTCTCACACGACTTTATCATTCTTATATTATTTCACAGACACTTAATGAAAATGTAATCTATTGATTCGTGTTCATGGACACGATTTTCCTTCTTTCTTGTGTTTATTGTTATATTTGGTAGGCTACTCGCTATCTATCACATGCAGTCTATTGAAATATGGCATGTAACGCCTCTAGGTTACGACTGTAACCCTAGTTCCCCGAGGGAACGAGACGCCCGAAGGGGAACTCTGACATATACCAGCACTGAACAGCCTTTGTGGAAAGTTTATGCAAATATACATCTCCTTTTGTAATATTAACAGCGTGATTATCTAGAATGGAAGCGCTTCTCATTACTCCTCCTTCAGCACAAACATGTTGTCTTCAGTTCCACTGCTGCTGGCTCTTGCACCCTGTAAGTGTTTGGATTTCAGCTTAATTGTTCATCTGATCCTTTCAGTTCAACATGTGAACCTTTTCTGTTTCTCTTTTCACAGATGTGTTCTGTGCTACTGAGCTCATCCAGCCAGACTCAGTGCTTCTAAAGCTAGGAGAGACTTTATCCATCACCTGTAGAGTGTCTGGAGCTTCTATCACTGATCGCAGCAGCCACCTGGGAACAGCTTGGATTCGACAACCTGCAGGAAAAACTCTGGAATGGATCAACATCATTTATTATGATGGGCATATTGGACAGAATGATTCACTTAAAGACAAGTTTTTCATCTCTCAAGACACTTCCAGTAACAGTGTGACCTTACAGGGGAAGAACATGCAGGCTGAAGACACAGCTGTGTATTACTGCGCTCGTGACCCCCATAGTGAGACACTTCACCAGCATTCCTGTACAAAAACATCCTGTACAGAAACCTGTTTAACAGCAAATGCAAAAATGTTGCATTATATCAGTGTGGTGTTCATGAACAGTGAAGAAAGTCTTGAGTGAACAGTGCTCATCATGTTTATAAACTCTGGTTATTTAATTTTAAATTAATCTGATCCTCATGAAGATCTCAGGTCTGTACATCAGTCTATTTATGTGACTTGATGTTTAAACTCTGTTAAACTTTGGAGAACAGAGAAGATCCCAGTACAAACACCACACACCATGTTCTCTACATCTCTACTGCTCCTGCTGGCAGCTGCATCCTGTCAGTGTTTTATCCAATTCATTTATTTACTACAAGAACAATAAATGTGCAGTGTATATTGTGTGAGATATCAGCATGTGTTTTCCTCCACAGATGTGCATGGTGAGGAACTGACTCAGCCTGCTTCCATGACAGTCCACACCAGGCCAGAGTCTCTCCATCAACTGCAAGGTTTCATATTCAGTTACAGGCTATTATACAGCTTGGACCCGACAACCTGCAGGAAAAGCTCTGGAGTGGATTGGATATATCAGTATTGCTGGGAGCCTATATTACAGTGACAAACTCCATAACAATTCGAGGACAGAACATGCAACTGTTCCTTCATGAACAGTGGACAAAGTCCTACATGAACAGTGCTCATCATGTTTTAAAACTCTGTTTGCTTATTTTATTTTACAGAAAAATCTAGATAAAATGTGTGAACTCTACCCAATCATATACAGTACCAGTCCTGCACAACTGCTCCTTAATTTAAATACAATAATAATTCTGCAGTGCAGCAGCATCATGGACTTTTAAGCAGCCTGTATCTGATTGCACACATACATTAGATGATCAGATTCAATACAATACATTCCAAAATAAAAAAATAAGGATAATAAAGATAAACGTATGATAACCGAGTTAGATGTAAAGATAAAAGATCATTTTACTTGCTTTTTATTGTCTTTATTTCCTGGATATACACAGATTTTTGCATGTAGGTCACACCTCTATACACAATGTGTAATTGCGTTTTTTTATATTCTTTTGCACTCTTTCCTTATTAAATACTTTACAACATGATGACGAGGCAACAATTATTTGTACTTGCTTTTTGTATTAAAATTGAATTAATCTAATCTATTTGAACTGAAAACTGTTTTCATCTTAATCCACATGTAAACACAATACCAGACAACAGGAGGCGCTGTTTCACTTCTCTGCACACATACTGTACATAAATTCTGATTTTCAGTTTTTAGGTCACAAAAAACCATAAGCAACTACAGTATTACTCGTCCCTGTTATCTTCAGGGAATTCCTTTTGTTCTTGAAGAACAAAATAATGCGAAGAAGCCATTTTTAGAAACAACTGTACATGTGCTGTACCTTCTAATGCCTGTATTTTTTTGAAAATCACTTGATCACTTTTCTCCTCAGAAGCATGATATCATGATGCAAATGTGTGTCCATGCCATATTTTTTTTTTTTATCAAGAATGTGTTTGAATGTTACCACTTGCCCACTTTTACTGTATGTGGATTAATGTGTACGTTGTCTGGATATAAGTGATGGTGTGAGATTACTTAAGACTTTTATAACTATATATGAGGAAAACAAAGTCATAACACTTACATATCTGGGTCTATAAATTAAATATTTACTATAATTTATGCTCACATAAGCAAGTTCATTAGAGATTTTAACAATGTGAGAGAGGTGTGTGAAGATTTCGAAGTGCAGTTTCCATGAGTAAGGAGGTTTGAAATCATTCATTTTCCAAAAAGTAACTTATATATTCAGTTTTAATAAATACAAACCAAGTAAACCACCAATTAACATATGCAAATGTGTATGAAAAATCCCCCTAACAGCTACATATAGAGAAACCTCAGGCTCAGTCACTGTGGACTCTGGAGAATTCAGCACTGCTTTCAGTTCAGCCATGTTCCTTTCACTGTTGCTGCTGCTGGCAACTTCATCCTGTGAGTTTCCCTTCAGTGATAAACTCAGAGCTGCTAGTAAATGTTTGCAGTTCTATTCTACTCTACATACATTGTGACATCTCTTTCTATTTGTTTCAGATGTGGAATGTGCAGTAGAACTCACTCAGGTCTCCTCAGTGATGTTAAAGCCAGGAGATTATTTAACCCTCAGCTGTAAAGTATCTGGTTACTCTGTTACTGATCGCAGCTACGCCACAGCTTGGATACGACACAATGCAGGGAAAACTCTGGAATGGATAAACGACATATGGGGTGATGGAGAAATAGGTCAGAAAGAGTCTCTAAAAGGCATGTTTAGTATTTCTAAAGACGACTACAGCAGCACAGTGACTCTAACAGGACAGAACATGCGGACTGAAGACACAGCTGTGTATTACTGCGCTCAAAGCCCACAGTGATACACATCAACAACATCCCTGTACAAAAACATCCTGTAGAAAAACTGTTTATTAGCAGAAGCAGAAATACAATATTTGATCAGTTTGGTGTGTGTTGTGATAAAATGTGTGAACTATACCCAAGCACATACATGACCAGTCCTACACAAATGCTAACTTCCATCATGCTCTTTCATTCGAATACAATGATCATTCTGCAGTGCAGGAGCATAACTTGTTCACTTTTCTCTTCACAAGAATGACATCATGATGCAAATGTGTGTCCATGCAGTATTTATGTGCAGCCGAACTGAGTGGAAAAGTCGAACCTCATCAACACTCACCATGAAGATCTCACTCCCCGTATTCCTGCTACTGATCAGCTTCTGTGTCCACAGTGACACAGTGATTTTACAGAATCAATGATCATACATTTTGTTCATATTTTTTTAATCTTTTCCCAGTCATGCTGTACTGAGTTATCCTGTGTAAAGCTGTGGGATATAATTTTGGGAATTATAGAATGAACTGGATATGCCTGCCTTGTGGAAAACCCTTACAGTGGATTGGGAGCATCAGAACTGATACCTGAGATACATTCTACGGTTAAGGTCTTGAGGGGTGAATTGAAATAACAAAAGATAACAGAAAAAAAACATGTCATACCTCAACCTGTCTGGGTTGATTGTAGAAGACACAGCTGTGTATTATTGTGCCTGAAAACACAGTGACACAAACAGATGGCAGTTTTTGCTTTCCATTTTCTTAGTACGAGGCCAAGCTACATACTTTTAGATAGAGTCTAGTGTTGGAAATTCAATTTATACTATAACTTAAGAAATAATAGAAACTAAGTGGAAAGCCTTTGAAAACACTGATAAAACAATACGGGGTACATAATTTTTGGATACATACACTACATACACCAAGACAAACTATGCAGATATAAACCTTATAGCCAGAACTCCTACCAGAGCTGCTGTTATAAACAAGTAAATCAGCACGTTCTGACCAATCAGAAAGGATAATACAACAGTTATAGATGTATAAATGAGAAAAGATGGTAAGAAGGTTTCTGTCATGAAATAAGATTTGATCCTCCATAAGATAAATCTCCTCCTCATTATTTAAATACGATTTATATACATTCTCCTCCCATCATCAGCACATAAGCAAATCCAAATGCCAGGGCTGGACATCACTCTATTTATGTGATGTGTTGGATAAACTCTGTTAAACTTTGGAGAACAGAGAAGACCCCAGTACAAACACCACACACCATGTTCTCTACATCTCTACTGCTCCTGCTGGCAGCTGCTTCCTGTGAGTGTTTTATCCAATTCATTCATTTACTACAAGAACAATAAATGTGCAGTGTATATTGTGTGAGAGCTCACCATGTGTTTTCCTCCACAGATGTGCATGGTGTGGAACTGACTCAGCCTGCTTCCATGACAGTCCAGCCAGGCCAGAGTCTCTCCATCAACTGCAAGGTTTCATATTCAGTTATGAGCTATAGTACACATTGGATTCGACCACCTGCAGGAAAAACTCTGGAGTGGATTGGATACATCAATTATACTGGGAGCACAGGTTACAGTGACAAACTGAAAAATAAGTTCAGTTTCTCCAGAGACACGTCTACTAACACAATAACAATTCGAGGACAGAACATGCAGAATGAAGACACAGCTGTGTATTACTGCGCTCGGAGCCACAGTGAGACACATCATCAACATCCCTTTACAAAAACATAATGTACAGAAAAAACTGTTTTTCAGCAAAGCCAGAAATACAACATTTTATTAGTTTGTTGTGTCATGTTCCAAACACATACACTACCAGTCCTGCACAAGTGCTAACTCCCAACATGCTCCTTCATTTAAATATAAAAATAATTCTGTGGTGCAGGAGCATTATGGACGCACTATGGAATGAGAGAAGGCGCCGTTGTACTGTGTTGCTACAAACCATTATATAATTTCTGCTTTTCAGTTCTGAAATAATAAACACTATCAGGAAGTACAGCATTACTCCTCCGAGTCATCATCATGGAATTAATAGAAGAACAAAGTAAAGTGAAGAAGCTATTTCTATAAACTCTTGTACATGTGCTTTACCACATAACGCCTTTATTCCTGACAAAATCACTTGATCACTTTTTTCGTAAAGCGGATGACGTCATGATGCAAATGTGTATCCATGTAGTATTAATGTGCAGCTGAGCTGAGTGGAGCAGTCGAGTCTCATCATCACTCACCATGAAGATCTCACTCTCCATATTCCTGCTACTGATCAGCTTCATCAGTGAGTTCTCAACTCAAACCTGGGATTCACTCCTTTATCTGTATGTATCTGAATTAAAACTGATTCATTTAATATTTTACTTCCTTCAGCAGGTGTGAAATGTGAAAGTCTTGAGTAGTTACAAACCACAGTGCTGAAGAAACCTGGAGAAACACTGAGTCTCTCCTGCAGAGGATCTGGGTTTACTTTTGGAAGCTATAACATGCACTGGATCAGACAACAGGAGAACAAACCACTGGTGTGGATGGGACGTGTCTATTATGATGCCAGTGGCACTGGTTATATTAAATCATTTAAAGGGAGAATAGAAGTCACCAGAGATAATTCCAACAGCATGGTGTATCTGAAACTCTCTGGTGTGACATCAGAGGACACAGCTGTGTATTACTGCGCACGACAAGCACAGTAGCAGAAACATGAGGAAACACTGTGCTTCTTCTTCTTCTTCTTTCGGCTGCTCCCATTAGGGGTCGCCACAGCGGATCATCCGTCTCCATACCACCCTGTCCTCTATATCTGCCTCTTTTACACCAACTACCTGCATGTCTTCCCTCACCACATCCATGAACCTCCTCCTTGGCCTTCCTCTTTTCCTCCTACCTGGTGGCTCCATCTTCAGCATTTTTCTACCAATATAATTCATGTCCCTTCTCTGCACATGTTCAAACCATCTCAATCTCGCCTCCCTCACCTTGTCACCAAAACATCCTACATGTGCTGTCCCTCTAATAAACTCATTTCTAATCTTGTCCATCCTCGTCACTCCCAACGAAAACCTCAACATCTTCAGCTCTGCTACCTCCAGCTCCACCTCCTGTCTTTTACTCAATGCCACTGTCTCTAATCCATACAACATCGCAGGTCTCACCACAGTCCTATAAACTTTCCCTTTCATTCTTGCAGATACTCTTCTATCACAAATCACTCCTGTCACTCTTCTCCACCCACTCCACCCTGCCTGCACTCTTTTCTTTACTTCTCTAACACACTCTCCATTACTTTGCACTGTTGACCCCAGGTACCTGAACTCCTCCACCTTCTCCACCTCTTCTCCCTGCAACCGCATCACTCCACTGCCCTCCCTCTCATTTACTGTTTAGACATGTACTCTGTCTTACTCCTACTGACTTTTATTCCCCTTTTCTCCAGCGCATATCTCCACCTCTCCAGGCTCTTCTTAACCTGCTCTCTACTCTCACCACAAATCACAATATCATCTGCAAACATCATAGTCCAGGGAGACTCCTGTCTGACCTCGTCCGTCAACCTGTCCATCACCACTGCAAACAGGAAAGGACTCAGGGCCGATCCTTGATGCAGTCCAACCTTCACCCTGAACCAGTCTGTCGTACCTACTGCACACTTTACTGCCGTCACACTGCCCTTATACATGTCCTGCACCACCCTCACATACTTCTCTGACACACCTGACTTCCTCATACAATACCACAACTCCTCTCTCGGCACCCTGTCGTACGCTTTCTCTAAATCCACAAATACACAATGCAGCTCCTTCTGTCCTTCTCTATACTTCTCCATCAACATCCTCAAAGCAAATAAGGCATCTGTGGTGCTCTTCCTCGGCATGAAGGAAACACTGTACAAAAACATAAATTTCATTTGGTAAAAAAAAAATATTTGTAGCCCATCTTCTGTTTTAGATTAGTGATCTGTAATCGACACTATTTCCTCTCATGTCCTCTCGACACTCATGTTTTTCAGTAACATCACATACCAAAAAGCTTTATTTCACAGCAATTTCATGTTTTTTTTTATTTTTTTATGAGCACTTAATACATTTTCTCCATTTGCAGGTGAAACATCTGCAGAACAAGTTATATCCTGTTAATACATCTGTAATAGAAGCTATAAACAGTTGTTTCCTCTCGAGCCTCTGGTTTGTCTCAATCTCAAAGTTCATTTTAATTATTTAAAGAAGCTTGTGTTGCTAAGAAATCAGAAAGTGCAAAGTCTTCTGTCCTACAGAATTTTCTGTGTCTGGGAACTGATAAAAACTGGAAACTCTTTCCATAAATATGCCATATTTTCTTAATGATGGATACAGATACTGATATGCAGAATTACATCTAATGTTCCCTAAGATAAGGAGTGTCTCTATGCACATGTCCTTCCTTAATATATTTAAGCAACACGATGATCTCTACATCCCTACTGCTGCTGCTGTTTCTACATTTAACATATACAGTTTCTCTTATAGCCACATTTCCACAGAGTACATGATTACTGAATACATACACTACAAACACAATGAATGAATCATTAAATAAAGCTGTAATTCTGCATATTTTCCAGGAACAGCGCCTCCTGTTGTGTGTTTTTTCCCTTATTTATTGGGGTTATAATCTATTGTGTTACCTTATTCATCTGAAAACACCTCCCCGTCTACACCTGTCTTAATCTTCTAATTTGCTAAAACATCAAACATCATGAAATCATGATCATCATGGAAATATTTATTAAAATACATGTGCAATATTAATTCTATCAAATTACTGTATATGTACAATCCATTATTAGACTTATTAGAAACATGGAGATGTTTTCTCATTGACAAATCATATGTCCCCTAAGATAATGAGTGTCTCTATGCAAATGTCCTTCCCTGTTATATATTTAAGCAACACAGACCAAGAGCTTTTACTGATTCTGCTTCAACACACACCATGATCTCTACATCACTACTGCTGCTGCTGCTGGCAGCCGTACACTGTAAGTGTTTCTACATTTAACATATAATACAGTTTTGGTTATATATAGTTTTTTTGCCTTTACAACATGAAACAACTTTACAACTTTTCTTTAACAGGTGGTCTCTGTGTTGAGCTGATCCAGACCAGATCCACAGTATTAACCCCTGGTCAGTCACTGACTCTGACCTGTAAAGTGTCTGGATATTCATTAACTGATAGCAGCTACTGTACAGGTGGGATACGACAACGTGCAGGAAAAACTCTGGAGTGGATCGGACACATATGTGGTAGTGGTAGCACTTACTACAGTGAGAAACTGAAAAGCAGGTTTCAGGTTACCAGAGACACGTCCAGCAGCACAGTAACATTAACAGGACAGAACATGCAGACTGAAGACACAGCTGTGTATTACTGCGCTCGTGACCCACAGTGATACACATCAACAACATCCCTGTACAAAAACACCTCATACAGTGTACAATATAACAGAATAATTTCAAGACACAACACTTATCTCTCCTTTTTGAAGTCTCACTGAATAAAAGAATAATACCACATAGTTTGTAGTGTAGAAGTTAAAGCATAATGCTCCTCTCTAACATCACTGAACATTATACACACTATTATAATCACATCACTAACAATAACTTGTTCTTTTAGCTAATATTTTATTTTAACTATTTCATAAAGAGACTGGTGTTCAATTAAAAAGTCACATTCCAAAGCTTTTTTTGCAGGTTGTTGTATCATAGCTGTGTAAAGTGGACGTCCATATCAGTGATAGAAGCTCCACACACCCAGCTCGCTCTAAAATACACATCTGCAAGAATTGAAACTAGCAAGAGCTAGCTCCTAACATTCTCTTTAATTTAAATACAATAATAATTCTGCAGTGCAGGATTACTAATTACTTCAACTGATTTCTTCTTCACCTGCATGTACATCAATTGTACATCATTAGACAGAATGAAGAGGTTATCATTGTGTGTCTTGGAAATATTTTCGTATGGATTGTTTTGAAACCTCAAATGAAATAAATCTGAACAGTGAAGTGTAAATTGTAGTTTGTTCCACATGTAAACACACTATAGGACGATAGGAGGTGCTGTTGTACAGTTATTTCACAACATTATATACTATTTTCTTTTCAGTTTTGAAGTCATATAAAACACCATTAGCAACTACAGCATTACTGCTCCCTGTCATTCTCATTGAATTTATTAATAGAAAAAAAAGTAAAGTGTAGAAGCCATTTCTATAAACTCTTGTACATGTGCTGTACCTCATAATGCCTGACAAAATCACTTGTTCACTTTTCTATTCATGAGGATGACATCATGATGCAAATGTGTGTCCATGCAGTATATATATATGCAGCTGAGCTGAATGGAGCAGTCGAGTCTCATCAACAATCACCATGAAGATCTCACTCTCCTTATTCCTGCTACTGACCAGCTTCTGTGTCCACAGTGAGTTTTCTGCTGATTATTTTGTGCGTGTGTTTTAGAGATTCAATGATAATTAAATTTTGTTGTTCATATCATCTCTCTGCTACTGTAGGTGTAAAAGGGCAGAGTTTGGAGTCTATTCCCAGTCATGCAGTACTGAGTAATCCGGGTGGAACCCTCAGTCTTTCTTGTAAGGCTGAGGGATATAATTTTGGAGATTATAGCATGAGCTGGATACGACAGCCTCGTGGAAAACCCTTACAGTGGATTGGGAGCATCAGAACTGATAATGGAAATACATTCTACAGTAAAAGTCTTGAGGGACGAATTGAAATAACAAAAGATAACAGTAAAAGCATGTCATACCTCAAGATGTCTGGGCTGATTGTAGAAGACACAGCTGTGTATTACTGTGCCCGAAGACACAGTGACACAAACAGGTGGCAAACATGTACAAAAACATAAGTTGTTAACCCTGATGCATTTTTGTCTTCTATTCTTCTCAATGTTTGGTGGGGTGAAAGATGTTAAAATAGAACATATTATGGTTGAACGATAGGAAGAAAAATTGGATAAATAAATGCCAAATGCCTAGTTTAAATATGGCTACAGGCCTGGTTGTAGGATCTGGTATCAAACTATACCTCAGTGCAACACGTTCCCACTCCCAACTCGTCACATATGGACGCTTGGTCAGGATCCCCTGGAGTCACATTTTGACGCACTGGGTATTCCTCCAGGGGATCCTGACCAAGCTTCCATATGTGACGAGTTGGGAGTGAGAACGTGTTGCAATAACAGGCCAAGTTACATCCTTTCTTACTTCAAGACCAGGAGTCTGTTAATGAAAAGGCAGTTTACACTATACCATAATAAATAGTAGGAAGTAAGTTGATGTTAAATGTCCAAACTTCTGAAAACACGAACACTGATAAAACAATAAGAATATTAAGAATTCAGATTAATTTCTATCCAGAATAATTTCTATGATGTGTTTATGTGAGGCATCAAACACCAAGACCGTCTCTTATAGTCACATTTTCAGAGTATGTGATTAGTAAATACATACACTACATACACCAAGACTGGAAATGAAAATGAATCAATTAATAAAGCTCTAACTCTGAATCTTCCTCACAGAATCTCTCACTGAGCTGCTCTGCTTTTGTCAGATTTCACTGAAACACCGTTTGTGTTGTTCAGTTATTATCAGTGATCAGAAAGCTTGTCGTTATGGGTGTTATTGATAATCAGTGATGGACTAAAAGGACATATCATCTAATGAGTTAAGAGCAGTTATGGACTTTACAGCATGAAACAAAGCTGGAGTCTTAAAGTAAGTGTTTTCTCTTCATGGCTATTTCTCTGGCAATGTTTTTACATCTCTAGCGGGCGTGTCATGCAAACGAAAACCTGCATTTCAACCATTCATGCTGAAACATTCAGCTCGACAACACAGCAGCAGTTTGTGTTCATTTCCAGCAACATTAATTTTTATTCTTTGAGATGGGACTAGGAAGAGTTTTTAATTACTTAACTCTAGCAATGTTCATTCAATGCTAGTATTTTTTTTTTATTTCATATAGTGAAACATTTTCATGTTTTTTTATACTTTTTCCTCACACTTTAATTTGTGTATTATTGTATTTCAGATTCCTGCAGTCAGACACTGATCGAGTCTGACTCAGTGATCAACAATCCAGATCAGTCTCATAAACTGAAATGAACAGCTTCTGGATTTAACTTTGGTAGCTACTGGATGGTTTGGATCAGACGGACACCTGGAAAAGGACTGGAATGAGTTGCATCTATCTCATCGGGCATTAGTAGTATATAATACTCCAGTGCAGTTAAAAGTCGCTGCTGGGTTCAACTGCAAGGTTTCATATTCAGTTACAAGCTATAATACACATTGGATCCGACAACCTGCAGGAAAAGCTCTGAAGTGGATTGGGTACATGGCTTGGAATGGGGATACTGGTTACAGTGAAAAACTGAAAAATAAGTTCAGTTTCTCCAGAGACACGTCTACTAACACAATAACAATTCAAGGACAGAACATGCAGACTGAAGACACAGCTCTGTATTACTGCGCTCGAGACCCCACAGTGAGACACATCACTAACATCCCTGTACAAAAACATCCTGTACAGAAAACTGTTCATCAGTAATAGCAGAAATACAACATTGTATCAGTTTGCCGTGTGCTGTCATGTTCCCTCATAAGCAGTCATAATGTTCTGAGTGAAAATTGCTCATTGTGTTTTAAAACTCTGTTTGGCTTTTTTAAATTTACAGTAAAAAAAAAACTACAGTAGATACAATCTATGAACTATAAGCGCATGCAGTATGTTTACATTCTATGGGACGATAGGAGGCGGTGTTGTACTGTGTAGCTCGACATTATTACATGATTTCTGCTTTTCCGTTTCAAATTCATATAAAACACCATCAGCAAGTACAGAATTACTACTCCCTGCCTTCATCATGGAATTAATTCATAGAAGAAAAAAGTAAAATGAAGAAACCACTTCTATAAACTTTTGTACATGTGTAGTGTCACTTACAGTATATATTCAGTCAAAGAACATTTTTATTGTGATTATTAAAACCTGTAGAAGCCCAGCAGGCTGTTTTGAATGGATCAGTATAACAATATGCAAATGTTTATGCAAAATCCCCCATTACAGCTACATATAGAGAAACCTCAGGCTCAGTCACTGTGGACTCTGGAGAATTCAGCACTGCTTTCAGTTCAGTCATGTTCCTTTCATTGTTGCTGCTGCTGGCAGCTTCATCCTGTGAGTTTCCCTTCAGTGATAAACTCAGAGCTGCTAGTGAATGATTGCAGTTCTGTCATACTTTATATACATATGTGACTGAAATTGTGACATCTTTTGTTATTTGTTTCAGATGTGGAATGTGCAGTAGAACTCACTCAGGTCTCCTCAGTGATGTTAAAGCCAGGAGATTCTTTAACCCTCAGCTGTAAAGTATCCGGTTACTCTGTTACTGATAACAGCTACGCCACAGCTTCGGTTCGACAACCTGCAGGGAAAACTCTGGAATGGATAAACCACATTTGGGGTGGTGGGACAAATTATCATAAAGAGTCTCTGAAAAGCAAGTTCAGTATTTCTAAAGACAGCTCCAGCAGCACAGTGACTCTGAGAGGACAGAACATGCAGACTGAAGACACAGCTGTGTATTACTGCGCTCGTTACCCACAGTGATACACATCAACAACATCCCTGTACAAAAACATCCTGTACAGAAAACTGTTAATTTATTAAATTTGACACAAAAGTCTACATAAAATGTGTGAATATAATTCAGCTTTAAACTAAAGGTTCTCAACAAAACACTTCTCGGCCAGTTAATTTGTATTTCTTTATTTTATTAGTTTTAAAGTGTTTTGTTGAGAACATTTAGTTTAAAGCTGCAAGCAGGATTCTTTTGTTTTTGTTTGTTTGTTCTGTGTTGCAATTTTTCTTCAATAAGTTTTACCACAATGAAACTCCTTAACATAAAGCAACACATCCCAGTTGTTCAGTTAGGATCGCATCACGGATGCACGGATGGCGTTCTTCAATGTGCGGTTATCTCTCTCAGTCGTGTAAGTTTGTGGGTGGTGCACCATTGTCAAACGGACCCACAAGCGGACCCACAAAATCTACTCCCATGTATTCCCAGGGCTTTAGTGGGTTGATCAGAACCATTAGGCCTGCTGATTTTCTTTGGCTCGGTTTAGTTAACTGGGACATAGGGCATAAAATTACATAACTCTTTGCATCTGCTGCCATTTTTGGCCAAAAGAACCTTTGTCTCAGCCTGGCCAGAGTCTTTGTCACAGCAAGATGGCCAGCTGTAGGATAATCATGGTAGTATTTAAGCACAGTGGGTCGAACAACTGCCGGGACAAATAGCTTAAGCTGCTTCATGGGATGTAGACCACAGGGTACTTTGGGGTCCTTATAATAAAGCAGACCATCTTAAACAACATGCTACTCAACCGTACCACCGCCTTCAAGAGTCTGAATGAGATTTCCGCCCACTGGGTCATCCTTCTATAACTGCTTCAACTGCTCTCTGTCACTGATCATGACCCAGAAGAGACTGCACATATCCAAGCCACCTATGACTGCATGCGCTGAAAAAATAGAAGGTGCAGAATGGGCTCGGATGCAAGGGAGTTCTTTAACTAATCCATTGAAGTCTGACAACTGTCATCTTAGTTGAACTGGGTTTCCGCTCTGGTTAGTTTAAAAAGTGCCCCGGCTTCCCGTGCAAAATTTTGAATAAATTGTCTGTAATAGCCTGTGAGGCCGAGAAATCCAATGTCCCTTGGAGTTTTGAACTCAGTGACTCCGTTTCTTAGTTTCAGGTCAGGAGAAACACCATCCGGTGTGTTCCCCCAGAAAAGTAAGGTTATTCAAGCAGAACTGACATATATTCAGTTTGAGTGTAAGACCGGCAGACTCAAGCCTAGAAAGGAACTCCTGAAGGTCAATTAAGTGCTGCTAAAAGGTTGAAGAAGTGATGACGATATCATTCAAGTACACTGCGCAGCACTTATAAATTAACCCAGCACTGTTCATTACTCTTTAAAACGTGGCCGGAGCATTACTAAGCCCAAAAGGGAGAACTTTGAATTGAAACATGCCACAGTGTGATACAAAAGTAATTTTGGGTCTTTTGAGTGTTTCTCTACCAACACTTGCCAGTACCCTCAACAAGATTTTTCAGTTTGTTGTGTGTTGCATGATGTTCCTTCATGAACAGTGGACAAAGTCCTGAGTGCACAGTGCTCATCATGTTTTAAAACTCTGTGTGGTTATTTCAATTTACAGAAAAGTCTTTATTGAATGTGTATATAAAACTATATCCATGTATATACAGTACCAGTCCTGCACAAGTGCTATCTCCTAACATTCTCTTTTATTTAAATACAATAATAATTCTGCAGTGCAGGAGCATCATGGACATTTTGACAGCCCATTTCTAATTACCTTTTCACCTGCAAGAGGTTATTATTATGTGTAATTTGTTCACTGTTTTACTTTAATTATTTTGAAACCTCAATTTAAATGATTGTAAACACTGAAGTGTAAATTGCAGTTTGTTCCACGTGTGAACTTACTATGGGACGATAGGAGGCGCTGTTGTACTGTGTTGCGCTACACCATTAAATCATTTATGCTATTAAGTTTTAAAGTCATATAAAACACCATCAGTAAGTACAGCATCATCATGGAATTCATTAATAGAAAAACATTGTGAAGAAGCTATTTCTATAAACTCTTGTACATGTGCTGTACCTCATAATGCCTTTATTCCTAACAAAATCACTTGTTCACTTTTCTCTTCACGAGGACGACGTCATGATGCAAATATGTATCCATGTAGTATTAATGTGCAGCTGAGCTGAGTGTAGCAGTCGAGTCTCACCAGCACTCACCATGAAGATCTCACTCTCCATATTCCTGCTACTGATCAGCTTCATCAGTGAGTTCTCAACTCAAACCTGGGATTCACTCTTTTATCTATCTATGTATGTATTTGTATTAAAACTAATTAATTGCATATTTATTGATTCCTTCAGCAGGTATAAAATGTGAAAGTTTTGAGTCATTACAAACCGCAATGCTGAAGAAACCTGGAGAAACACTGAGTCTCTCCTGCAGAGGATCTGGGTTTACTTTTGGAAGCTATAACATGCACTGGATCAGACAGCAGGAGAACAAACCACTGGTGTGGATGGGGTTAATCTATTATGATGCCAGCGGCACTGGTTATAGTAAATCATTTGAAGGAAGAATAGAAATCACCAGAGATAATTCCAACAACATGGTGTATCTGAAACTCTCTGGTGTGACAGAAGAGGACACAGCTGTGTATTACTGCGCACGAGAAGCACAGTAGCAGAAATATGAGGAAACACTGTACAAAAACATCAGTGATGCAGCTGATTCATTTTATCCGATGAAAAATTTGTAGCCCATCTTCTGTTTTATATTAGTGATCTGTAATCAGTAATATCCCTTCATTCAGTTCCTCATGATAAATAATGAAAGTCACATGAATGATTTTCAACGTGGATTTCGATCAATTAAAAATGAACCCTAAATAAATGTGCTGTTAAAGGAAATTATGTGACTGTGTCATGTGATGTGGCTTGATGTAAAGTGGACTGACTGTTAACGCCATGAATTCAGCTTCATGTTTTTCAGTAACAACACATCCAAAAGTGCTTTATTTCACTGTAGTTTGCACTTCATACATTTTATCCATTTACAGTGTAATACTGTGGAGCATCTGCAGAACAAGCGAGTTCCTGTTATCACTTTAATCATAAAATCTCTAAACAATCGCTCTCTGGCCTCAGTTTTGTCTTAATCTCAAAGCTAATTAGAAAATATTAAGCAGCTTTGTTTTTCAAAAGTAAAAAAGTGCAACGTTCTCTGTCCTACAAAATTTTCTGTGTCTGAAAACTGAATATTCCTTCTTCACAGATTCCTTCCATAAATGTCCCTATACGAAACATAGAACCCAATCTGTGCATGAAATGTGCATGAAAAATCATGTCAATAAAGGATCCTAATACTGATATGTAGAATTGCATCAAATGTCTCCTAAGATAAGGAGTTCCCTGTTACATATTTAAGCAACACAGACCAAGAGCTTGTACTGATTCTGCTTCAACACACACCATGATCTCTACATCACTACTGCTGCTGCTGCTGGCAGCCGTACACTGTAAGTTTTTCTACATATAACATATAATACAGTTTTGGTTACTTTTTGCTTTTACAACATTAAAATATATTTTCTTTAACAGCTACTATTATGTATATAACTTCTTTAATCCACAAATGTTAAGGTTTTTTTATAATTTGTAGTGTTGAAAATAAAATACAATATTACATTTTTAAGATTGCTGATGTTCAATCGAAATAATCCTTCAAACAAAGGATTTTTGGAATTCATTCATTCTTCATCTGCATTGCTGCTCCACGTGAGAAGTGATTTTTATTGACGGCAAGAAACTTGTATCCCATTTCTTTGAAATGTCTTATTCTTGTTCTGGTAATGTTGAAACTTTTGTGACTCTAGAGCATAGTCTGTACAAACTCATCAGTTTTAATCTGTTGCTTTCTGCCTATTTAAGAGATCTCTCTTTTACCCCCTGCTATGATCAGCATCATGGCACTCGGATTAAACTGAATTAAATACAACATTGAGATTTTGATTTCATCGGAAACTTCATACGCAGATCAAAGGAGCAAGATGATATTATTCAATTTGTTTTTGGTTTTTTTATGGGTTCATTGCATAAGTGAGGGTTCATCCAAAGTAAATGGTTTTACACAATGTTCAGTCATTATCAACATCCATTTATCTCTACACTGAGCTGTGGTTGTGGATTTAATACATCCATAGTGGTCATGGACACTCCCTATTCAAATAGAGTTGGGTATAAAGAGCATGTTCTTGGCTCTTCTATTTTCCAGTGAGCTCTGTGATAGATATCACTCCCATCCACTTTAAATCTGATTAAAGCACAACTCAAGAGAAAGATGATTTTAAGACCTTGGATTTTATTTGGACTCATTTCATGTAGGTTTCTATATATTTCATGTGATGATTACTTGGAAAATAAACCATTCTGTGATTATTAACATTATATCATAACATAACCTAGTTCTACTCTTCTCTTCTAGATTCTTATGGACAGTCCCTGACCTCCTCTGCTTCTGTGGTGAAGAGACCTGGAGAGTCAGCCACTGTGTCCTGTACTGTCTCTGGATTCTCAATGAGCAGCTACAACATGCACCGGATCCGTCAGAAACCAGGACGAGGACTGGAGTGGATTGGGCGCATTTATACTGGCACTGGCACAGAATTCGCTCAGTCTCTGCAGGGCCAGTTCTCCATCACTAAAGACACCAATAAAAACATGGTGTATCTAGAAGTGAAGAGTCTGAAAGCTGAAGACACGGCTGTTTATTACTGTACACGTGACACACACTGACACAACAGACTGCAGAGCCGTACAAAAACTTACACAAACACTTCCTCATGAGCTGTAAATATTCCCTCAGCAGGAAACTGAACCCCACAGACATTTATTATAAACATCATCATTCACAGTCAGCACTCAGAAATATCAGAAATAATCTCTTCATTCATAGTTCCAGGATTTAAATGTGATATGTGAATGATGCAGCATTTAATCATGGATTGTGGATTATGGATTATGAATCACTTGAAAATAAAAGGATAAAGTGTAAATGAATGGCTAACAACTGTTTTGTTATCACAGCATTGAACTTTACAATGGAAAGAAATCGGAAATAAATTTAGGATTCAGGTGGTTTTGTTTTCTTTCTTTGCGCTCTTTTAGCTGGTATATAACAAACCATAACCCCCTATAAAAAGTCAACCTTCACTGATTTCCAGAGGTGGAAAATAATGAATTAAATTTCTCATGTTACTGTAATTGAGTCGAGTTTTGTGTACATCTACATTTTCTTTTTTTAAATTTAAATTTTACTTCAGAATGTTTTGTTTAAAGTATTGTATTTCAGAAAATGTTTAAGTCATATCTGTTAATAAGTAAAAAAGAAAGAAAGAAAAATAATGCGAAGGGGAATAAAAAAATCACAGCCTGGAAACTACTGCTCAGACCGGCTTCAGAATTTCTTACTCGTCGCACATCAGGTAGATGCAAAACTCAAGAATAGTGTAGAGAAAATCACGATGTCAAGAAAATCTTGAAAAAGAGGAGAGACTAAAATGAGGAAGTCAGCTAATCACCTAGCTTTTTCAAAAAAAAAAGATGTGCTTTATGTTATGCTTTTTGTGTTATGGTTCCTGAACCTGTATGAAGCTGTTTTAATGAAGATAAAATGGAAATTCTATCAGTTGCTTACCCCGATGTTTATCCACTGGAAGCTGAAACAGTATTCTGTCGCAGTTTAAGCTATGTCTAAAATAATTTCTGGCACTAATGTTGTAAAATGTATAATTCAAGCAAATTATTCACAATGGTGTCAATTGCTTTACTGTATACAGTATGCATAATTTCAGTTAATTTATTCAACTGTTAAAATGTAGTACTTCAATGTCTCTTACTGAATACACAATAATTGTTATGCTAAATGCTAATGTATGTTGTTACATGTAGTAAAAAGATCAGATAATTGGGGGATGGGGACTTGGGGCCCAAAGTAAAAATGAGCCAGGTGGCCTATATACTCTAGCTGCGCCCCTTGATGCCCGCGATGGAGATCCAGCTGAAAGCGAAATGGCGTTGAATTCTTATGGAACAGACCCCTGGCCATATCTAAGCGACTACTTTGACTCCATGTGCAAGAAAGTCAACAGCTTTATTGTGCAGTATGAGCTGTTTGCCGAAGATGACTGAATTGGCAGGTTAAAAAAACTCGACATCAAACATGAACAAACCTTTTGCATTGCATCAATGCATGAGATTGCTAATGTTGGTTGGAAATTAACAGGGTCTGGGGTGAAAATTGTCACTGTACTATTAGGTTAGCTCCATTACCAGTGTCATGAATTAAGTATCATATAAAAGAAATGAAAAGTGTTATATTTAAGAATAGATCTGTTGATGTTTCTTTAGATTTAGGCATTTTGTATAACCAATCACACACTTTTGTGAGAATGCAGTGTCCAATAAAAATATTTTGATTTATCCCTGCGGAAAACACCGGCGTTGTTCAATGTGCTCACTGTCTGAATTCTAAATTTGCATTTCTCTCTTTTAAATGATATTATAACAGAAGATTTTTTTATTTTTTTGTGAAAGTGTATAACTCACATTTGACACAAGTCATGGACTGTACAGTTGCTTTTTTTGCCGATGAAATAAACAAAGTTTTCTGTAAAAGCAATTCATAAAATGGTTCTTTGTTTGTTTGATCTGTAGCCAGAATATGACAATTTTTTTTTTTAATTCATAACGTTAATGATCCCTCAACATTTTCACCTGTTTGAATGGAAATAGTTAAAAATCATATTCAGGTACATCATATTTAACTGTGTGAATGTAGATGTGACAGATACACATAAATACCTCATACAAGCCCACTGCAATACTTGCGAACGATTGCACTTTAATTTCTAAAGGTGTTTCTTTTATTTTAAATGAGCTACTTTTTACTTTTACCTAAGTGGGTTTTTAGACCAGCAACTACTTGTACTTACGTAAAATCTCTTTAAAGTAACAGTGCTTTTGCTTGAGTAGAATATTTTATTACTCTTTCCACCTCTGCTCATGGATCCAGTAAGGGATACTAATTCTTCTGATGTCCCCTAAGATAAGGAGTGTCTTTATGCAAATGTACTTCACTGTTATATATTTAAGCAACACAGACCAAGAGCTTTTACTGATTCTGCTTCAACACACACCATGATCTCTACATCACTACTGCTGCTGCTGCTGGCAGCCGTACACTGTAAGTGTTTCTACATTTAACATATAATACAGTTTTGATTATTTACAGCTTTTTGCTTTTACAACATGAAAATAACTTTTCTTTAACAGGTGGTCTCTGTGTTGAGCTGATCCAGACCAGATCCACAGTAATAACCCCTGGTCAGTCACTGACTCTGACCTGTAAAGTGTCTGGATATTCATTAACTGTAAGCGGATACTGTACAGAATGGATACGACAACCTGCAGGAAAAACTCTGGAGTGGGTCGGATCAATATGTGGTGATGGTAACACTTACTACAGTGCAAAACTGAAAAGCAGGATTCAGGTTACCAGAGACACGTCCAGCAGCACAGTAACATTAACAGGACAGAACATGCAGACTGAAGACACAGCTGTGTATTACTGCGCTCGTTACCCACACAGTGATACACATCAACAACATCCCTGTACAAAAACACCTCATACAGTGTACGTAAGAACAGAATGTCCACGACTTGTCCAAGACTTATTCATTATTTTTGAAATGTAATTGAATAATAAATAAGGGTAATTAAAGTAAATAATTGCACATTGTTTTGTAGGGTAAGTGTTAAAGCACAACATTTATTAAAAATATTTCATGAAGAGGCTTGTATTTAATTAAAAAAGCCGCATTCCAAAGATTTTCTGCATCTTTTTGAATCAGAGCTGTGTAAAGTGGATGTTGGTATCAGTAAAAGGAGCTCAACAAACTCAGCTCAGTCCAAAACACACATCTGCAAGAAGAGAAATAATATGGAAATGTTTTTTTGCACCTATAGGGGGCAGTAGCTGACTTCTACTGATGTCCACCGCATTTAACTGGCTAATGAAAAAAAAAATTATACATTTATTTTTGCAGCCTCACAATAGTTGCATTATTTAATACACTACATTTATATTGTTATCAATAAATAATGACATTATTTTCCACATGAATCTGATGTTAAATACAGAGTATTACTACTCCTGAACATGTTGACTTCAGTTCCACTGCTGCTGCTGGATCTTGCCCTCTGTGAGTGTTTAGATTTCAGCTTTATCAGTTCTGATCCTTTCAGTTCAACATGTGAACCTTTTCTTTTTATCTTTTCACATATGTGTTCTGTGCTACTGAGCTCATCCAGCCAAACTCGGTGATTCTAAAGCCAGGAGAGATTTTATACATCACCTGTAGAGTGTCTGGAGCTTCTATCACTGATAGCAGCAACCACTATGGAAGCTTGGATTCAAAAAAATCTTGAGTGGATTGGATGCATACGTTATGAGGGAAGCACATATTACAGTGACAAACTAAAAAATAAGTTCAGCATCTCCAGAGACACGTCTACTAACACAATAACAATCCGAGGACAGAACATACAGGCTGTGTATTACTGCACTCGACAACTACAGTGAGAAACAACACCAACATCCCTGTAAAAAAAACATACTGTAGAGAAAAATGTTCATCAGACTGCTGTAGTTGCAAAGCAAAAGTTTGAAGAAATTTACTTTCTGAGCCTCTGCAACAGATGAAGCTATAAAAATATCCCAATCACCCATCACAGTCTTTCATAAAAAGTGAACCTGAAGCTCAACACCACAAAGAAACGGTTGTTCCTAAATGCAAGTATAAAAAGTTTGGAGGCCGGTCATTTGCTGTCCAGGGACCAACGCTGTGGAATGCACTCCCAGCACACATACGATGCATCACTGAGCTGAGTATTTTTAAATCGCAGTTGAAAACTCATTTATTCAGACAAGCTTTTAACACGTAGCCCTGAATCAACTGCTATTTTATGTTTATTGTGTCTTATTTGTTATTTTCTTAAGTATTTATTTATATTTTAATATATTACTTTTAATTACATTTTTTATTTTATTTTTAATATTTATTTTTTGCTTTACTGGAAAGCGCCTTGTGCTCCTGTTGGTGGTTGTAATGCGCTTTATAAATAAAGTTTGATTGATTGATTGATTGATTGATTGAAGAAATCACACATACTTGTCTTTAACAGTTTCATCATTGTTTAGTGTTAAACCAAGCAGACTTAAAATGAAAGATAAAACTCCTGATAAAACTATTCCTGGACGTCTGATCCAGTGGGTAAATGGAAAAATTGTCTGTATTTGTCACAGGTGTGAACCTCAGTTCGTATCTGCCTCAAGTATGGTGAGAATGCTGTAGTTGGGTAGGAATAAATAAGAGAAAAAGGTTAAAATAAAAAAAAATAAAAACACTCAGCTCCAGCACTGATAAAATAAAAAAGAAGCAGACAAAACGTATTTCGAAACAAAATTTTAATGTGTACAGGAACAAATGATATGTTGTATGTTGATTGCTATCTCTAAGCTGCTATTAAATAAAAGACAAACCCCCTTATTTAAAAATGTAAAAAGCCATGCTTAATGGTTTAGAGGTCTAAGCCTGTTGTGTCTTTGAGTGTAATTATTTGGGTTCAAATCCTGCTTTGGATGATCTCAAAAGGTCTTTATAAAATATTTGTATTGGTGATTTTCATAAAATTTTAGATAAACTGCTAAAAACCGTCTCTGGATGGTTTAAACATTTGTACCTGTCACATTTGTGAATCTCAGTTCGTATCTCTCTCAGATCTACAGCGAGGGCTGTAGGTGGTGATAAAAAAGTGGAAAACGAGAGAAGCTCACCCTCAGGTACAGCACTGATAAAAAAGTTTCCTGTGCCACTGAATTCATACTTTTCTTGAGAGTGTACAGGAACAAATGATATGTTGTATGTTAATTGTTTGTTAAACCCCGCAGTAGATAAAGGTGTAACGTTGATCTCTTAACTGGTATTAAATAAAAGATAAACCGCCTTAAATAAAAGCCAGACTTGAAAGCTCAGAGGTCTAAGACTGAGGTTTCTTGGATTGTAATGATTAGGGTTCAAATCCTGCTTTAGGTGATATAAAAGCTTCTTTATGAATGACTTGTATTGGTGATTGCAATGAACAAAAGATAAACCTGCTATAGAAATTGTACAATTACAGAGTGTTCAGGAGACTAAAGCAGCTTTATAAATTATAAGTTTTTTTGTGATTGTATTAAACAAAATTTAAACCCCATAAACAATATTGTCCCCATGTCTGCTCAAGTGGCTCAGTGGAAAAACTGTCTGTACTTGTCACAGGTATGAACCTCAGTTCGTATCTGTCTCAGGTATGGAGAAAGTGCTGTAGGTTGGTGTTGATAAAAAAAAAAAAAAGAAAGCTACAGCATTGGTAAAAAAAAACAAAAAAAACATTCCTGATCCTTCAGATAAAGATACTTTTCTATTATATTTTTGAACGTGTACATGAAGTAAATATATATTGTATGTTAATTGCTTTATGTTAGAAGTCAGCATTGACTGGCGTGAAGGCTCAGAGGTCTAAGGCTGAGGGGTCTCAGATTGTGATGTTAGAATCCTGCTTTAGATGATTTTGAAACTTCTCAATCAATTATTTGTATTAGTGATTTTTTTAAACAAAAGATAAGCTCCCCAAAAAAACATCCCTCAGATGTCTGCTCCAGTGGCTCAGTGGAATAAACGTCTGTGTGGTCGAAGGTGTGGACCTCAGTTTGTATCTGCATTAGGTATGGAGAGAGAGCACTATATTTTGGTGTTGATGAATGAAAGAGAACAGAAAGAAACTCATGGTCAACTGATAAAAAGCCTTGGGAGACAAAATATATTTAATTGTTTATTTTCCCAATTAGCACAATTATTCAAGAAAATGTGAACTCATCACAAAACAATCACAGATGCTCTTCTTTAACAGTCATGTCTATGTTTAGTGTTAAATCCAGCAGCAGGTAGAGACTTAATATAAGATAAACCCCGTGAAACAAACAGTGTGGGATACGTGGAATAAATGTCTGTACCTGTCACAGGTGTGAACCTCAGTTCATATCTGCCTCAGGTGAGGAGAGAGTGCTACAGTTGGGTGAGAAAGTTGAAAGAAATTAATCCTCTGCTGTTAATATGTTAAAACTCCTGTTTCACTGAAGCAGACATAAGAGATTTCATACTTTTTGAGTGTACAGGAACAAATCATATGTAGTATGTTGATTGCTTTATGTTCATCTCAGCAGTAGCTTGATCCGAAACTAGAGTTAATGGCTCAACTGGATAATCCTAACTTGCTGTTAATGTGATGTTTATGGTTCAAATTCTCATTTGGCTTCTTTATCAATTATTTGAAATAAGCAAACAATAAACCTGCTTCAAGGATGCTGGTTAAAATCCAGATTCTACCATTACTGGTGTAATGATGCAAATAAAACAGTTTTTAAAAAACCTTTCTGGTCTTTAATAATAATAATTAAAAAAAACTAAACTCAAATTTGAACCAAGACTGCTGTGTAGCAAAGACGGTTACTCTAACCACTACACTACAAAGAAACAGGGGTCATGATGAAGGGTTAGAAGGGTAAGTAGATATGGAGCGAGTGCTGTATTTGGAAGGGAATGAATGAGGGGGGAAAAAGCAACAAAAAAGCCTCAGCTACAGCACTGATAAAAAAATATATATTTCTAACTTTTTTGATCGTGTACAGGAATAAATATGTTGTATGTTAAGATAAAAAAAAATTGATGTAAAAAATATATGTATATGTTCGTCTCTCCCTGTAGCTCGGTTGGTTAGTGCTGCAAAGTTGTTGTGTTGCTGAGTTTCTGGGCTCGAACCCCGGTTCTTCTTGTTTCCCCCAGATAAAACAAAACAAGCAAGCTCTTTGTCTGCCTCCGGTGGCTCGTTTGATTAGTGCAGCGATTGTATTGGTGAGTTTCTGCTTTCGAATCCCGTTTAGATGATGCGTGTGTTCTTTGTTCTTGTTTCCCACAAGAAGATAAAAAAAAAAAAAAAAAAAAAAAAAAAAGCAAACTCTTTGTCTCCCCCCGGTGGCTCGTTTGGTTAGTGCAGCGATTGTGTTGCGGTGGAGTTTCTGGACTCGAACCCTGTTCATGTAATCCGTGTGTTCTTTGTTCTCGTTTTCCACAAGAGGAGGATAAAAATAATTTGAGGTAAAAACAGGTTTAGTGTGTCTTCCCTGGTGGCTTGCTTGGTTAACACTCTCAGAGTGGTGTTGAGGTTCTAGGTTCAAACCCATCACCCATCATAAATAGTGTGTGTTCTTTGTTCTCTTTTCCTGCGATATGATGAACAAATAAATGTTAAAAGCAAGCAAGTTTCTTGTCTTTGTTTGTGGTTCAGTTGGTTTAGGCTTTGATTAGATTTTGGTAGTCTAGTTTTCTTCATGGTTCAAATCCAAGCTCAAGCATTTTGGCCTCAAGCAGCAATGAGACCTGGGGATGTGTTTATGTAAATGTTAGTATTTTAAGTCAAGAGAAGGACAATATTGGACAATAATGCAATGGACATATTATAATTTTTTTTTTTTTTTAAAAGTCATATGATAATAAGGATGTAGTGAGATATATAGTAATATATAAATGTATAAGGTATAATGTAGGATGAATGATAATAGTGAAATATATGTGAGAGGGGGGGGGAATATATATATATATATAAACAAGAGAGAGCCCAGAGCAGCATAACCCCCTGTTTCACCTCTCCAGGAGGCCCAGGTGGGACAGACCGGACTTTCTCTCTCTTTCTTTCTTTCTGCCGGAGTTTACAGTCCCACCCAAGCACAGCACCTACTGCTCAGTGGCGGCCTTGAACCGAGGTTCAGTACCCTCAATGGGTATCAACGCTTAATCCACCAAGCTATCGGAGCTGACAAGTCTCGCTCCTTTTTTTAGGGGGTTTATCTTCTGTTCTACACCACTACCAGCGCAGAGAGAACTTTATCATAAAGAACAAAACAATTAAGGAAGCTCTAACATTACCTGAAGTGAGGCTTGAACCTGTGTTCCAGATATCAGTAAGCACCAGTCTTAACCTACTGAGCCATCAGCTATTATACACTATGATTTTTAGGGGTTTTATCTTCTGTTCCTCAACAATATCAGTGCAGAGAGACATTTGTAATAAGAACAAACTATTTAGAGAAGCACTGGCATAACATGAAGCAGGACATGAACCAGGGATACAGCTAATAAAGAGCAGTGTTCTTAAGCCACTTCTTTCCTGCCTCAGGCCTGTAGTATGGGTTCTAATCAGGTGGACTGAAAAAAATTATAAAAATGAGGGTGTTGTACTGAGCTCACAGATGTGAACTGCTTCTGGCACAGCAGGTTTTTTAAATAGTTTATCATGAAAATTGATGGAGCCACATCTCACATACTTCAGCTCTACAAAAACTCCAAAAGTTTCTTTTGCCATAATTTCTGTTACTTTATGTAAAAAAATTCCTTCTTTTTTCTGCAATGGTCTCCCCAGTCAGAAGATATTAATTGAATAGAACATCTTCACAATATGGCAGAACTGGAGATTTATAGCATGCAGGTGACAAATCCGAGGCAAATACATGATGGACCACAATCAAATAAATGTTTCCAGATCCTTGTGGAAAGGCAGTTCTGAGAGTAGAGAGTCCAGTAGAGAGTCCATATTATCATACTATATTATATAACTATATTATATGGTTTTTCCTTAGTGCTCAGTGTGCATATGATTATCAAGTTGTATGTGTATATACATAGATATATAGTTTTTACTTCCAGTGTGTGTGTGTATATACACATTATATTTTTCTTTATCCTAAACCTTTTCATACTGTACAGTCAGATTATATTTTAGTATACTTTTATACTTTATTTTTATGTTCTCACACTCTGTATAAATATGAATGTGACAAATAAAATTAGAATTTCTTGCAGGAATATTAAAGTTAATTTTTTCATCTACTGAGCTTGCAGGCTCAGGGTGGAAGAAAGAGGAGACAAGTGACTGGTTTACAAAAAACAGGACGGTTTATTCGGCCATAAACACGCTTTCACAATTTAGTTTCACTTTTCAGTGTTGAAGTCTGAACACAAGTGCGCGCGCACACACACACACACACACACACACACACACACACACACACACACACACACATAGCTTCTCTCTTTTTTTGCTCTTTTCCTCTTTTTTATCCTCTGCCCCATGCACTGAAACAGAGAAAATGAATAGTTAAATCACAAATGTGTTTGTGATTCTCACCGCTAGTATTCTCAAGCTGCACCCTCCCTTCACAAACCAGCCCTCGGCCACATCCCTGCTGCCACACACACACACACACGCACACACACACTATAAACAGGTTAAAGTCCATCCTGGGGACACATTGGGTGACAGGCAGGGACACACCTTGAAAGGAAAGACATCACATACACTTATTCTGTCACAGGAAGATCCAAGGAGCAAGTATGGCCGATGCAGAATGTAGATTGATAATGGAGGAAAAAAAAAACCAAGGACTGGAAAGGAACAAACGCTACGACTACAACGAGGGGTAGCTGAATGCTGCAGAAGCATAATTTACTTCAACCCCACTTCCATGGCCGTAAATCCCGGGGGAATGGAGGGGGGGATTTTTTCACTGTGGGGACATATCTTTATACTGTAAGTACAATTTGAATGTATTTTGTGTCCCCCTTCAAAAATTGCTCATGAGAAATTTTATATTTATTGTCCCCCCCCCCACATTTTTCCAGCCAAACAGTGACACAATCACAGGGACTTGCCATATTTAAACCACCAACCTCAAAGGGCTCGATAACCTTTACCATAAAATTCAACACGATACTGTAGCTCTTATAGAATCTTTGCCTCTTTTAAAACGAGCGCCACAAAAAAATTAATCAATCAATCATGCACTACTGTGCCCTCTAGTGGAATAACAGAAACATGCATCTCCTACCGAAAACTGGATTTAACCTTTAACAGCAGCACTATATTTAAAATGTCCACTTCCCATAGAGTTCTCCACACACACACACACACACACACACACACACACACACACACACACACACACACACTTCAACTATCACTACTACAAATCTGTTATCCTTTTTTACAGATGCTCCTTTACCTCTTTGACTTATTTCCATATCAGCATGAAACCATACATAAATCAATCTCTTTGTATGAACAATTTATGTTTCTTCACTGATAGAAATTTATATATGAAAAGGCAAATCTGATTATAAAAATGTAGTTAACTGTATAATAAAACTTGTCTATGAATATTAAACTACACAAGATGGTTATTTGAGGAGGTGAAGAAGATGGAAGTGTCCTGGACAGGAGCAGCAGTATGTACTGTTTAGGACAGTAGCAAAAGCTTGTAGTGTCCTGGACAGGATTTTGAAATCTTCTGTACAGAAGCAAGAGCATGTAGACCTTTAGACAGGAGCAGGAGCATAATGTCCCTGTGACAGGATCTTGCAGAACAAGGACAGAACCAGACACATGTAGTTCACTGGACAGAAGCTGGAGATTGTCATCTTCTGAACAGAAAATGGAGAGAACAGTGTTGGCCACAGGATTGCAGAATCTGGATGGGAGCACAAGTTTGTGCCTCAACACAAGTACTTAATGAATGGGTTAGTAAATGAGGAAGAAAGAAACACATCTAAACAATTGTTCTTAATAAAATACTGATATACTGTAAGTTTATAATTGTTTTAAGGTGACTGATGTCAGAGCTCTTTGCTCCTGGTGTTTATAGGAGTGGAAGTGATTTCCCTTCACCTGCTCCTTACACGCTCCTACCTTTCACTTCACCTCCCTGAATTCAGGATCAGGTGGTCAGCAAGCTGCATCTATTTGAGTCTACATCCACATTAATCCGGATCCATCTAAAAACTGCATTTTGGTGTCAAAACGCTCTCTGAACAAAATTAAATGAAAGTTTGGGAGGCACGCGGTCAACAATGTTTCATTTCAACAGCCAACTTCAATATGAGACACAATAACGGAGATCAAGAAGAAGCCCCGCCTACCATGTATCTTATTGGATAGTGGGGTCTAAGCCAGCATTATTATACTTTCTGATTGGCCAATGCAAATCTAATTCAAACTAACCAGTTTATCTCTGGTCACGCATGTATCGGTTTCTCCACAAGGGGGTACAATAGAGCATTTTTTTGTGGTTCATATTTTTATGAAAAAAAAATGTTTTGATAAATGACTTATATATAGAAATATATGTGTAAATAAGCACACTGTGGTCTTCATTTTGCATATGCTTTATTTTGGATAATTTTCTATTCACACAGTTTATACACCCCAAGCAGCTGCTTTGTGGTATAATTTACTCTTTATCCATTTGACTGGGATTTGGATCTGCAGCCTCTCAATTTACAGACAAAGCTCAACCAGATGAACCACAGTATCTCTGTTTTGTGCTTTATGCTTCATCACTTAGAATGAATCTTCAGGAGATTTCTATGAAAATACGAAGAGAAATAAAGGAATCCAGAGAGAGTTTTGAACCATATGTCTATGCAAGAAACAAATAAACACAAGTAATCCTCTAAGCTATTTGAGCAGATACAGCTCATGCATTTGTTTGTCTTTTTTATTATGCCTCAAATGAGAGAAGAGTTATAACAAAATCCATAGACCTTTTATTGCCTTTATTCACTCAAACTGGGCTTAAGCCGCAGCTCTCTTCTACAAAGTCCTACAGCTCTTACACACCACACCACCAAGGGTAACACGCTTATTAAGATATTAATAAATTGCACACCATCATTGCAGCAGTTTGTGTTTATTGTTCTGCACCAGTAACTGCTTTAATTCTTTGAGATGAGGCTACAAAGTGTTTCAAGTTAGTTCACTCTAGCAATGTACATTCAATGTTCTACTGCACACAGGATTTGATCGATTCTGACTCATAATGATAGCAGAGTGTGGGAGAACTCAATTTCCCAATATTCTTCAGCGTTATTCATCTGAATTGGGTGAACCTGCCATGCAGAATATTTAAGACCAGCTTTGAAAGTTTGGATGTAGGCCTTAGTTGCACCTTTGGGATGATGGGTACAGAATATCACGGATTTCCCTGAGGATAAAAGAATAGTTATTTAACAGGACAGAACATGCAGACAGAAGACACAGTTATTGTTTCATAATTTTATATTGTTGATTAAAAATGCAATCCAATATTATATCCAATCATCTTTTAGACACAGAACACAGGATTTGGAATTCTTTCTTGATCTGTATTGCTGCTCCACGTGAGAAGTGTTTATTATTGACAGCTAAAATCTTGTGTCCTGTTTCTTCCCTGTTTCTAATTCTTGTTCTGCCAATGTTAAAGCTTTTGTGCCGCTAGAGGGCAGTCTTTGCAAATTTATCAGTTTTAATCTGCTGTTTTCTGCACATTTATGTTATCTGTGTTTTCAGTTTTATTTGAACTCATTTCATGTATGTTTCTGACTCATGTGATAATTACTAAGAAAATGAGCCATTTTGTCCTTATAAACATCCTAATATAACATTACCTAGTTCCACTTTTCTCTTCCAGATTCTTAAGTACAGTCCCTGACCTCCTCTGCTTTTGTGGTTAAGAGACCTGGAGAGTCAGTCACTGAGACAGTCATCTGGATTCACAAACTATGATTTAGGAGCTATGGCTTGGATTAGACAGGCACCTGGAAAAGGGCTGGAATGGGTTGCATATCTCTTATGGCAGTGCCAGCATTTATTTCTCTACTCCATATATTACTAACGACCATTTCACCATATCATGAGACAACAGTAAGATGCAGGTGTATCTGCACATGAACAGCGTAAGGACAGAAGAAACTGTAGTGTATAACTGCGCCCGAGACAAAGTGTGACATGAGGTTACACAGCTGTACATAAATCGCTTCATAATATGAAAGCATTTCTATTTTAGCTCCAGCCATCCAGCAGCAGTGACAGAGGCAGTGACAGAGAGAGAGAGAGAGAGAGAGAGAGAGAGAGAGAGAGAGAGAGAGAGAGAGAGAGTGGTCATGTGGAAGAATTCAACTACCCAGAAATCTCCATGTTTGTTAAACAGGATTGGCTGCACCTGCCATTTAGGCTACTTAAGATCTGAATTGGACTATGTCATTTGTCATATCTTTATAGAGGGGTGATTGGTACGGTATGTTAGAATTTTGCCTGGGGTTAGAGGTAGTGGGAAAAGGAGGGAAAAAAACTAAACTGAAGAAGTGGAGAGAAGAATGGACAATAAAAGAGAAAGAAACTCAAATAAAAATGAGACACAACTAAAAAAACACCAACAAACCCTTCCCAAAACCTTTTTTCTTACAAGTACAGGTTTTTCACTCTGATTTTACAGTTAACAGTCTTGTATCAGTGTTCCTCTTCTATCACACCATTTTGGGAACAATTAATTTATTTATTAATTCAAGACAACATTTTCTACTTCTCTTTCACAAAGCATTAGTTATAATGATCACTTGTATTATAGCAGTATCAACAGCTGATCCCTCACAAGCCTCTCCTCTTCTTCCATGCAGACTGAATAAACATCTCATCATAGAAACCTCACCATACCAACAATTACACAGACTTTCAATCTGTTTATGTGGAGAGCCATGTAGATATCAGCCTTTATAGCCAGAACTTCCTGGGAACTGAGAATACAACAGTTATTGATGTATAAATGAGAAAAGCTGGTAAAGTGGTTTCTGTCATGAAAGATGTTTTATCCTTCATAAAATGAACCTCCTCCTTTTGATTTAAATATGTTTTGAATATGTTCTCCACCCTTCATTAGCAGATAAGAAAATCCAAGTGTAAGGGCTGGTGTAAGTGGACATCACTGTATTTATGTGATGTGATGGTTAAACGCTGTTAAACTTTGGAGAACAGAGAAGACCCCAGTACAAACATCACACACCATGTTCTCTACATCTCTACTGCTCCTGCTGGCAGCTGCTTCCTGTGAGTGTTTTATCCAATTCCTTCATTACACACTACAAGACAATAAATGTGCAGCGTATATTGTGTGAGATATCACCATATGTGTTCCTCCACAGATGTGCATGGTGAGGAACTGACTCAGCCTGCTTCCATGACAGTCCAGCCAGGCCAGAGTCTCTCCATCAACTGCAAGGTTTCATATTCAGTTACAGGAGATCGTACAGCTTGGATCCGACAACCTGCAGAAAAAGCTCTGGAGTGGATTGGAATCATTTATACTGATGGGAGCACAGGTTACAGTGACAAACTGAAAAATAAGTTTAGTATCACCAGAGACACGTCTACTAACACAATAACAATTCGAGGACAGAACATGCAGACTGAAGACACAGCTGTGTATTACTGCACTCGGAGACACAGTAAGACACGTCACCATTATCCCTGTACAAAAACACTCTGTACAAAAAAGCGGATATACATTTTATCAGTTTGTTTTGTGTTGTCATGTTGCTTCATGAATAGCGTACAAAGACCTGAGTGAACAGTGCTATTATTTTTAAACTCTGTTCGTTTTTTTTTTTTATTCAACAAAAAAATCTAGATAAATGTGTAAACTCCCAACATGCTCCTTCTTTTAAATACAATTATAATTCTGCAGTGCAGGAGCATCATCGACATTTGGACAGTCCATATCTGATTACTTCTTCACCTGAATTCTTCTCCACCTGCATGTACATTAATTAGTTGACAGGATCAAGAGCAAGAGCACTCCCATACTGCGTTGCTTCATAGCATTATTTCAAATCTGTACAGAAGCAAGAGCATGTAGTCCCCTAGTGAGGAGCAGGAGCATAATGTCCCTATGACAAGAGCTTGCAGAACAAGGACAGGACCACAAGCATGTATTTTAGTGGACAGAAGCTGGAAATTGTCCTCTTCTGAACAGGAAATGGAGAGAACAATGTTGGCCGCAGGATTGCAGGACCTGGATGGCAACAGAAGTTTGTGCCTCAGCACAAGTACTTAATGAATGGGTTAGTAAATTAGTTAGAAAAATTGTCCAATACAATATGCAGCACAATAACGGAGAACAGTGCAAAGCCCCGCCTATCTTGTATGCCATTGGATAACGGGGACTAAGCCCACCTTCTTACACTCTCTGATTTGCCAGTGCATATCCCATTCAAATTGACCAATTTACTGGGTTCTCAGGACACACATTTATCGGTTACTCCACAAGGGGGTACAATAAAGCATTTTCTGTTCATATTTTTATAAAATGACAAAAAGTACTTGCGTATATAGAAATAGGTGTGTAAATACATGAATACACTGGTATTAATTTTGCATTTGCTTTATTTTGGAAAATTTTGTATTTGCACGGTTCATACACATCATGCAGCTGCTTTGTGGTATTACTTACTCTTAGACCATTTGACTGGGATTTTTGATCAACCTTTCAATTTACAGAAAAAGCTCAGCCAGATGAACCGCAGGATCTCAGCTTTGTGCTTTATGTACAGGGGTGTCTCACTGGTGTTCACGGGCTCAGTAATACACAGCTGTGTCTTCGGTCTGCATGTTTTGTCCTCTAGTTGTTATTGTGTTAGTAGACTTGTCTAACCGTGGGATCTCTAGGATAAGAAATGGCCCACCACACAACCATCAACAAACTGAGTGAACATATGAGAGTGAGGGGACGCTAGCAAACAAACATCCCGATTCACCAAAACACTCTATAACTTTATATGAACCTTTCAGAAAAAATTTATTTCCAAATACTGCATTCTCCAAAAGTGTTTTATTCTCCAATTATCTCAGCCTTTTAATTTTTTTTAGTTATTAAACATTTCATTAATTTTTAATTTGCTAGTTCTTCTTCTCAATGATGTTCTATCAGCTATAAGAAGTTTTGTGTCCTAAAGACTGCTGTTGCATTAATTAAAACATACAGATCATTACAAAAACGTGACCCTAAAGACTCTATAAATAAATCATTCGCATCAGGTCTGTGGGGCATCAGAAACTACAAACTAAGCAGAGTTTAAGCAGAGTTGCCACAACTGCAGACCGTGAGCAGAGATGAGAAGTCCTCCTCTGTGCATGTTCGATTATTATTGATTCAGTAATGATCCATTCTATGCATTAATAAAAGAGAAAGCTTCCTAAGTGATAAAGCCAGTATGAGAAATTTGCATGGCAGTATAAGTCTCCTCCCTTTTATTTTCATCATGTCAGGAACTGAGATCTAATAAAAAGCTCTCTGACAGCAGAAGCCATACAGGTTTTAATCCAACCACAATGAGCTCCATCTCTCTCCTGCTGTTTCTGACAGCTGCATCATGTTAGTATATTTCATTGTGCATTTTAGACGGATATGAAAAAGCATCACTTGTTTTAAAAATAAAGCATTTTCTTTTGTGTCCTCTGTTACAGGTGTGAATTCGGTTGAATTTACACAGTCAGATAATATAGTTATACAACCTTGAGAGACGTTTACCATCTCCTGTAAATTCTCTGGGTTTTCAATATCCAGCTACAGTCCTCACTGGATTCGACAAACTCCATCCAAGTCTTTGGAACATATTGGATATGTGTGTAGCAGCAGCTCTTTTGTGAAGGACCTTCTCAAGAGCAAAATCAGTTTTTCTGCAGACGTCTCCACACAGTGTTTTTAAAGGGGCAGCTTTTTCAGATGGAGGACACAGCTGTGTATTACTGCACAAGGGAGTCACAGAGATACAGAATCCTGGAGTCCCTTTACAAAAACTTAATGAGAAAAGTTACAGTGCAACTAATAACTAATAATCCACCTCAGTCAAACTTTTACTTTTTATTCACTGATATGAAGTGCTTATAGTTTGTGGCATTTTCAAACTAGTATATCAAAATATATATTATTCCTCAAATTCGTTTAATTCTGAGCCATTCTAATTCCCTTTATCATACACAGTATTTGAAAACCAGTTAGAATCATTGTTTAATGAGATGATTCAGGAATACAGCATGTTTCCAGCAGTGCGATTTATTTCACACATGATCAATTGTTTGAGGTGCAGTAATTAAAACCACTGAAGGAGGCAGCAGAGTTGAAAAAGTGGAAACAAAAAAAAACAAAACTGTATTATTTACTATTTGTTTAATAATTAGCTCATCACTCATTATTAAGAAATATTTAAAAGATGCTGTCCCTGATTAATCATGATTTGTGTATCTCCTTACCTCAATATTCTGCATATAAGTCACATTCCAAAAAGAATATTTTATTTTGATAAAATGATTGTTTACAAAAAAGAACAGGAATAAAATATCTTGCCCTTGTTTAACATCGTCATCTGAAACCTCTGCTGGATTTAATTAATTTCCTTTAAGACATTAGATGTACATGAGTTCATCCTCCTGTTACATCCTCACAACTGACAAGTTTATTCCATCCTCATGTCATAATGCAAATTTCACTTTCAACTTCATAAAATATGTCTTTTATAATAAAATATATATTAATAGTAGGAATTTGTTCACATGAGACTAATCTCTGTGTATAGTTCATTCTCTAGGGCAGCCCATACAGCACTGATAATGACATGAAAAAAAAAATAATAATTTTGAGATGGGACTAGGAGCTACTTTACTCTTGCAATGTTCATTTAATATTAGTATTATTTATTTCATATAGAGAAACTTTTTCATATTTTTTTCTCACACATTGTGTATTGTTGTATTTCAGATTCCTGCAGCCAGACACTGATCGAGTCTGATTGAGAGATTATCAAACCTGATTATTGCTTCATCTGATTCTTTCAGTTCAACATGTGAACCTTTTACTGGTTCTTTTTTCACAGATGTGGTCTGTGCTACTGAACTCATCCAGCCAGACGCTTCTAAAGCCAGGAGAAACCTTATCCATCATTTGTAGAGTATCTGGACCTTCTATCACTGATAGCAGCAGCCACCATTTAACAGTTTGGATTCGACAACCTGCAGGAAAAGTTCTGGAGTGGATCAACACCAAGACACTTTCAGTAACAGTGTGACCTTACAGGGAATGAACATGCAGGCTGAAGATACCGCTGTTTATTACTGCATTCGAATACCACACTGGGACACGAAAAGCTGCAGCGCTGCACAAAAATATCACCACCACCATCATTATCAAAATTCAGTTCTGCATTTAAAGAATTACTATATTTAACCGAGTAACTAATCCCCTCATTACAAACACTTCAACCCAGATATTAAGTTCATTTCCTTATTAACACAAACCAATAATTAATTATGGTAATTGGTAACCAATCAATTAATTTTGCTCAGTTCAGATTTCAGAATATTTGATTCTTTTTATATTATTCCAGCTGTTGCAATGAAACTAATATTACAGTAAACATTCAGCTTGTTTCACATGTTTGAAAACAGTTTTTGACACAAAACATAGAGGAATAAAACAGCTACAAAAAATAAATATCTCTATCCATCATTATTTTCCTAGAAACGCATGCCCCACGTGTTTTATTCCTCACTGAAGCTGCTTTTAACATCTCTAGTGGGCGTGCCATGCAAATTAAATTCTTCCTTTGAACCATTTATGCTGCTACATTCAGCTCGCCAGCACAGCAGCAGTTTGTGTTCATTTCCAGCAACAGGAATTTTCATTCTTTGAGATGGGACTAAGCAGAGTTTTGAGTTACTATATTCTAGCAATGTTCATTCAATGTTAGTATTATTATTTATTTCATATAGAAAAACATTTTCATGATTTTTCATACTTTTTCTCACACTTTCATATGTGTATTGTTGTATTTCAGATTCCTGCAGTCAGACACTGATTGAGTCTGATTCAGTAATCATCAAACCTGATCAGTCTCATAAACTGACCTGCACAGCTTCTGGATTTAGCTTTAGTAGCTACTGGATGGCTTGGATCAGACAGGCACCTGGAAAAGGGCTGGAATTTGTTGCCATCATTGAGTATGATAGTGATAGGAAGTATTACTCCAGTGCAGTTAACGGCCGCTTCACCGTCTCCAGAGACAATAGTAAGATGCAGGTGTATCTGCAGATGAACAGCGTGAGGACAGAAGACACTGCAGTGTATTATTGTGCTGGAGCTTACTTACACTGTGATCCTTCTACTTAGATGTCAATACAAAAACCCAGACATTCTGAAGTAACACTTTGAGGTCATATTTTCATCATTAGTGTATTACAGCTATGGAAACAACACAGATTCTAAAACATTCCTATATGGTTAGAAGAAAATCTGAAATAAGCAACATTTTATCTCCCATTTTTAATATAAGGAGACTTGTGTTTAAGACTGGTGTATAAGGTGAGTTGGTGTTTCTGAATTTCAGCAGGATTCACCCTGTCAGTAACTAGACAGACATTTAAAATATATGTTCATGTAAAACATCCACCATACAATACTTTATTTCATCGAATTGTTTCATCGAAATGATAAATGGTACCTCAGTGGTCACAAGTTTAAATCCCAGTACTGTCAAACTGTCACTGCTGGGGCCTTGAGTAAGGCCCTTAAATGCTCAGTTGTAAGTTGCTCTAGATAAGGGCATCTGTCAAATGCGATATATATAAATGATTCCAATAATAAATAAATAAAATAGTGCTTTACATTTCTGTGTTAGACCTGCTGCTTTAGAAAATGGATCAACAAGTTTTGACTGATCAGATTGAAGATTCAGGGCAGTCTGTACAAACTTACCTATCTCACTGTTACTTTCTACACGTATATCTATAACTGCATCCAGCATCATGACACTCACATTACACAGAACAGGATATTCGTTACCTGTGTTGTATAAATCAGTGCATAAGTCTCTTTGTTGCAAAAAATCTAATTTCATAAAAACTTTAAGAAGGATGTAAATAAGCCAAACAGCTGATTGTCGAATTTAATACAAATAAAGCCCTGCTTAAACTTTTTTATTTGGAATGGGATTGTGTTTGTGTGATTCTGGTTTAAATAGTTATCGGTTCTTTTACATAAGTATGGGTTCTTACAAATAAATGGTTTTACTTGGAAAAGAACATTGTGTTATTGGGGTCTACACAGAATTTTAACACCACTCATCTCTACACTGAGCAGCCTATGGAGGTGGATTCAATACATCCATAGTGGTCATGGACACTCCCTATTGAAATAGAGTCAGGTATAAACAGCATGTTCTTGGCTGTTCTAGTTTCCAGTGAGCTCTGTGGTAGATATCACTCCCATCCACTGTAAATCTGCTGAAAAGCCGAAAAACAACTCAGAGAAAGATGATTTTAGGACATTGGATTTTATTTGGACTCATTTCATGTAAGTTTCAGACTTCTCATGTGATGATTACTAGAAAAATGAGCCATTCTGTCGTTATGTCTATAATTAATTTAATTTAATTTTTATACCACACCATACTGCACATGGACACTTTACGGACCTTTACACCACACCATACCGCACACGGACACTTTACGGACCTTTACACCACACCATACCGCACACGGACACTTTATGGACAACCCACCACTAAAATTGTCTACTGTTTACACTCTGTTACACATTGTTTACTGTTTACTGTTTTACTGTTTACCGCTATTTTTTGTATATTCACATTTATAGATCTTTGTATATCTTTATATTCTATATTTTAATTTATTTTATTTTATTATTTTATATAGTTCTTTTATACCTCATACTTATTTATCTGCCTTCTTTTCTTTTTCCGCCATCCTATTCCCTCATGCCGGACCATCGTAAAAAGCATTTCACTGCATGTCGTACCCTGTATGTATGTGTATGTGATGAATAAAATTTGTTTTGATTTGATTTGACATAACGTTATCTTGTTCTACTCTACTCTTTCAGATTCTTATGGACAGTCCCTGACCTCCTCTGCTTCTGTGGTGAAGAAACCTGGAGAGTCAGACACTCTGTCTTGTACTGTCTCTGGAATGTCACTGAGCTATTTGCATTGGATCCGTCGGAAACCAGGACGAGGACTGGAGTGGATTGGGCGCATTGACAGTGGCACTGGCACTGTATTCGCTCAGTCTCTACAGGGCCAGTTCTCCATCTCTAAAGACACCAATAAAAACATGGTGTATCTAGAAGTGAAGAGTCTGAAAGCTGAAGACACGGCTGTTTATTACTGTGCAAAAGACTCACACTGACACAACAGGCTGCAGAGCTGTACAAAAAAATCACACAAGCACATCCTCATGAGCTGTAAATATTCCCTCTGGGGATATTTTCCTTCAGGAAACTGAACCCCAGAGACATTTATTATGAACAAAATCAGCACTCAAATATTTTCCCCAATACTTAATGTTCCACTGCACCTTTTAGATTTAGAGCATGTTAAATTACTGAGAAAATTACTGATAAAATAAATATTACGGTCAGTTAGTGGCTTTAAGCCCAAAGATAATGATGACATCGATGATGAAGGCCAGGAAGCAGATCTGAAATGGTTTTTGTACAGGCACTCTGAGTAAGCACATCACTGTGTCATTGTATCGCACACAATAATACACAGCTGTGTCTTCCATCTGCACATTCTGACTGTTGAGAGTCACCGTGTTACTGGATGTGTCCTGAGTGATGCTGAATCTGTTTTTCAGTGAATCTGTGAATCCTGTGGCTCCACTGCTACAAATGTATCCAATCCACTGCATCGCTTTTCCTGTAGCATGTCGGATCCAGTTTGTACAATAGCTGCTTTCAGTCAAACTCCATCCAGACACTTTACATGCAATTGTTAAAACCTGTCCTGGCTGGGCAATCACATGACCTGGCTGTGTGAAATCAATTGCACCAAATACAGCTGCGAAAAAAAAAAACTAATTTAGTTTCTCAAAGATTTCTCTCTTTAACAATTACACAAAGAACAACAATGGACATTTAAACAGATGTGTGAACTTACAGGACGTAGCTCCAAGCAGCACCAGGAAATAAACTGGCAACATGGTTGAAGTGGAGGCAGTACTGATCTGCTCTTTGGTGCTCCAGTTTTATTGAAGTAATGCACGGATGAAGTTTGCATAATGGTAGGAGGTGTAAAATGACAGGGCAGGAGGATATTAACAAGTGACACCTGCTGTAGTGGTTAGTGGTATGTGGTTGGACTTATAACCAGATAAAGCTTAATTTATAGCTTAAAGAACAGTGCTATATACAAAAGCATAAAGTCGGAGTGCACTAAATTTGCAGGAGTGCATGGCATGCCTGTCTTGCCTCTTGCCTGAGTGCATTCCCTACCATTTTAGAGGAAATAATAGTCTTACTAAACTTACACTTTTTTTTCTTGCCTTGCTAGGATTATAGCTTTAAGGTGTAAAACACTAGTTAGTTCTCAGTTCACACTTCTAATACTAATGGTAAAACTAATAATATAATATACATTTTAAATCATCTTCCCATTCGTCTATTAAGGAAGGGATGGATATGTTGATGTTTATCTTTTATATGTTTGGTCAGCATGTGTTTCCACATCTTGCTATAAATAAATAAATAAATAAATAAATAAATAAATAAATAAAT
This sequence comes from Silurus aristotelis, assembly GCF_946808225.1. Lineage (NCBI taxonomy): Eukaryota > Metazoa > Chordata > Actinopteri > Siluriformes > Siluridae > Silurus > Silurus aristotelis. Next base: position 21,923,597 of record NC_139590.1, read on the forward strand.
AAATAAATAAATAAATAAATAAATGAATGAATGAATGAATGAATGAATGAATGATAGCCATATGATAGCCACACCCATAGTTCACCAAAGCCTCATGGGTTGTAGGAAACAGGTGGATACTTAACCATATATACATATAAATGTTCCACACCATATTCTCCAAAACTATTTAAGCACAAGCAAATGAAACTGCTAGACGTGTAACTATTTAAAATGTAAAAAAAGTTAAGAAAGGAGAAGCTTCATAATGACATAAATCATGCATTAGCTTTAGCCCTCAAACGTAAGCAGCATCACACAATACTGCAATACCGTGAGTGACAGATTTACTGAATAGGACTTTTTGAACATTTAATACAGCAAAAAGTCACTGTTACTGTTACACAAACTGTTACTTTCAGAGTTACTAGTTCTCCACTGCATTGAGGAATACAATATATAAACAAATATTAAATTCTGTGGGCAGAAATAACAGTACCTTAATACCGTTATGAAGTAACACGTGGCCCAGCAGCGAATAAAGAGCCTCATCCCTTCCTTCCTGGGCTCGTCTTCTGCAGCTGGATCATGAACTCCTCTCTTGTAACCAGTAAAACCCTGGTGTTCACGTTCATTTGGGCTGTTTTTTAAAAGTCTGTCATATCCACAGACCGCAAATCAGCCACGTTTTTTTGGCGTCTTTCACTTAAAAATAAAAACAAACAAAAACAACTCGGAGCACAGTGTAAATTAGCGATTAGCTTTGCTAACAAGGGATAAAATTCGCTTTAGTGAAAAAACATACAGGAAGCACAGGGTTACAAAATAATACCATTTACTCACTCATTATCTGACTTCCATTACCGTGTACAATTTAATATGTTAATGCTATTCGTTACAGATTAACAACTTCTTTTTCTTTAGCGCCATGTCACAATATCTCTCCTTTCTCTGCAGTTTCTCTAACTTGTAGGTTAACAGCATTTTAAAGGTAGACATACACTATATGGAACAAAGTATTGGGACACCTGGCCTTTCCTGCTATATGTGGTTCTTCTCCAAACTGTTAACACAAAGCTGGAGGCACACAATTATATAGGAAGTCTTTGGATGCGGTATAATAAAAAAATTTGCGTTCACTTAAACTTGGAAACACAAATATGTTCCAGCATGGCAAAGTCCCTGTGTACAAAGCGAACTCCACAGAGATATGTTTAAATGGTTTGGAGAGGAAGATCTTGAGTAGCCTGCTACAGAGCTCTGATCTCAACTCTACTGAACACTTTTTGGATTAATGTGAACACTGACTACACCCCAGGCCTCATCACCTCACCTACACCAGTACCTAACTTTATTAACACCCTTGTTGCTAATGCACTCAAATGTCCACAAGCGCACTTCAAAATCTAGTGGAAGAATTTATGGAATTATAAGAGCAAATTGGGATCAAATGTGGAATGCTCAAAAAACACATACAATACTTATGGCTAGGTGCAAACTCTTGGCAATATAGTGTACACTACATTAACATATAAAGTAGCAGTCTTAAAGTTTAGCTCTGGATTAGAACCATACCAATGTAGTAAATAAAATTATATAAAACCAAAGTGCTGGAGAGCAGTACAATAATAAATGTCTGCAGGCAACAGTAAAGCATGGTGGAGGTTTCTTGAATGTTCGGGACTGCATTTCTGCATATGAAGTTGGAGATTGTCAGGATTAATGATGTCCTCAATGGAGAGCAATACAGTCAGAAACTTGTCTATAATGCAATACAATAGGAAAAGTGTTTGATATGCTGCAAATTTATTCTGCAGGAGGCCAACAAGCTCAAACATACAGCCAATGCCATTAAGAACTGTCTTCAGCGTAGAGAAGAAAAAAGAGTCTCAACATCAATTTCAACATCATCAAGTCTGTCTGGGATTTCTTAAATAAACAGAATAATTTAAGGCATCCTACATCCACAGAAGATTTGTGGTTAGTTCTGCAAGATGTTTGGAACAACCTACCTAAGTATTTCCTTCGAAAAATTGCAAATGTACCTAGAATAAATTACTTTTTTGCAGAAGAAGGGTAGTCATTACAAAATATTGATTTTCTTTGTATTTCTCTTCTGTTCATTCAAACAAATATTAAGCCAGAGGCATTAGTAAACCATAAAACATTTAGGCATGCTGAAAATACAATAACAATATTATGAGCTCAATAAGCTTTGCAGAGAGTTCCTATTACAAGGTTAACTGGGATACTAATCGGAAGGTCAAGTCCCAGTGTTGACAAGCTGCCATGCTTGGGGCCTTAAACAAGGCCCCTAACCCTTTGTGCCCCAGATTCCTAATATTGCTATTTTACTTTGCTGTTAAGTGCATGTGACAAGTATAGAGCAGCTTTCTTTAATTACGTTTCTAAAATTATAAGAGGACGAGCTACATCGCTGGCAGCCAGCAGAGGGCGACAGCGGCGCCCAATGAAATCAGCCATTAAGCAGAACTTAGTTACACAGAAATCTCCAGGCTCATTAACCTGGATTGCATACACCTGCCAGTCGGAGTACTTAAGAACTGCTTTGGCGCCAGCATTTCGTCATATCTTTGTTGAGGGGTAATTGGTATAGAAGGTTGGAGCGGTTTTGGCATTAGTGGAAAAAAAAAAAAAAAAGAAAACAAAATGAATAAAAAAAAAAATGTATGAGAAGGAAAAGCTGAAAGAACACAAAGAATCTTATAAGAATAAAAGAAGGGAGATTTAATGAATGGCCAGAGAAGAAACGAAAGTATATAAGAAATGTAATTGAAACTTTACGATTTGAATTGGTGGACAAAACACACCCAAAACTCTTTCTAAATTGTCTTTTCTTTATAAAAAACCTTGCTTGTAAATTCGTTTTTAAGCATTTGGGTTTTTTTTCTTGTGCAGTGAACTGTACAATAGTGTTTATTGCAGGGGACAACATTTTAAACTCCTACTTTAGTTATAAATACTATTATGAATCACCATTGACCAATTATCACTCATGTTGTTGCATTGTTTTATAAGGGTCTCTCTTTTATTTCCCCCCAAAAGCTAGAACTTAGACTGCATGCAAATCTCCCCAACCTCAGACAGATATAAATACACTACAAGTCCACAGCAGTCTGTGTGTTTGGTCGAATACAACAGAGAATTCATGAACTGGCCTCTTCTTTTTCTTCTGATATCCTCTGTGTCCTGTGAGTAAACACGTATCTCCACACCTTACTCACATTTTTATACGCTCCATATTTCATTCTGAGTTGAGGTAAAATGTGTTTTTTAATAACTTCTGTATGTTCTGTATGACCTCGTCTTCTGCTGAGGTAAAAGCTCCCGGATCCTCAGTGAAGTTGTCCTGTCAGATTTCTGGCTATCAGCTCTCTAGCTATGGCACAGGCTGGATCAGGCAGCCTTCAGGAAAAGCCATGATGTGGCTCGGGATCATATGGGGTGGTGGAAGCATAGACTCTGGAGCTTCTTTTAAAAGTCGCTTCAGCATCTCCAGAGACACGAGCAAGAATGTGCTTTACTTGGATATCAGCAACCTGGTGGCAGAAGACACTGGTGTTTATTATTGTGCAAAGACACACAGCTGTATACCTCAGTGAGAGGACTGTACAAAAACTAAATCTCTCATATTTGTGATGTTTATTCTGAGTCAAAACATTTTTAAGTATGTTCAAGTAAAATAATTATAATCAAGATAAAATATATTGCACCCAATGAAAACTGCATGAACTTTGAGAAGATTATCTAAAAACTACAGATTATTTCAGTCAATAGGAGTTGAAGGACAGATAAGTGATTTCATTCTATAATGCAAAAAAAAAAAAAGCCTGAACTCTCCCACACTAAAATACAAACGCATGGATAGCCTCTAGATGGCAACATTGCATTGTTATACACACACCAAACATTTGAATACGTTTTGTGTTTGTGTTTAAACCAAAAATCAAGTATTAAATACATTTCACAAAACCCAGGTTTGGAGTTCTGCTGAGTCACTTGCAAATCACTTCCACTCTATCTGCATCCCCTACAAACTGAATAAAGTATTTTTCATGAAAATAAAAGAAACACGCAACAATGGACACATTGCCACATTATAAATAGCAACATCAATGTAGTGCAACCTCTGTTTGTGACTGAGATTTTTATACACCCATTGTGGCAATGGACACTCCCTATTCAAATTTAGTCAGATATAAACAGCAAGTTGAAGGAGTATCTGGTTATCAGGGTGGTCTCTACTAACACTCCCAAACAATTTTGAGAATGATTTTAGGATACTGCATTTTATTTGTGCTAATTCCATGTACGTTTTACTGGTTTTCACATGATTCTCACTGGTAAAAAAAAAAATAAATTTCCTCATGTTTTTCTTAGCAGTATAACAAATTGTAATTCCTTTCTTTTCAGATTCCTATGGACAGTCCCTGACCTCCTCTGCTTCTGTGGTGAAGAGACCTGGAGAGACAGTCACTCTGTCCTGTACTGTCTCTGGACTCTCGCTTAGCTGGTTACACTGGATCCGTCAAAAACCAGGACAAGGTCTGGAGTGGATCGGACGTATTGATGGTGGCACTGGCACTGTATTCGCTCAGTCTCTGCAGGGCCAGTTCTCCATCACTAAAGACACCAATAAAAACATGGTGTATCTAGAAGTGAAGAGTCTGAAAGCTGAAGACACGGCTGTTTATTACTGTGCACGAGAATCACACTGATACAACAGACTGCAGAGCTGTACAAAAACTTACACAAGCACGTCCTCATGAGCTGAAAATATTTCCTCAGCAGGAAACTGAACCCTAGAAAATGTTTGCTATGCATTTAGCCATTTTAATGGACCCATGTACTGTAAATAAGAGAGCAAATCAATTTTGTTTATTTGATTTAACAAATTTAAGTTGAAACATTTAATTCCTTACAACAGTAAAACTCCATAATGCAGTAAATCTCCACATCTTGCACACCATTATAAATAGCCTGAAAATACACAATACAACAAACACAAATAAGGAGCTCCTCTTCTCATATCCTCTGTACACACATCCCTCCACTTTACACTCTGAAATATTCCAGTCTAAGTTTAAATGTAGTGTGTTTAGTGTATATGGTTCTTCTAATTTCATTGTTTAACTCCCTTGCATGTGATTGGTTTTTGTGCAACAGTATATCAATGTGATACAATGGCCACAGTGATTTGCACAGGCACAAAACCTTCCTTTAGTCACAAACAGTTGCATAAAAAATACCACCTACTGCAAGCCTGATACAAGTTGAGAGGGTTATTTTCAAGTACTGTAACTGTTCACTAGAGAATAATATGTCCAAGCTCTAATACTTTTTTTTTTATTATTTAATTTATGTAACTTTTATGTAAACAATGCATTTGCTGCTATTGCACTTCTGGTTAGACCTAAACTGCATTTTGTTGCCTTGTACTTGTACGTGGGTAATGACAAAGTTGAATCGAATCGAATCTAATCTAATACAGGCAGCATCACACTATAGGATTTAATGTGATCTTTTTGTGTGTGTGTATTTTGGCAAGTAATCCCATGTGAACAATAGGGTTAATTTAATTTCACACGTAGATTCTTATGAATAATATGGGCTCCAAAAAAGAATTGTCAAATTAACCCCAATATACAAAATGTTCAATGTTCAAAAATAAATGGTGTTGATCACATATACAGAATTGGTTGTATTTTGACACAAGTGAAATGTGATTGTTTCCATGTGAGGTCCTGCTGTGTTTCTTACTTGTCTTGCTGGTCTATTGGTTGATTTATAGGGGATCAAGAAATATTTCCAAACAACTGAACTAACTATTCATTAAATAAATGGTTGTCAGTAATTGTGTATACCCAGTATCTGTCAGATGTAAAGACTTTTCCAATAAATAACTCTGACACATTGCTTTATATAAATAAAACAATTTAGTCAAAAAAATCAAACAGATTGGAACTATTTAATATAAACACAAAGTTGTTGCTGTGAACACTGTGGATTGGAGGTATTTGTGATGGTATAAATCACTGTGATATATACGGGGGATCACAGTGATTCAAACCATGACAAAATCCTCTAGATGATTTGGGACAGAAGCCTCATATGGCACAACTCCCATCACCATTCTGCAAACTGCAACAACACTACTCTCAATAAGGGTTCTTTCAGAAATAGAACACTAAATTGTCTAAAATTTTTCAGAAAAACAACTTTCAGTGAAAAGTGCAGCATTTCCACCTCACAGTTCCTGTGCAAACACGTTTAATACTAAACTTTCATCTTGTGCAAAATTTTTTTTTTTCCCCACATATGGGTTTTATCTGGGTTCTCTGTTTTTTTCCACATGAAATACATGCCAGAAGACTGAATGTTTTAGAAAGAATTGCCCCTAATAAAGTGTGTGTTTTATGTGCATTGTTAACAGAGATTAAATATAGACTACAGGAAATTAAAGCTGTTTTACAGAAAATAAAGGAAAATTAAACCAAAAATATTAAAATAACTATTTTAGGTGATTCAAAAAATTGATTAGTGTGTTGCAAGTGCATCTAAATTGAAGTGTTACTTGCCTGAATTCCTTGCATGTGGAGGTGAAATAGTGATGGTGGTTTTTGTGCAGCTGTATATCGTTGTGATAACTACGCCCACGGTGATTTGCACAGACACAAAAACCTCCCTCCAGTCACGAAAAGTTGCATAAAAATAGGGAAAATTTCCAAGTCCTGTAACTGTACACAAGGCTCACTATAAAAATGTCTGGAGCATTTTAATAAAGTGTTCTAATAAAGGCAGCATCACTTTATTTGGGAAAAAGTGCATTTAATGTGATCATGTTTGTTTTTTGCAAGAAATCCCATGTGAACAATAAGGTTAATTTCATTTTACATGTAAATAATATGAATAATAATCCTGAGAGAATGTAAAATGAATCTCTACGTACAAAATAAAATGTGAAAAATGTTGTTCATGTACAGAATTGATTGTTTTGAAGCATATGATTCGAGTGAAACCGGATTGTTTCTGCTGTGTTTCTTACTAGTCTTACTGATGCATTGTATGTAAAGATGTAAAGAGTTGAATTATTAAAATTATCACACATAAATTAAATAATTTAGTCCGAATATCCAAACAGATTGGAATTAATATAAACACAAAGTCTAGCAAGTACAAACGCTTTTTGTCAGTTGCTGTGCTGAACACTGGGGATTAAAGGTATTTGCTGTGGTATGAATCAGTGTGCAATATATAGCTACGGGGACTCACAGTGATTATAACCATGACAAAATCCCCCAAGAGATTTGTGATAGATGCGTCATGAAGTACAACTCCCATCACCATACTGCAAACTGTAAGACCAAGAGGACTACTCCCTATAAAAGTAGTGTTTATAGATTGTCTCCATAAATTGTTCTAAATTGTCTTAAACATTTCAGAAAATACTTCAATGAAAATGGCTCCCTTATCCTGAACTTGGCTTTTATTCCTGTGCAGAGTGTTTTTTTTTTTCCCATATGGGTTTCTTCTGGGTTTTCTAGTTTCCTTTTACATATCAAACTACTTGCCAGAAGGTTAAACATTGAAGAAATATTTCCCATTAAAAAGTGTGTATTTTTTGAGTCCATGGTTCCTTACATTGAATTGGTGCTCCATCCAGGATATATTCCATTTTCTTTCTTAAGCCATTCCAGTGTGGTTTTGGCCTTGTGCTTGGATTAGTTGTTCTGCTAAAAGGTGAATTTCCTCCCAAGCTTCAGCTTCTTTATCTTTGTCTCATCTAAAAAAAAAAAAAAAAAAACTTTGTTTCAGACTTGACAACCTCCCATATAAGCCATTGTTATAAAATGCTCTTGATATGCTTTTTTTGTGCTCTATTAATCCACCCCATTCCGTAAACTCTGTAGCTCTTTGTGGCTTCATTCATAACTCTTCTATTTTGAGTGATGAGCTTTGAGTGGGGGTTTATTTTGGCAGTGCTTGGATGGTGTGATGCAGCCTCTACTTGATTATTGACCCAAATGTGCCAACCAAGATATCCAAACACTTTCATGTGGTATTATTTTTTTTTTGGATAATATTTTTGCAGTTATTTTCTTATGATTTCCAACATGGGTGCAATGTCACTTTACAATACTTGATTTGTGTTTCATTCTTTAAAAACAAAACATCAAACAGACTTAAATTTCAGTTTACTTTGTAATTGGTCAGGTATCTGAATAATTTTATAGAGAACTGCAATTATATATTTCACAGGCTCAAATAACTGTAAAAACAAACTGTGCTATAAATTTAATATAACTATTTTTAATGCTTGGATGCAAATCCTTTGCAATCAATGACTGCCTGATGGACATCAGCAAATTTCCAGGTCTTCACTCTACCCACCATCAGTTACTGTTTATTTTTTTATTTTTTATTTTTTTTCTGAATTGTCTTTCTGAATCAGTTTTGTCTTAACTAGGTTTTGGGTCATTATCCCTCTGTCCTGTGTGGTGAAGCAGTATGGCAGAATTTAAGTCTAAGCAGAAATTGTAGTTATATACACCTATGAATTAATCCAGCCACTTCTATCAGCAGTTACAGCATCAATAAACACCAGTGACCGAGTGGTATGCTTTGGGCCATGAGCCCTTCCTTTCCTTTCCTTGTCCATACTCTTCTTATAATTCTGGTAGAATATTTTTAATCTCTCCAAACAATATTGTTCAAGATTTCGGCAAGCTTTTTCTTTTTCTTTATCACATTTGTCAAAAACTATTTGTAGTTGAATGATCCTAGGAGAATTTATAAAAAAATGTCCACAAAAATGCTAATTAGTTTTAAAGCAAACAAATAATCTATGGTAAAAATTTGTTACTGTATAAAAATGTCGATATCTATGCCAAAATATGTATACTTTGGGATTAGAAAATGAAAGGCATTTAAAGTCACGGTTAATGTATTAACATGGAGAATGTTTTTGCATCAGAGTTTATCACGGTGTGGTGGAGTGGCAGCACAGTGTTTTAAGCCATTACAAAAACCTGCTTCTGAGACTGAACATCTCTTCACATGTTAAAGTCTTTCATTACCAAAAACATTCAATATATTCAATGAGTCAATATTTAGTGTTGACCCTTTTTCTTCATGAGCTCTGCAGTTTCTATGGCAAGCTTGTTGGCCAAATCCTGACCTCAATGGCATAAAAAATATAATAACAATTAAATATATAAAAAATAATAGATCAAAATAAAGATTTTGTTTTATTTAAGATGATTTAGTATGTTGATACTTTGGCTAAAATTCCAATATTTCTAAAGTATTTTCTATAATATTTTTATATAACTTTTTTTGTTATTATTATTTCATGCAGGGTGACTGCATCTATTGCTCATTTAACATCTGGAAGTTGTTTTTGTAACAGAGTGTATCACTGTGGGTGGATGGGGCACAGTGGTTCAGACCATTACAAAAACCCATAGGGCTGTGCAGATAATGTTTAATTACTATTCACCAGAAGCAACTTAAATATTTTAAAAAGAATGATATATAATATATAAATATTAGGAAGCCTGAAGGAAATTAACATTCAGCTCTCCATGATGCAGGTGTTTCCTGATGTGGCCTCATGTAATAATCACCAACTGGAAAGTACCTTAAAGTACACAGCAACTGTTCCCTGCACCCTCACTCTATGGTCCTGTTGCCAAAAATAGTCTTGTGTGTGTGTGTGTGTGTGTGTGTGTGTGTGTGTGTGTGTGTGTGTGTGTGTGTGTGTGTGTGTGTGTGTGTGTGTGTGTGTGTGTGTGTGTGTGTGTGTAAAGAAAAAAACCTAGATATCAAACTGGTGTAAGGGTGGCAAATACAAAAAAACACAAGCTTGACAGTTCTTTCAATTAGGGGTTATGAACCCTCCAAGACTATTTTTTTTCCACACAGTTTTGTTATAGTTAATTATATCAGTGTTTTAAATATGGTTTAATTGTTAAAAAAGCTTTATACACTTTATGGCTGCAAAGTGTGTGGTCACGTCAATCACTCCCATATGCGCATGTTGAACATTAAATACCATGGCCATTTATAAGGTTTTAGATACTGCTTTGCTGCTCTATCAGCCCCCAGACTTCAGTTTTGCTTGTCGCTGTGCCCCAAAGTTAAGGTTTGCTGAAATTTGATCTGTCTTTATCAATCCAAGTGATGATAATCCAAATGTAATGATGTGACCTTTTTAAAACATTTACATTTATGACATTGCCCAGTTGCTGTCCGTATTCACACCAGCTATCTGAAAAATTTGGCTACTAAAAATATAGTGTGACTTTGACTTCTCAGTAAAAGCTAATACTTGTTATTGAATAACTATTACTAGAGGACGTGTATGTCATGTAAAGAAAAGTGTAGTGAGCGTAACAGTCTTTTGAAACAAAACACAGAAATCTCTATTTACATCATACAACTGATCAGTCAAATGAGACATGATCAAGGACAGGACTGATCTGCTAACTTCAGTGAAGTAAAATTTTCTTTTTTTTTCATACACATCTTCATATTTATAGTTTATTGTTTAGTTTTTAGGTCATTTTAATTCTGTACTTTGTACAAATTTATTTATGAAACAATCTGGCTCATTGTTTCAGCTGTAATGATAAAGTAATAATCAGTAATCATTGGCTCAGTCAGCATAAGGGGGTTGTTTTTGTAACTGAGTGTGTCATTGTGATGACTGGAACCACAATGGTTTGTCCCATTACAAAAACCTTTTGCTGAAACTGAAGACCTCATTATTAAATGAAACGTGTTTTGGACTCTTATGATCAATACTTGGGAACTGCTTTTAATATTTCTTAAAGAAACATGTAGTTTGAATTCACATCTGATATTTTGTATAGGGGTTGAGGGTCAGGGCTCTGTGCAGACCACTTGAGTTTACCTTTTACCGAATTCCTTATCTGTGCTTTTACCCAAAAGAAAACAAAGTTTTTATATGAAGTAACTCAGGGTCGTCTGTAGTTTGTGTAGTTTGTAGTGGCTGCATACACAAACATATTGTATATTTTAATGTTGTTTTCATGTCTGGTTGCTGTCCATATATTTTTAGAATATTACGATTTGTCATTTTTTTTTTTTCATTTTGGCACAGAAAATGGTAGCAATATAGTAACGGGAAACAGCTATATTGTTTCCTGTAACAATAAGATGCATATTATTTTAATTTACAGTTGTGTGTAGTTTTGTTTTGGAAAAATAGCTATTTTGCTTAAAGATTATATTTATCACTTATTATTTTGTGAGTTATTTAGTTTAAGAAAACTTAGTTTTGTACAAACTAATTTATTAAATAATCTGGCTCATTTTCTTTAATGTAATTATAACTTGACCTAATCATTCCTGTGGTGAATAAATAAAAGGGGGATGGTTTTTGTAGCTGAGTGTATCAGTGTGCTATATATCTGGCTGGGGCCACAGTGGTTTATCCCATTACAAAAACCTGTAGCTTAATCGACCAAATGAGTATCAAATAAAGCAAGTGTGAACTCTTAAGCAGTTCTCAAACACAACACTTCTTACATTTCAAAGACAAACATGTTGTTTGAGTTTACATTTGATCATTTCCATGTTGAGCTGGTCAGGGGGTCAGTTGCTGCTGAAAGAACAAAGAGGCTTGAAGCAGGATACTAATAATAACTTGGGGGTTTGAGGTTTAGGGCTCTGTGCAAATCGTATTTAAAACTGATCTGACCATCACACAATTCCAGTTACAGTTTTACTGTTTACTGAATTCTATATCTGATTTTACCCAAAAAAAAACATAGATGTTCAACTTTACACTTTACTGACTGAGACTGTGGAGAAAGTAACTCAGGATTCATTGTGTAATATCCGATTGACATTCCATATTCATAATCTGGTGTCTCTCATTGCTGAAATAACTGTTTTATCAGCATAAAGCTGTGGTCATGCTACACTGTTCATTCTAGAAGAGTAAAATGACCAATTACTATTAAATTCTGCACTTAAGTTAAGCAACATAAGCTTTTAGACATAATGACAATCAGTGACCGAAAAAAAATGATTTACCATTTTAAAAACACTTTCTGAGTATGATCATGAGGCCCAAATCCTGACTGATAGATCTTTTTAGAATATTATGGAGGTCTTCTATAACAGTATACAGTAGCAGACAACTTTTATCAATGTGAGTAAATTCTTAAACTATTCTGTGGGTGTATTTTTATGTGCAGGTGTTTTGAAAGCTCTTGTTTTCTACAGCTTGATGTTTGATGATGGTTTCAACATGTGCATCTTCATATTTATACTTCATAGGCACAGACAATAGTAGTGATATAGTTGCCTGGAATCATAGAGCAATAAGAAAAATGCATATAATTTAAATATACATATGTATTTTGTTGTTGTTGTTCTGGAGCAAAAGAATGTATTTTTTCTTAGATATTGTATTTATTACTTTTGTATTATTTTGTATATTACTTATTTATTAGGTTAATATAATTCCGTGCAAATGAATTAATGAAATAATCTGTCTTTCTTTTGACTGTAATAACAGTAATAATTTTTGTTTTCACTAAATCATTGGCTCAGTCATCATAAGGGGGATGTTTTTGTAATTGAGTGTATCAATGTGTATATACTATAGCAGCTGGGGCCACAGTGGTTTATCTCATTACAAAAACCTTGTCATACGTCAGTGAAACTCAAGACCTAATAAATATTAAATGGAGTTTGTACTCTTTATTTTCAGTATTTGAGAACTGCTTATAATATTTCTTGAAGAAATGTAGCTTGAATTCACATCTGATATTTTATATAGGGGTTAAGGGGGCAAGGCTCTGTGCATCTTGATTTATACAGCTTTAAAATCATAAAAGTATTTTTAAAAAGATGTCCAGTTTGCAGTGGCTGCATACACAGATTGTATATTTTGTTGTCATATCTGGTTGCTGTCCGTATTTGAAACTGCAGTGATTTTTGTTCATGTGCATAGTTTTTTGAAAACTATAGTTTTTTTTTCAGTTTGACAAAGTTTTTAACATGTGTAACTCCATGTAAATTTCATATGTAAAAAAAAAAAAAAACAGTAGCAATATAGTTACTGAAACGCAGCAATAAAAATAAATGCATATAATTTGCAAAATACAGTTGATTGTTTTTGCTTTAGAGCAAAATTTTATTATTTTGTTTAAAGATTATATTTATTACATTTTAGTTTTTTTATTTTGTAAATTTAGTTAATGTAAAATAATCTGGCTCATTTCTGTTTACCTGTAATAATTATTTAACTTAATTATTTGTGGTGAATAAATCAGTGGCTCAGTCAGTATAAGGGAGTTGTTTTTGTAACTGAGTGTATCAGTGTGTATACAGCTCCGGCTACGGCCACAGTGGTTTTTCCCATTACAAAAACCTGTGGCTGAAATTGAAGACCAAATAGATATCAAATGAAGCAAGTTTGAACTCAGAATTTTTGTGTATGAGAACTGCTTCTTACATTTCAAATAGCAAAATGTAGTTTGAGTTTACATTTGATATAAACAAATATATATATATCAATAAGGTTTGTCCATGTTGAGCTGATCAGGGGGTCAGTTGCTGCAGAAAGAACAAAGAGGCCTAAATCAGGTTATTAATAATAACTTGAGGGTTTGAGGTTCAGGGCTCTTCGCAAACCATATTTAAAACTGATCTGACTATCACACAATTCCAGTAACAGTTGTATTGTTTACTGAATTCTATATCTGTGATTTTACCCATGAAAAAAACATATGTTCAACCAGTGTTGTGCTAGTTACTAAAAAATAGTAACTAGTTACAGTTACTCTTTACTTCATTCAAAAAGTAACTGAATATATCACAAGGATTTCTGAAATAAATAACAAAACAAGCTGAATAATATATTCACAATCAAAAACTAAAGTGGCTTCTGCATCATAAAAGCTGTTGTGTTGAGCTCTTAAACATGTTCCTTTCACAGCTTAAGTATGAAAACTATCAACAATGTAAAACAGAACACCGGGTTAGCTTCTAGCTTCGTCGAGGCATGGAGTTTCTGGAGGTGTTGCTATCGCAGTAGATACAACCTTCGAACCAGAAAGACACAGCTTACATTTGACTAAAAAGTTTTTGTATTTATACTCAACTAAAGTGAAATAATGAGCATATTTCCACTTTGAGAAACTCGTCTTGCTCTCGCCTCAGTTCGCCATTACTGCCGCACAGACCTGAATAAACAAAGACACGCCCACAGTGCGTCTTCTTTGTGTTTACAGTGGTTCATTCTCCAATCGTACAATGCGTCGCTGCTGTAAGCAGGTTAGACTGTAGTCTACACTTCAGCCCAAATTCATTCATTTAAAAAAGTAACGGGTAACGCATCATACGGTAACGGAGTTACTTTTGACAGTAACTAATACTGTAACGCGTTACTTTTTAAATAAATGCGTTACAGTATTAGTTACTGTCAAAAGTAACTTCGTTACAGTAAAGCGTTACTGCCCAACACTGTGTTCAACTTCACACTTTACTGACTGAGACTGTGGAGAAAGTAACTCAGGATTCATTGTGTAATGTCCGATTTACATTCCATATTCATAATCTGGTGTCTCTCATTGCTGAAATAACTGTTTTATCAGCATAAAGCTGTGGTCATGCTACACTGTTCATTCTAGAAGAATAAAATGACCAATTACTATCAAATTCTGCACTTAAGTTAAGCAACATAAGCTTTTAGACATAATGACAATCAGTGACCGCTAAAAAATGATTTACCATTTTAAAAACACTTTCTGAGTATGATCATGAGGCCCAAATCCTGACTGATAGATCTTTTAGAATATTATGGAGGTCTTCTATAACAGTATACAGTAGCAGACAACTTTATCAATGTGAGTAAATTCTTAAACTATTCTGTGGGTGTATTTTTATGTGCAGGTGTTTTGAAAGCTCTTGTTTTCTACAGCTTGATGTTTGATGATGGTTTCAACATGTGCATCTTCATATTTATACTTCATAGGCACAGACAATAGTAGTGATATAGTTGCCTGGAATCATAGAGCAATAAGAAAAATGCATATAATTCAAATATACATATGTATTTTTTGTTGTTGTTGTTCTGGAGCAAAAGAATGTAATTTTTCTTAGATATTGTATTTATTACTTTTGTATTATTTTGTATATTACTTATTTATTAGGTTAATTTAATTCTGTGCAAATTAATTTATGAAGTAATCTATCTCTTTCTTTTGACTGTAATAACAGTAATAATTTTTGTTTTCACTAAATCATTGGCTCAGTCATCATAAGGGGGATGTTTTTGTAATTGAGTGTATCAATGTGCTATATAGTGGCAGCTGGGGCCACAGTGGTTTATCTCATTACAAAAACCTTGTCATACGTCAGTGAAACTCAAGACCTAAAAAATATTAAATAAAGTTTGTACTCTTTATTTTCAGTATTGGAGAACTGATTATAATATTTCTTGAAGAAAAGTAGCTTGAATTCACATCTGATATTTTATATAGGGGTTAAGGGGACAGGGCTCTGTGCAGAACACTTAAGATCTGATCACCACATATGACTCCAATTACAGTTTTATTATTTACTGAATTCCATATCTGTGCTTTTACAGAAGAGAACAAAAAGATTTTTAACTTTATATTTGAAGACTTAGACTGTAGAGGAAGTAACTCAGGGTCCACTGTAATCTCCTTTTCACATTCTATATTTATAATATGCTATCACTCATTGCTGAAACAGCAGGTTTTCCTCAGCATAAAGCTGTGTGTCACACTATACTTTTCATTCCACTGATTTCCATTCAAAACAAAAGTTTAAACCCTTACTTTCGAATATGTATCAAAACAAGTAATCGATAGACATCACGTGGTGACCTCTACAGGAAATATAATATAATGAAACACTGATTGCACAGCATCTTGTTTTATACAGCTTTAAAATAATAGAAAAATTATATATAAAAATGTGTCCAGTTTGCAGTGGCTGCATACACAGATTGTGTATTTTAATGTTGTTGTCATGTCTGGTTGGTGTCCATATCTGAAACTGTGCGGTGGTTTTTGTTCATGTGCAAGACAGTCAGATTTTTTTTTTTACTTTTGTTTTTATGCTGTTTGACAAAGTTTTTAACATGTGTAACTCCATGTATACTTCATATGTAAAGAAACCAGTAGCAATATACTGAAACGGAGCAATAAGGAAATGCATATAATTTGCAAAATACAGTTGATTGTATTTTTGCTTTGGAGCAAACATTTTTTTTTATTTTGCTTAAAGATTATATTTATTACTTTTTAGTTTTTTATTTTGTAAATTTAGTTAATGTAAAATAATCTGGCTCATTCTCTTTACCTGTAATAATTATTTAACTTAATAATTATTTGTGGTGAATAAATCAGTGGCTCAGTCAGTATAAGGAAGTTGTTTTTGTAACTGAGTGTATCAGTGTGTAATGCATACGGCTCTGGCTACGCCCACAGTGGTTTTTCCCATTACAAAAACATGTAGCTGAAATTGAAGACCAAATAGATATCAAATGATGCAAGTTTCAACTCTGAACTGCTTCTTAAATTTCAAATAGCAAAATATAGTTTGAGTTTACATTTGATTTCTTAAAAAACAATATCAATAAGGTTTGTCCATGTTGAGCTGATCAGGGGGTCAGTTTCTGCAGAAACAACAAATAGGCTTGAATAACTTGAGGGTTTGAGGTTTAGGGCTTTGTGCAAACCATATTTGAAATTTATCTGACCATCACACAATTCCAGTTACAGTTTTACTGTTTACTGAATTCCATATCTGTGATTTTCCCAAGAAGAAACTTGGATGTTCAACTTTACACTTTACTGACTGAGACTGTGGAGAAAGTAACTCAGGATTCATTGTGTAATGTCCGATTGACATTCCATATTCATAATCTGGTGTCTCTCATTGCTGAAATAACTGTTTTATCAGCATAAAGCTGTGGTCATGCTACACTGTTCATTCTAAAAGAATAAAAGGATCAATTAGTATTAAATTCTGCACTTGAGTTAAGCAACATAAGCTTTTAGACATAATGACAATCAGTGACCGAAAAATAATGATTTACCATTTTAAAAACACTTTCTGAGTATGATCATGAGGCCCAAATCCTGACTGATAGATCTTTTAGAATATTATGGAGGTCTTCTATAACAGTATACAGTAGCAGACAACTTTATCAATGTGAGTAAATTCTTAAACTATTCTGTGGGTGTATTTTTATGTGCAGGTGTTTTGAAAGCTCTTGTTTTCTACAGCTTGATGTTTGATGATGGTTTCAACATGTGCATCTTCATATTTATACTTCATAGGCACAGACAATAGTAGTGATATAGTTGCCTGGAATCATAAAGCAATAAGAAAATGCATATAATTCAAATATACATATGTTTTCTTTGTTGTTGTTGTTCTGGAGCAAATGAATGTAATTTTTCTTAGATATTATATTTATTATTTTTGTATTATTTTGTATATTACTTAGTTATTATATCAATTTAAGTCAGTGCAAATTAATATATGAAGTAATGTCTCTTTTTTCTAATGTAATAACAGTAATAATTTTTGTTTTCAATAAATCATTGGCTCAGTCATCATAAGGGGGATGTTTTTGTAATTGAGTGTATCAATGTGTATATACGGGTAGCAGCTGGAGCCACAGTGGTTTATCTCATTACAAAAACCTTGTTATATGTCTGTTTACCTCAAGACCTAATAAATATTAAATGGAGTTTGTACTCTTTATTTGCAGTATTTAAGAACTGCTTATAATATTTCTTGAAGAAACGTAGCTTGAATTCACATCTGATATTTTATAATCATAAAATCAAAATCATAAAATTATTGTTTTAAAGTTGTCCAGTTTGCGGTGGCTGCATACACAGATTGTATATTTTAATGTTGTTGTCATGTCTGGTTGGTGTCCATATCTGGAACTGTGCAGTGATTTTTGTTCATGTGCAGGAGAGTCAGATCTTTTTGAAAACTTTTGTTTTTTTGCTGTTTGACAAAGTTTTTAACATGTGTAACTCCATATATACTTCATATATAAAGAAAATATTAGCAATATAGTTACTGAAACGCAGCAATAAAAAAAATGCATATACTTTTAAAATACAGTTGATTATATTTATTACTTTTTAGTTTTTTATTTTGTATATTTAGTTTAGGTAAAATAATTTATTAAATAATCTGGCTCATTCTCTCCACCTGTAATAATAATTTAACTTAATAATTATTTGGTGGTGAATAAATCGGTGGCTCAGTCAGTATAAGGGAGTTGTTTTTGTAACTGAGTGTAACAGTGTGTAACACATACGGCTACGGCCACAGTGTTTTTTTCCATTACAAAAACCTGTAGCTGAAACTGAAGACTAAATAGATATCCAATGAACCAAGTTTGAACTCTGAATTGTTGTGTATGAGAACTGCTTCTTACGTTTCAAATACCAACATGTAGTTTGAGTTTACATTTGATTTCTTGAAAAAATATACAGTGAGAAAAATAAGTATTTGAACACCCTGCTAGTTTGCAAGTTCTCCCACTTAGAAATCATGGAGGGGTCTGAAATTGTCATCGTAGGTGCATGTCCACTGTGAGAGACATAATCTAAAAAAGAAATTACAGAAATCACAATATATGATTTTTAAACTATTTATTTGTATGATACAGCTGCAAATAAGTATTTGAACACCTGTCTATCAGCTAGAATTCTGACCCTCAAAGACCTGTTAGTCTGCCTTTAAAATGTGCACCTCCACTACATTTATTATCCTAAATTAGATGCACCTGTTTGAGGTCGTTAGCTGCATAAAGACACCTGTCCACCCCATACAATCAGTAAGAATCCAACTACTAACATGGCCAAGACCAAAGAGCTGTCCAAAGACACTAGAGACAAAATTGTACCTCCACAAGGCTGGAAAGGGCTACGGGGAAATTGGCAAACAGCTTGGTAAAAAAAGGTCCACTGTTGGAGCAATCATTAGAAAATGGAAGAAGCTAAACATGACTGTCAATCTCTCTCGGACTGGGGCTCCATGCAAGATCTCACCTCGTGGGGTCTCAATGATCCTAAGGAAGGTGAGAAATCAGCCCAGGACTACACGGGAGGAGCTGGTCAATGACCTGAAAAGAGCTGGGACCACCGTTTCCAAGGTTACTGTTGGTAATACACTAAGACGTCATGGTTTTTGAAATCATGCATGGGAGGGAAGGTTCCCCTGCCTAAACCAGCACATGTCCAGGCACGTCTTAAGTTTGCCAATGACCATTTGGATGATCCAGAGGAGTCATGGGAGAAAGTCATTCGGTCAGATGAGAACAAAATAGAACTTTTGGGTCGTAATTCCACTAAACGTGTTTGGAGGAAGAAGCATGATGAGTACCATCCCAAGAACACCATCCCTACTGTGAAGCATGGGGGTGGTAGCATCATGCTTTGGGGGTGTTTTTCTGCACATGGGACAGGGCGACTGCACTGTATTAAGGAGAGGATGACCGGGGCCATGTATTGCGAGATTTTGGGGAACAACCTCCTTCCCTCAGTTAGAGCATTGAAGATGGGTCGAGGCTGGGTCTTCCAACATGACAATGACCCGAAGCACACAGCCAGGATAACCAAGGAGTGGCTCTGTAAGAAGCATATCAAGGTTCTGGCGTGGCCTAGCCAGTCTCCAGACCTAAACCCAATAGAGAATCTTTGGAGGGAGCTCAAACTCCGTGTTTCTCAGCGACAGGCCAGAAACCTGACTGATCTAGAGAAGATCTGTGTGGAGGAGTGGGCCAAAATCCCTCCTGCAGTGTGTGCAAACCTGGTGAAAAACTACAGGAAACGTTTGACCGCTGTAATTTCAAACAAAGGCTACTGTACCAAATATTAACATTGACTTTCTCAGGTGTTCAAATACTTATTTGCAGCTGTATCATACAAATAAATAGTTTAAAAATCATACATTGTGATTTCTGGATTTTTTTTTTTTTTGGTTTTTGTCTCTCACAGTGGACATGCACCTACGATGACAATTTCAGACACCACCATAATTTCTAAGTGGGAGAACTTGCAAAATAGCAGGGTGTTCAAATACTTATTTTCCTCACTGTATATAATATTAAGGTTTGTCCATGTTGAGTTCATCAGGGGGTCAGTTGCTGTAGAAACATCAAAGCGGCTTGAAGCAGGATACTAATAACTTGAGGGTTTGAGGTTTAGGGCTCTGTGCAAACCATATTTAAAACTGATCTGACCATCACACAATTCCAGTTACAGTTTTACTGTTTACTGAATTCCATATCTGTGATTTTACCCAAACTTGGATGTTCAACTTTACACTTTACTGACTGAGACTGTGGAGAAAGTAAGTTCTATATTCATAATCTGGTGTCTCTCACTGCTGAAATAACTGTTCTCGTCAGCATAAAGCTGTCGTTACATTACACTGTTCATTCCATTAATTTATATTCAACAAATCGGAATGTGGAAACTAGAAATAATGCTAAGTGCAACGCAATTTTGCTTGTTGCTGCACTGCAATGTTCATGTTTGATGAAATCTTACCTGCAAATTTATCAATGCAAGTGATCCATAGAAAATCAATACTTCATTTTGTGACTTCTTCAGAAAGTACAAGATGAGAACCATTTTCTACTCAATCTAGAAGAATAAAAGGAACAATTAGTAACAAACAAGCACTTAAGTTAAGCAACATAAGCTTTTAGACATAATGACAATAAGCGACCAATAAATATTATTTACCATTTTAAAAACTCTTACAGTATACAGTAGTAGACACCTTTATGAATTTGACTGAATTCTGAAACTATTCATGTGCAGGTCAGTCAGATTTTTTTAAAGCTCTTGTTTTATACAGCATGATGTTTGACATAGTTTCAACATGTGCATCTTCATATTTATGCTTCATATGCACAGAAAATAGTAGCAATATAGTTGCCTGGAATCATAGAGCAATAAGAAAATGCATATTATTTGAATATACTTTTTGTTGTTGTTTTGGAGCACTTTAGACATGATATTTATATATTTAAAAAATATAAAAAATAAGCATTGACATTCAGCATAAGGGGGTTGTTTTTGTTATTGAGTGTATCAGTGTGCTATATAGCAACTGGGACCACAGTGGTTTATCTCATTACAAAAACCTTGCTATATGTCGGCTAAAGCCTAAAAGACCTAATAAATATTAAATAAAACAAGTTTGAACCCTTATGTTCAGTATTTGAGATTTGCTTCTAATATTTCATTAAGAAACATGTAGTTTTAGTTCACACCTGATATCAACTTTTGTATTTAAAAACATCAATAAGGTTCGGCCATGTTGAATTAATCAGAGGATCACTGGCTACTGGGAAAACAAAGAGGTTGAAAGCAGGTTATTAATAATAAGATGAGGGGCAGGGCTCTGTGCAGACCATATTTAAGTTTGATATGACCACCATACATGATTCCAGTTAGTTTTTCTATTTATTGAATTGCATATCTGTGCTTTTTCCCCCCAAGAAAAAAAAACTTTTTGATTTTCCATTTTAGACTTAGAGACTTAGACTGTGGTCTCGGGAATCACTTTGTAATGTCCTTTTTACATTGTATATTTATAATCTGGTGTCTCACCTTGGTGAAATAACTGTGGTTTATCAGCATAAAGCTGGAAAAGTGGTCGCAATTCACTTTTCATTCCATTAATTACCATTCGATGCATGAGAATGGTGAAGACTCGAAAAATACTCAGGGCAACACAATTTTGCTTGTTTCCGCACTTCATTATTCAGAATTGCAAAATTATATCAATGCAAGTGATCAATAGAAAATCAAGAGGTTTGATGAACTCTTCAAAAACCTTGATTTCAGCAGCGTTACAGCATCTTGTTGTATACAGCAAAGCTTTCAAATAATAGAAATAGATAGAAAAACTGATTTCTGGTGGCTACGTGCATAAACAGATTGTATTGTATACTATAATGTTGAGTTGTTGTTCATATTTGTAATAGATATCTGAATACATGTTGATGAATAATGGTACCAAGAGGTAGTGAACTGGATGTAAAAAAAAAAAAATTACAGCGAGCTCAACAGAGAACCTTTTAAAACATCAAACTTTAGTGTACATAGAGAAGTCACCATTTATATCTTTCAGCTAATAATTATCAGTCAAATGAGACAAGGACAAGACTGTTCTTCTAACTTAACATTTTTTACTCTAGAAAAAAAAACTGGATTGATTTAGTATCAAACGCTGTGCTTAGATCAGGCAACAAAAGCATTTAGAGACAATAACAATCAGCAATCCGTATTGAATGATTTACCAGTTTAAAAACATGGTCTCACTACGGTCATGAGGCCTAAATCTTGTCTGATAGTTCTTTTAGAATATTATGGAGGTCTTCTTTAACAGTGTACTTGTCAACTCGTATTGTGGTCTTGAAATTCTGAAACTGTGCTGTGGATTCATGTTGCATTATATATTTATACTTCATAGGTACAGGAAATGGTAATAATGAAGCTACTTGAATCAAAGAGCAAAAAAATGTGTTATTTTTCTTAGAGATTTTTTTTTGTCAAAAATTTTGTATATTATTTAGTTATTAGGAAAAAAGTCATTTTGCACAAATTGATTTAATGTATAAATAATAACTTGCCTGTAATAATCAATCATTTTTCTAGTGACTACATTAGTGGCTCAGTCAGCATAAGTGGGGTTGTTTTTGTAACTGAGCATAACACTGTGTTAACTGGGGTGGGGTGGGCACAGTGTTTTATCCTATTACAAAAACCTTTTGCTGAAACTGAAGTCTTAATGAATTTCAAATGAAAAAAAGTTTAAACTCATGTTCAATATTTGAAAAATGGCGTCTAAAGAGACATGTAGTTTGAGTTTATATCTGAATTTTTTTATATTAGAACATTTGTCAGGGTTTGGCCACGTTGAACTGATCAGAGGGTTTTTGCATTATACAGTAATGTTGTATGTTTCCTATCTAGAATCTGGTAATAATATTTAAAAAAGGACAAATAACTTAAATTTTTATACATTTGTGACAATGAAAAAAAACCCAGAAAAGCACAAAAATAAATTAGTTATTTATCCCAGTCTTTTACAGGATTACTGGAAGCAAGGCATTAGTATTCCATCAAAAGGCCCAGCAGTCAATTCCAGGGTATAACACACACAAATTCACACATATGGATGATTTACCATCATTTATGTTTTCAGGAAGAAATCCATGCTGTAAGAGCCCTTTAAAGACAGTAACCCATTCTCAGGCTTGAACTCAAGACCCTGGTTAGTTATCATAAATTGCATTTGTATTTGAATGTGTACATTTCAACATCATGTGTAACATCACTGTATTTAATGTTTTGAAGTATAAAATGCATTTTTTGCTAAATTCATTATGCAGAACAATTCAAAAATAATTGGGCATCGGTTTATTTTATTTGTTTTTATTTTGCAGAATCTGCTTTCAAAAGTATTACGTGAACCTTATCTTAGATAAGACCTTCTGCCACTGTAGCCAGCCAAATTATTTGTAGGTTTTAATTTTTGAAGTTTGTAGCTTTACTGTACATAAACTCTTAATAAATACATGTCTGTCCTCACTTACTGTTAACATTGTATTTGATTAATATTTTACATGATAAACATATTGTTTTCAGTAGAAAAGTGCTTTAATGAAAGTAAAACTTTATGTAATTTAACTGAGGCATATTCATGTAATATTAAGGAGTGAACCAGAAACAGCGATGGTGCTGTCCATGTTGCAGGTGTTTCCTGATGTGCCACTTGCTCTGAACACCAACTAGAGCATAGTTTATAACATTGGAGGCCAAATGATCATTACTATATAATTTATTTATATCTGTGCTTTTTCCCCAAAGAAAAAAAATGATTTTCAATTTTAGACTTAGAGACGTAGACCGTGGACTCAGGAATCACTTTGTAATGTCCTTTTAACAATTTATATTTATAATCTGGTGTCTCACATTGGTGAAATAACCATGGTTTATCAGCATAAAGCTGGAAAAGTGGTCACAATACACTTTTCATTCACTTAATTACCATTCGATGCATGAGAATGGTGAAGACTCAAAAAAATCAGGGCAGAACAATTTTGCTTGTTTCTGCACTTCATTGTTCAGGATTGGTGAACATTTAGATGCAAAATAATATAAATGCAAGCACACTCGTACTCACTTCGCACACCCATGATTCAGTACCACACGCACTACATCACTTTGTTACCATAAATTGTTTACATGCCGTTTTTGCACATCTTCCTGGATTGCTGCTATTTGCTCTTTTGCACAATATTTTGTTTACATTTTTGCTACTGTTCACTTTATCTCGTTACAACAGGTTTACTGGCGGAGCTATTTTGTGTTCTGTGTGTTGTCTTTGCACTGTCTTGTGTTGTCTTTGCACTGTTTGCACCAGGTTGCACATATGCACTTTATGTGGCGAGGACACTTACTAGTCCTTGTTTCTGTGATTGTTGTTTTATGTAGCATCAGAGTTCCGGAGGACCGTTGTTTCATTTCACTGTGTACTGCGTCAGTTATATATGGTTGAAATGACAAAAGCTTCTTGACTTGACTTGACATGTTGATGAATAATGGTACCTGGAGGTAGTGTACTGGATGTAAAAAATAAAAAACACAGCGAGCTCAACACAGAACCTTTTAAAACATTAAACTTTAGTGTACAAGTCACCATTTATATCTCCCAGCTAATAATTATCACTCAAATGAGCCCTGAGCAAGGACAGGACTGTACTTCTAACTTAACATTTTTTACTCTAGAAAAAAAAACTGGATTGATTTAGTATCAAACGCTGTAATTAGATCAAGCAACAAAAGCATTTAGGGACAATAACAATCAGCAATCCGTATTGAATGATTTACCAGTTTAAAAACATGGTCTCACTACGGTCATGAGGCCTAAATCTTGTCTGATAGTTCTTTTAGAATATTATGGAGGTCTTCTTTAACAGTGTACTTGTCAACTCGTATTGTGGTCTTGAAATTCTGAAACTGTGCTGTGGATTCATGTTGCATTATATATTTATACTTCATAGGTACAGGAAATGGTAATAATGAAGCTACTTGAATCAAAGAGCAAAAAAATGCGTTATTTTATTGATTTAATGTATAAATCAAAATTTGCCATTTTTCTAGTGACTACATTAGTGGCTCAGTCAGCATAAGTGGGGTTGTTTTTGTAACTGAGCATAACACTGTGCTAACTGGGGGGGGTGGGCACAGTGTTTTATCCTATTACAAAAACCGTTTGCTGAAACTGAAGTCTTAATGAATTTTAAATGAAAAAAGTTTGAACTCTTATGTTCAAAATTTGAAAATGGCTTCTAAATTTCATAAAGAAACATGTAGTTTGTAGTTTATATCGGAAATGTTTTATATTAGAACAATTGTCAGGGTTTGGCCATGTTGAACTAATCAGAGGGTCTTTGCATTATACAGTAATGTTTTTTGTTTCTATTTGGAATCTGTTGATGGTATTAAAAGAAAGGACAAAAAAGTAACATTTTTATACATTTCAAATACATTTCTATAACAGAAAATGAAATATGCCAGGTAAGCACATAAATAAATTGGTCATTCATTCATTCATGCATGATTTATCCCAGTTTTTTACAGGATTACAGGAAGCAAGGCATTAGTATTCCATTAAAAGCCCCAGCAGTTCAATCCAGGGTATAACACACACAAATTCACACTTATGGATGATTTACCAAGATAATTATTTTCAGGAAGAAATCCATGCTGTAAGAGCCTTCCTTCAAAGTTCTACACAGACAGTAACCCATTCTCAGGCTTGAACTCAAGACCCTGGTTATATTATTAATTGCCTTTGTATTTGAATGTGTATATTTCAACATCAATCAATCAATCAATCATTTAATCAATCAATCAAGCTTTATTTGTATAGCGCCTTACAGCAACCAAAAGAAGCACAAGGCACTTTCCAGTAAAAACAACACAATCAATAAAAATATAAGAAATATAAAAATATAAGAACACAAAATACAAGTAAAATAGCAGTGAAGCAGGGCTACGTGTTAAAAGCTTGTATGAATAAAAAAAGTTTTCAACTGTGATTTAAAAACACTCAGCACAGTGATGGATCGGATGTGAGCTGGGAGTGCATTCCACAGCTTTGGTCCCTGGAAGGAGAATGACCAACCACTAAACTTTTTATATCGGAATTTAGGAATAACCAGAGAGGTAAGTCCAGAGGAACAGAGAGTTCTGGCTGGTTGGTAAACTGTTATTAATTCGGTGAGGTAGGCCGGGGCAAGACCATTGATGGCCTTGAAAACGAACAACAAAACCTTATACTCCCCCCTATACCGCACCGGAAGCCAGTGGAGCGAGCGGAGGACCGGGGTGATGTGTGATCGTTTTGAGGTATTGGTGAGAAGACGTGCTGCCACGTTTTGCACCATTTGGAGCCGACTGAGAAGAGAATGATTGAGTCCAATGTAGAGAGCGTTGCAGTAGTCAATCCTCGAGCTGATGAAGGCATGTACAGCTTTTTAGAGGTCAGCTTGGGACAGAAATGGTTTTACCTTGCTGAGGAGTCTTAGCTGGTAAAAGCTCGCCTTCACTACTGCACTGATCTGTTTCTCGAATAACATACTTTGGTCAAAAATAACACCCAGGTTGCGCACGGTAGGCGCAAACTGAGGTGTTAGAGGACCAAAACTCAGAGAACTGCTTGGTGAGTCCGGGCTTAACAGGATATATTCAGTTTTTGCTTCGTTCAGATGAAGGAAGTTCTGAGAAAGCCATTGTTTAACATCCTGAAGGCAGTTATGAAGAGGGTCCAATGCAGAATTATCACTCAGAATCACAGGAAGATAAATCTGGAGGTCGTCAGCATAGAAATTAAATTGAACTTCGTGTTTGGAAATGAGTTGACCAAGTGGCAGCATATAGAGGGAAAACAGAATGGGAGCAAGAATAGATCCCTGAGGCACACCAGATGACAGAGGAGCAACCGATGAAGAATGATCATTTAGCACAACTGAGAAAGTTCTGTTAGTGAGGTATGATGAAAACCAACTAAGCACCGCACCCTGCAGACCACCAACATGCTGAAGATGAGAGATGAGGATGGCATGATCCACAGTGTCAAATGCAGCGGTCAGGTCCAGTAACACCAGAACCACAGAGCTTTTTCCATCCAGGGCTCCAAGAATGTCATTGTGGACCCTCAATAAGGCTGATTCAGTGCTATGTCTTGACCTAAAGCCAGACTGAAATGTATCACCAATGTCGTGCAGTTGAAGGTGAGACTGAAGCTGGGTGAGAACAAGCTTCTCCATTAACTTCGACAGAAATGACAGGTTAGATATAGGGCGGAGGGATCAAGATTGGGTTTCTTGAGTTGCGGTCTAACAACAGCATGTTTTAGAGCAGCGGGAACAGTACCCATGCTAAAACAGCTGTTTATGAAGAAGACAAGGATGGGACCTATGATGTCAACAGCCTCCTTCAAAATCCTGGCAGGAACAGTGTCTAGAGGGCAGGTGGTTGGCTTCAACTCATGAACAGCTTTTTTGAGGTCCACCAAAGTAACTGCATCAAAGTTCTCTAGCACACAATGCGCTACATGAGTAGAGATGGCAGCAGCAGGGATTTGTGTAATAGTTTGCCTAACAGACAAAACCTTGTCCAAAAAATGTTGCTTGAAAGCATTGCATGTGTTTGCAGAAACGTCATTCAAGGCAACAGACACTGGATTTATGACAGAAATGATAAGGCTGAATAAAATTCCAGGGCGGTGGCTATTGCTGTTGATGAGAGCAGAGAGGTACTGTCCTTTAGCTTCCTTAAATGCACTCTGATAGGTGGCAAGACTGTCTCTAAACAACTCAAGTGACACCTGCAGCCTATCCTTCTTCCATTTTCGCTCAGCCTGCCTACACCGGCGTCTGAGGGCCCGAGTTGTATCATTGAGCCAGGGGTCCGCAGGAACATTGGTGGACTTTACCTTATAGGGTGCGACAGAGTCCATAATCTGGGAGCAGGTGGTATGGAAGGAGGCGAGGAAACGGTCCGGACAAAGAGGCGATGCCAGTTCAGTAGTAGAGGCGAGATCAGAAACAGAGAAGGCAGCAATAAAATCCTCGACTGTAGATGAGATAATAATGCGACGGCGATGAGGGGCAGTAGACGTTTTTGAAGGTGAAACAGCACAAATGTCAAATCGTATAAGAGAATGGTCAGAGATGGGAAAATCCATGACCTCGCAAGTTGACACAATCACTCCACGAGAAATAATAAGGTCAAGAGTGTGACCTAACCTATGGGTGGGACAGGAGATGGCCTGAGCTAGATCTAATGAGTAATTGTGTAACATCACTGTATTTCAATAATGTTATAAAGTATAAAATGCATTTTTGCTAAATTTATTATGCAGAACACTTCAAAAATAATTAGGCATCGGTTTATTTTATTTGTTTTTATTTTGCAGAATCTGCTTTCAAAAGTATTACGTGAACATTATCTTAGATAAGACCTTCTGCCACTGTAGCCAGCCAAATTATTTGTAGGTTTTATTTTTTTAAGTTTGTAGCTTTACTGTACATAAACTCTTAATAAATACATGTCTGTCCTCACTTACTGTTAACATTGTATTTTATTAATATTTTACATAATAAACAAATATTGTTTTTAGTAGAAATGTGCTTTAATGAAAGTAAAATTTGAAGTAATTTAACTGAGACATATTCATGTAATATTAAGGAGTGAACCGGAAACAGCGATAGTGCTGTCCATGTTGCAGGTGTTTCCTGATGTGCCACTTGCTCTGAACACCAACTAGAGCATAGTTTATAACATTGTAGGCCAAATCATCATTACACTTACTATAAACCATGCATACATTCCTTTGCTGGGATGAGTCACAAACAAATACTATCTGTAAGAATTACTATCATTTATTTAATGATCAAGATGCTACGAATAATTATTTTATTCAAAGTTAGGGAAAATAATTACATCAGCTATGATCAAAGAATGTAAAAACTGTACTATGGAACTGTACCATTCAAACAAGGCCTGGGTATTGTTAAAGATAAAGCCTACAATAATGGAAAAACAACACATAAAAAATATGATAGATTTTACAGCTTTGGTTTAATATATACTGTATATTTATCAGCCATAACTTAAAATCGCATCAAAATTGCATCATATCCCTCAAGGTTTGTAAGTTACATCATAGGATCTCCATGGATCTGACTATTTTATCCAGCACATCCCATAGATGCAATGTTTAAATTAAGATCTGATGATTTTAAAGGCCAATTGAACAAATCCTCAGAATATGCTAGAAGAGTTTTGCAGGGTCACAGGGTGCATAATACTGTTTAAAACAATTAATGCCATTTGGAAATTCTATTGCAATGAAGGGGTTTACTTGATCTGCAACACTGAATAATCAAGTTAAGAAGGTTTTATTGTCATTTCTACCATATATAGCTGACAGTGAAATGAGACAACATTCTTCCAGAACCCTGGTGCTACATAAAACATCATAGAGCTACAACACACAACATAAAGTGTGCAACCGAGTGCAAACAGTGCAGACAAAAGACAATGTGGGACAGATACACAAAACACAAAATAGCACCGACCAGTACACTTATTGTATACTCTGATTATACAGTAGTGTGCATAAACACAACGCAATGCAAAAACAGCATGTGAACAGTACACCCACCAGGTCATGTCATCGGCGAACATGTTGATGTGGTCGAGCTGTGCATTGCTACACAGTAGTGAGTCAGCAGAGTGAACAGCA
Source organism: Silurus aristotelis (assembly GCF_946808225.1). Taxonomy (NCBI): domain Eukaryota; kingdom Metazoa; phylum Chordata; class Actinopteri; order Siluriformes; family Siluridae; genus Silurus; species Silurus aristotelis. The sequence continues at coordinate 21,953,477 of NC_139590.1, forward strand.
TTGGGCTGAGCACACAGCCCTGAGTGGCCCCAGTGCTCCGTGTGGTGGTGCTGGAGATGCTGTTCCCGATGTTCCCAGTCAGAAAGTCTAGTATCCAGTTGCAGAGGGGGTTGTTCAGGCACAGTAGGCTCAGCTTCTCGAACAGGTGCTGAGGGATGATTGTTACCCTTCTCAAATTTTCTACAGCTAAGAAACAGAAACAAACCCAACTGTCCATATGATTTAGAAGAAAATGGGATTGCCAGATGCTGAACTAAAGTCTATGAACAGCATTTGTCATATGAGTCCTAATGTTCCAGACGACTGGAAGGGGTAGATGGAGTGGAGTGAAGACTGCATCATCTGTGGAGCAGTTAGGGTTGTATGCAAAATGCAGTGGGTTGCCTGGTTAAAATCAATAAATCTAACTGGGTGTTTGTTTTGCAGGTCGCTTATTGTTCCACAGAGTACACAGAGCCGAACGGCTTGTTAGCATTAACGCTAGATGCAGTGTTTCCATAACTAAGTTGAATTCTCAGGGTAAATAAAATGGTCTGCATCTTACAGTCACAAACTCCTCCAGTTATCTCTGTTTGCTCAGCTTCGTGAAAACAAAGATGCAAAAGTCTCTAAACTCATGTCATGTCGCTTTTTTGAGTCAGATGTAGTCCATTTTATTGTCAAAGGAGCAGACATTTAAAACTAGGATGGATGGAAGGGCAAGCCAACTAGGGATTGTTTTAATCTAACACAGACTTCCACTCACTTGCCGTTCTCGAGCACTGCTTTTTTCTCTGGCTATCAGCATTAGGTGACAACGGTAAGGAGGATGGTTTCTTAAAGCAAGCCTAGGTCACGTAGCTTTGCCATATTCTTTTTGTAAATCAGAAGTGTCTGGCAATTGTACCCATAAACTTCAGTTGCTTCAATATTCATATGCTGTGCAAAACTGGTTACAACATAAAGATCAAATTTTGGAACTGGAGAAGCCGCCATCTTGGATCATTATATTCATGAGCTTTTGTCACGCTTACATCCTGGATCATTATATTTACTTTAGCCCATTGTAATGTTCTAGTAGATTGTTCGATATCCACTGTAAAACTGTGTGTTTTGGGTAACTATATTATACTCATGCTAGCTAAGGATTGTAAACAATTCAATTGCTTTTCTATTTGTAATGAGCACTTGGATAACAGCAATTTGCTTGGCAGGCAAAGTTGTTATGTAAATTAGAGTTTAGAATGCAAGTACGGTCACATTACTTTCATTACTTTCAGCCAACAATTTAAACACAACAAAACTACTCCTTTATTATATCCAAAGTAGTTACTTGGACCTCTGCGAGAACTAGTAGAACTCCCACAAAACAAGGGGAGAGATGTTCCCCAATAGTATGGTAGGTAGCATAATTTGCCAGCTGCATGGTGATTGTCCTGTTAAATCACAAAAAAATATATGGGAAGAATATGGGAGTGACCTGCATCTAGACAAGCTCTAGACATCTATAACAGAGCAGAGTCTTGAGGTATGTCTTCCTCGTACCCCAAGATAGAATCAATCAAGCAATGGTTTCAATGGTTTCATTAGTCCTATCTTGGGATATGAGGAAGACATACCTCAAGACTCTGCTCTGTTATAGCACCTACTGTAGGTTGTAGAATGAACTTTCATAATAACTAAAGACTTACCTTCTAGTAATGAAATGAGGACTTTTACTATATCATCTCAATTTGATTTTCAAACTATATTCCTTCTTAACAACGTTTTAAGAGTGATGGTATTCTTAGTCTGAACTAATAAACTAATTCTACAATGTCATTTTTATAGATTTAAAATCACTTTTTTTGTCACGCTGGAAAAGATCAAAAGTCTGAGAAATGCAATACATTTTCTTCCCATCTTCACATTTTTTTCGTTTGGGTTCTCCATTTTTTTCACGCTGTCAAAAATGGTTAATTTGAATACAAATAATAATAATATTAATAATAATAATGTATCTTTTTATATTTATTAATAGAAGAGTATTCAATTAATTTATCAGCTAATTTAATGAAACTTATTTCATAGAATAAATAACAGAAACAATCTGTGTGTACTAAAACACGTTATAATGTTGGAAGGAAAAACTATTGCATTTTAGGCTTGCAAGCACAGATATTGGTTTTTGCTTTGATGCTCTGAAGTATTAACCAATGTGATTGGTACTTCAACTACTGGGGAAAAGGAACCCAAGTGACTGTAACATCAGGTATGTGTTGTTTAATTTTACTGTTTGTATATATATATTTTTTTTAACAAATATCAGTTAGAAATAATAAACCACATTAATTGTAAGAAATGGAAAGGCTTTCTAAGTAGTCCAAAAATTTGAGAAAAAAGAGTAGGGGGTAAAAGAGTATATGGGGTAATTTTGTATGGGAAATCAGCCAATTAATTCATTGTGATGTCTACTTTGACTACTGGGGAAAAGGAACCCAAGTGACTGTAACATCAGGTGAGAGATTTAATTTTACTGTTTGTATTTTTTATTTTTAACATATCAGTGAGAAATATGAACCCACATTAACTCTAAGAAATGGAAAGGCTTTCTAAGTAGTCCAAAAATTCAAGAAAAAAGAGTAGCGTCTCTGGTGGGGTCGTATGGGGTAATTTTGTATGGGAAATCAGCCAATTAATTCATTGTGATGAATTCTTTGACTACTGGGGAAAAGGAACCCAAGTGACTGTGACATCAGGTATGAGTTTTTAATTTTACTGTTTGTATTTGTAATTTTTAAACAAATATTAGTACAAAAATATTAAACCACATTGTAAGAAAAAGAAAGGCTATCTAAGTAGTCCAAATATTCAAGAAAAAAACAGTAGTCTTTCTAGGGGGGTCGGATAGGGTGATTTTGTATGGGAAATCAGGCAATTAATTCAATGTGACGGCTACTTTGACTACTGGGGAAAAGGAACCCAAGTGACTGTAACATCAGGTATGTTTTTAATTTTACTGTTTGTATTTTTAAATTTTTAAACAAATATCAGTGAGTAATATTAGACCACTTAAACTGTAAAAAAAATGGAAAGGCTTTCGAAGTAGTCCAAAAAGTCGAGAAAAAAGAGTAGCGTCTCTGGAGGGGGTCGTATGGGGTAATTTTGTATGGGAAATCAGCCAATTAATTCACTGTGACTACTACTTTGACTACTGGGGAAAAGGAACCCAAGTGACTGTAACTTCAGGTAAGAAACATTATATTCAACCTGTTTATTATAACGTAAAAAATGACAGAATTTTTGGGGAAATATCCGGGTACTTAATGCGCTTTTGGGTGTGATATTGTACGGGTAATGAAGTAAAGTTTAGCATTGTGACAGTGCTTTTGACTACTGGGGAAAGGGAACGACTGTGACTGTAACTTCAGGTAAGAAATTCAAACCTCTTCAGTTTACCGTCCAATTATAAATAAATAATCGAATCCGTCAATTTGATCAGGAGAAAAAAATATTTGCTTTATTTTACTATTTTTTTGTACAATTGTTATTGGGATCAACCAACAAATTTTTTTATGAAAATGATTCGGTGGTTCTTTAACATTGAGAAACTTTTCGGATGTGAATTTCGTGGAAGACTTTTGAAGGTTATCAAAAATAGAGATGTAGATCGGACAGTCAGGTGTTTTTTGAACGATGCAGAGTAAATTTGAGTCACTGTGACTACGGTTTTGACTACTGGGGAAAAGGAACGACGGTCACAGTGACATCTGGTAAGAGACGCTTAAGATCTTATTCATGCCGTCAAACGAACAAAATGTTTTTATTTTTTTTAATTGCAAAAGTAAAAAAAAATCGGATCATAGATTGGTCTTAATGCGTGGGCTTTGAGGGGCTCTGTTTCACTGAAAGGCTCGGAAAATTACAAGTTCATAGAAATTTGATCAGAAATGTGCTCAAAATTGATAATTAAATGAACATGATGATAATCCGACACAGGATTGTGTGTAGATTTTTTTTTTTCTAATATTAGTAATATTAGTAATATTAGTGATGTAGATTTGAGTTGAGTGTACTGGTTTCCTGTAAGACTGAACACTGTGTTACTGGGCTTTTGATTACTGGGGAAAAGGCACAAGTGTCACTGTAACAAGCGGTAAGTAATTCAGCGCTTTTTTACTTTATTTATATTTTTTGAAAGCGATTAATTAAGCTGTAATTAAGCGGTTTAAAACATGGAGAAAATGCACTTGTTTAAAACTATTTAAAAAAATGCTAAATAGTGTCTGTTATTAAATGTCCGATTTTAAAGGCAGTAAATTATTAGTACTTCGCTTTTTTTTTTGCTTTAGACATGAGTGGACGTGAAAACTAGGGGGAAATTCGTTTTATTCTCGTACAAACTGTTCGAAATGATGTCTTTTTGTTTTAGTTGTTTTGCTGAATACGAGTCAGTTTGGGTCAAAACCTGAATCTCGGAAAAAAAAATTAAAATAAAAAAAACTATAGATTTAGTGATGGTTTAAAGAAACGCCTAATAAAAACTATATCTGGTTAAAAACTTGATTGAAAACCTATATTTATTATGTACTAGATAAAGTAATACTTATTATTATTTATTATTGTTATAAATACTACTACTGTTACTACTAGTAATAACGTATTATTATTATTATTATTATTATTATTATTATTATTATAAAAAATAATGTGGTTTTGCGAGTACATGCTCGGTATCAGTTGATTCCAGTATTTTAATGATCTAGAATAAAAAAATAAAAAAAAACAGATTCCGACTCAATATAGTGTGAGTTCGTATTGTGTTTAATTAATATTATTAATAAAAAATAATTATAATAATAATAATTTTAAATGAAGAATAATTCGCAAAACATTTACAAATTAAAAGAAAAAAAAAATATTTTTATTGTCTTACGTTTTTAAAATTTGTAACATGTCGTTTTTTTTTTTTTGTTTTTTTTTTTTACGAGAACGATTTGAAATGGGCGGGAATTAAAATGGGTTGCGACAAATAAATGTCCTGCGTCCGACTTATTTCTCGAGATGTAAACCCGATTATCGGCAGCCCAGTCTCACGGCATTTCGTGTTATAGTCACGAAATGTAACCTATTGATTCGTCTTCATAGACACGAATTTCCATCTTGATTTCATGTCACTAAGGACGACTTTCTATGTAATGTATTTCGATAAGAAATATTTTTGTGCCTCCGCCAAAGTTTTCTTTCTGCCACCGGATACCAAAGACGCGGTAACGTTTTTTTTCTCGTTTGTTATTATTTTTTTATTATTATTCAACATTTAAGCAGGAGATTTCATTCTTAGTTTTTATTGATTTATATTCGGTAATCTACTCGGTCTTATAAACCCATCGTCAGCGGTTCCTTCCTGTCAAAATACAGTAAATATATTCTCCCGGTTTATTAATTTTAAATTAAGGTTAAATTGATTTCTGCCTTATTGTCTGAAAAAAAATGGGGGGAAGATATTAATTTTGACATTTCTGTCAGCATTACTGAGGCAGTCGTGCTGAGTGACACAAAAAATTAGGGAAATTCGTGTCCATGAACACGAATCAATAGATTAAAATTCGTGACCATCATAAAATGCCGTGAGACTGTGTTGGTGTAGAATGAGATGATGATGATGAGATGATGATGATGATCTTGTTTGCATCTTAGTTGATGTCGGAACTGGTGGGTGGATTTTGATGGAAGAGTTTTTGCTTTGTTTTTGATGAGAAATAATTGAAAAATTCCTGCAGTTTTATTGCTAAAAATGAATGATAGATTTTGGAATGAATTATCGATGTTGCTGATTGAATGTAGTATGATTTCTGTGATAGAACAGTGAGCAAAATTGAGGTGTGATTTTGAAAGGAAAACTATTGTTCTAGTAGAGAGAAAAAATGACTGCAAATTAAACAAAAGATCAACTGAAGGTTCGACTTCCAGCCTGATATGAAATGTACTGTTGTTTTATCTATCTATCTATCTATCTATCTATCTATCTATCTATCTATCTATCTATCTATCTATCTATCTATCTATCTATCTATCTATAGCAACGCAAGGTCCCCCACAGTCCCTGTCTACCGCATGGCAGTGCGGCCCAGCTGGTTCAGATGGTTTAATCACCCTCGGCTGTATCACAAAGGATTTGCCCACCACTGATGGACTGAGCTTCATATGGAAGGATGCAAGTAACACGGAAATTTCGTCTGGCATTGTGCAATACCCAGCTGTGCAAGAGAGTGGAGGCTACAGTGCGGTGAGCCACGCCCGTGTCAAGGCTTCTGACTGGGATGCAAAAAAGAAGTTCACCTGCGAGGTCAAAAATCCCAAAGGAAGCAAATCAGCAGAATTGCAAAAGAAAGGTAGGCACACCTTCTCAAACTATCCATGATGGCCCCAACCCAGTGTCAAGAAACAAACACTTCAACATTTATAATCATTTTAATGCCTAAACAAAGTGAACCTCCTGCCATTTAAGAGTAACCATACGATCCTCATAGATGGATAATTGTTTTTCTGATTTTTCTGACAACCAGGTTTTCTGGTTTATGAGAAATGTATTAAAAGTTCAATACTCCACCCAATACAGTCTTTAAGGTCATATTGATGGTTAGGACTTTAGAATGGTGTTCAATACTTTTCTTAGCTACATGTTACAGTATCGAGTTACAGTCTCAGTGTGAGCATCACTCTTTAAGAAAACTTAGTAAAGGGCATGAAATTAGACTGTAAACAGAACAAATTCCCTCAAGTCCCTTTTTTTGAAGAGGATGCTGCATGTCTAATCATACTGAGACCGTCTGCTTTGGCCATTTAAAGTGTCTGACCGAAAGTTTGTTATTCCTACAGTCTTTTCGAATGTTGCTGATGTTTCAATCAGAACTGGAATATTTCATGTTCAGAGTCAAACATTTTAAATTCCAAAGCTGATGTGCTATTTCTCTGGCAATGCTAAACAGAGCACATTCTCTTTTTTATTTTAAACTGATTTCTTGCTTGCTTGTTGCCACAGTATGTTACCAGAAATGTTTGCTGTAGCATCAATAATTCTGATATTTAGTTGAGTGTATTTCTAATTTTAGATTTAAATCATATTATTTTCGCCCATTATTAACTTAACATTTATGGAAGAACACATATTGGTTAATGTTAGATGTATAAAACAAATCAGTAATCAAGTTGGTGTAATGCAAAGTGTTTTTATTCCACTTATAACACAGCAATATGTCGATTTATTGACTCTGAAACTGGGGACTTGTTTCTTTAACATCAAATCAATGTCTCCTTACCAAAAGCTTAAAGTTCAGAGTTTGATCGTTTTTGTTATGTTTCGTAATTCATTAGTGCACCAAATAAAACAAAAAAAAGAACTTTTTATTAAGTGTTATTGAGAATTTAGACATTATGTAGTAGAAAGAATAGCACTTTTGCAGCCTTCATGTACTGTGGCAACACAACATTGCTGCTATATACGGACGTGTGTCTGTGTCTGTGTGTGTGTGTGTGTGTGTGTGTGTGTGTGTGTGTGTGTGTGTGTGTGTGTGTGTGTGTGTGTGTGTGTTTTGCAGACGTGCTCCAGCAAAATGCATCTCTGCTTCTAACAGCTCCAACCCAAAAAGAACTAGACAATGGAACAGCTACTTTCATCTGCTTAGCTTCCGATTTTTCACCTAAATCACACTCATTTAAGTGGACTCAAGATGACAAGGCTATCACTAAAGTCAAAGACACCATAGTAAGCCAGAATAACAAAGTTTACACTGCCATAAGTGTTGCGCAAATGAGCTCCAGTGAATGGACCGGTACAGTTAAGTGCACATTCACGCAAAAGGACTTCACTGATTCCAAAGAAGCAGTTTATGGTATGTACTATATTCTTCTTTTCCTTTTTTTCTTTATATACATATATAAACAATTTAATTTAACTTAACTCTACATGTACTTGATCAATTCTGTAAGTTTGCTTAAAAGTAATCATTTGCCCTCTAAACTCAATGAGAATGTTAGTCATTTATTAATGAACCATGAATGTCTAATTAAAGTCTAATTATATGGTGCAATTTCAGATTATATTTTGTATGTTTGTGTATTTAATTCAAAAATATATTCGCTTCTTAAAAAAATAAAAATATAACTTATTTCTACCACCTTTACAGGGGACACAGTTGAAAAAACACCGATAAAGGTGGAAATTACCCCACCTTCCACCAAGGACATGCTATTATTGAGATCTGGCAAGCTGGTGTGCAGTGTCAATGATATAAGTGGTTTAAAGGGCATTAAATGGTTAATTGGTGAAAAAGAGATACCCTCCCTACCAAAACAAATCTTATCTAAAACGGCACAAATCACAGCCAAAATCAATTTCGAAGAGTGGAGGAACGGCACCAAATACACCTGCGAAGTGGAACATTCCGGATTCCCACAGCAGTTTGAGAGAAAAGATTTCGCAAGGGAAACTGGTAGGAAATGTTTGTTTTTTCTTCTTATATATATATTCTTGGTTTTTATTTGTGTTCAAAAAGTTCTAAGCAAAAAAGTACATTTCAAAGCTCATATGTAATTATATTAAAACGATGCACCAATGATCAGGATATGTTCCCCGGCATACGGAAACGATGCATGAGAAGGAGACTGTGTATGTTTTGACCTTGACTGTGATTTTATGTTCATAGGCACCACGATATGCCCCAAGGTTTACGTGCTCGCTCCACCAGAGACTTCAGAATCAATGACCCTGACTTGCTATGTAAAAGACTTCTACCCTAAGGAGGTGTATGTGTCTTGGCTTGTTGATGATAAACCAGTGGAGGGTCTGAGCTACTATAAGGAGAACACCACCGTTCCCCAGAATGACAAACAATTTTCAATGTATAGTCAGCTGATTGTTGATTCCCAATCTTGGAAGAAAGGCGTTGTGTACACCTGCAGGGTTTATCACGAGTCCATCGAGGACCCAGTGCGCCTCATATCCAGGTCCATCCAGGCTAGCAGTTCAAATCCACTCAACTTAGTGTATCTCAGCCTGAATGTTCCCTCATCCTGCCCTACATATTATTAGAAACTGTGTTGTCTGCTATTAATGCTTGTTTTTGCCCCGTCCTCTGTCTTTTAAATTTTTTTTTTGTCTAATGTGATGTCATTGTCTTGAGTATGTCTGATGCCTAATGCTTGTGTGTCCTTGGTTTTTGCAACTTGTCTAATGCAGTATTACACTGAAACAATGACAATAAAAAATCCTTCAGCATGTATTCTGTGCAGTATGGAAATATTCTAATATCATCTTACCTTATACAGCACTAACCGACCATATCCATAGAAAATAGATTGGCGTAAAAGAATGCCATTGCTTCAACTGGACTGTTTTAATGTATTAAATATTCAAAAGGGAAATATTGGATTGCAATTTCCCCTTAAAACTACTTCCAAAACACCTAAAAAGTGCATACAATTAAAAAAAAATATAAAAAAGAAAATAATTAATATACCCTCCCAAAGATCTACCAAATATCTTCTCAAATAATTTTCATAACATTGGATAAATATACAAATCAATTAATAAACTATGAATACCGTCAAATACAATAATCGAGAATTGTCTAAAGCTTTCCCTCACAGTTCACAATGTGTTTGTGTGTGTTTGCATTTTTGTAGTATTTTTGTCCAGCTTTGTTTGTTGCTCTGTTGGTGAAAATCGTTCCTCGTTAGGCCGTGTATAAAATTGCCACAGTAATTGTTTATCCACAGCAAGCCAAGACATTTTGCCTCTCATTATAGTGTGGAACACGTTTACTAGCATATTACTCAGGTTGGAGTCACTGGTTTTAATAGTTAACTTAAAAAACGATATAAAGAGAGTTTATTGTAAAAAGGCACAAAAATATTGGTATATATGCAGGTTGAATTTTAAAATACATACAAAATCAACCTTTGTTGATTTGGTACACAACTTTGATAAGGAACCACCTGAACACTAGTCTCCTGCATAATCATGAGATAAATGCTTAGATCACAATCTGCTATTGGGAAGTGGCTAAGGTGTTGGATTTTAGATTGGATGGTTATAAGTTTAAATCTCAGCACCACTTAAGGGCCCTTAAGCAAAACGTATAACTCTTAACTGCTTAGTTGTATAAAAATGAGATACTTGTATGAGGGCATCTATCGAATGTCATAAATATCAGTGTAATTATTTGTCAAAAGGTGTTGATCAGCTCTGGCAATAATTACAGCTATAATGTATCAATTACAGATTAGGATTTTGATATCGAGTAAATCTGAGGCAAAAAAGTATTAAATATTGTTTATCAATGTTATCATAAGTGAGAAACTGTTTTGTGGATTTTTCACAACGTTGGATGTAGTTCTAAATGGGAAATGAATGTCTCAAGTTGTTGAAATTGGAAATAGTTTGCATATTGCTGGACTCTAAGAGGAATAAATCACCTCAGGATCTGCTGCAAAATCTGGGTCATGTCAGCTAATTGATGTACCATTATAGAGTATTTGGGTTGCATTACTAACACCTGGGCACCAAAAAATGCAGATTTATGAAAAGAAATTAAAAACAGTTCAGAAAGTGGTGTTCTAGATGATCTCTGACATGATGGAGTGATGGAGAGTGATGTGAAGTTTGTCAAATCAGCCATAGATTTGTGTACAAAGTAAATATAAAAAAAACTGAACATTACATCTTGGCCTCTGTACTAAAGATACTGGTATCCATCTGTTGCTAGAGAAAAAAGAACATAGAACAGACACTTTGTATCCAGAGCTGTTCTAGAAAAAAAAAAAAATCAAATCTTTTGACTGTAGTCAAGAATTCAACAGCAATTAAAAATTTCCCACTTCGGCCATTTTGAATGTGAATATTTTAAATAAATGTGAGCCAAACCTTACGTAGCGTGGTCAAACAGGACCGAGATTAGCCGCTTCATATTTAGTATGTAGACTCACCATACTATTTATACTACATACTGTAGTTGCTACATACATTATTATTGATATAATTATAAATATTATATAAAAGTGTGTGTGTGTGCCTGCAGGTTGCTATGATTTTACAAAGTACATCTATTATGAGATGGAAATCGAGGAGGATAACATTGCAACCACAGCTATAACATTTGTATTCCTCTTCATAATCACCCTCTTCTACAGCATCGGAGTGACTGTTATCAAGGTAAGACCTGATCCATTCAGTATAAACAGGGTGAATTCAGGTGGACTGGGACAAACCAAAATGTAGCATTCAATGTAGCTTTTTAATTAGTGTATTGCGTTTATATCACTTTACAGGCTGATATCAAGGTTTGGTGTACAAATTTGCATGTCACACCGTTTCTGTGAAAACTGAATTATAATCCTTAAACTGTAGAATCTATAACAGCAGCTCTAACAATAATTCTGCCTGTACATCAGATTAGGATTTTAGTATTGAGCATTCAGTAATAATTGCTTTCCAAAGTAATGGACATATTGTTTCAGTCCAGGTTTTTAAATGGTTAAAAAACAGGACATGATCATGTTTAAATACTGAAGAAATAGGAATTGCTATCCTGTAAGAGGAATAAAACACCTCAGGATATGCTGCTAGAACAAAATAACTCACTTTGACTGGATCACTTCACCCTATTGTGGATCATTTATGAGTATACACTATATAGGCAAAGGTTTGTTGACACCTGACCATACAATATGTGGGTTTTTTTTTTGCACATTCTATTTCACATTCAGTCTCTATTTTTCTCTTATAATAACCCCCACTCTTCTGGGAAGAGGTTCCAATTGATTTTTTTGGAGATTTGTGCTGATTCAGACATAAGGGTGTTAGTAGTCAGGTACAAAAAGTAGGTGAGGTGAGGAGAGGAGGCATAGGGTACAGTCATTGTATAAATTCATCATGTTCAATAGAGTTGAGAGCAGGAGATCTTCCACTCCAAACCATGTTAAGCAGATCTTTAGCTGGAGGTCTGGAGCTGGCTTTGTGCACAGGGGCAACATTGTCATGCTGGACCAAGTTTGGGTCTCCTAGTTCAAGTGGAGGGAAAACTGAATACTTTTGCATCTAAAGATTGTGTGCCTCAAGCTTTGTGGTAACAGTTGGGTGCAGAAGCACATCTGGCTGGAAAAGTCAGGTGTCCCAATACTTTTGTTCATGTAGTGTTGATAACAGAAGGCCACATGTTTTATCGAAATCTGTCATTGGTTACTGTTATTGAGAAATTTATTATAGAAAAGTACAAAGAACACTGTATAGTACAAATTTCCCAGTCCAATTTTTTTTATCAGTTTATATATATATATATATATATATATATATATATATATATATATATATATATATATATATATATATATATATATATATATATATGATACGGTTGACTTGATTCATCAAAGTTTTGATGTGTCACATAAATATAAAAATACAAATCTAATGAAAATTTGAACAAAGTCAAAATCCTACTTACAGTCCACACCTTCAAAAAAGTGGGTTAGGCGTTTAGTTTTAATTAACATCAAGAAAATTATTTTTCATACAAAAAATTGTCCCAATACATTTGAATTCACTGTAAGTATATATTAATATAATACAAGTATACAGTATACGTTCATGTATTATTTCAATACAAAAGAGAATATATTTTATATTAAAAAAAAGATGACTTTTGTGATCTAACCGGATTAAATTTGTGATTTCAGGTGAAATGAGTACAGAAACTTTGAGAGGATATGAGTTTGGACTTCTATGTTTCTTCTTTATACTGATCTGAGTTTGACTTTCTGCTATTGTGTTCTTGGCTACTTTCTCTATATTTTATGTCTGTAAATACTTTTGAACATTGGAAAAAAAAAAAAGTTAAACGTTTTTATGCTTTTACTCGAATAAACATCCTTGAAAAAAAAAATATGAAGATTTCAAAGTCTCATGTTTCGGTCAGTTGTGCATCAAAACAGTAAAGCTATTGTTATACTTTTTTTTTTTTTTTTTTTTTTTTTTAAACCAAGAGAAAAAAAAAAACCTTCTTTACATAGCAGGCAAAACACTACATGTAAATAGTCTATTAATTTGTGTAAATGGAGCACTTCTTCCTGTGCAGGTGTGTTTCACTCCATCTCAGAGATGCAGATGATTTTCACTTCTTCTTTTCGGGAAGATTTTGCCGTTTATCTTTGGCCTCCCTCTTGCCTAACGCTCCCATCCGCTGTTTGCTGTGCTCGCTGAAGCCTGTCCTGCACTTCTTCCTCTAGCCATACCACAAAACACCAAAAACTGTAAGAGAGAAAACACATACACACGTGCGCGCACACACAAGTCCAATATTGTAATGTTTTATAGTTACAAATATCAAACAAATATAACAGGGATAAATCCTGAGCTTCATAGGATGTGTGTAGTTGATTTGTCATTATCTGTTATAGTGTGTTTGTGGAAAAAAAAAAAACACCATCCAAACAGACAGATACGTAAAAAAAATAAATGAGTACCACCTGACAAACTAGTCTGGTTAGATTAGATATAGTTTTTTTATTATTATTCTTTTACTTCATAATGTTTAATTAATCAAATAAATCCAATCGACATAATTGTACTTTCCAATCTGTTCACCACTAAGGCCCTGAGCCAAGTGTTTTTCTCCTTCGTCTTTCTCATCCAATTTATGACCTGAGTCGACAAAAAGTAAATCAAATGGCAGTGATGTCATGATCAACTTTTTTCATTTTAAGAAACGATCAAATATAGCTTTCAATAATTTACTCATGCAACATATAGAAGTGCCATCATCTCGGATTTGAGCCAGGTATGTTTCCCAGTTCCTTGTCATTATATATGATATGGCAATAAATTTAATGTGATGACATCATCAATATCATCAGGATTATGTGTACAGTATAAAAATATTCCATACTTTAAGGATTTCTGGTAAGCACTACATAATGTATGACATGTACTTGTTTTTGTCTCATTGTCTTATAGAACAGTTTGTGGCAAACGGTACAATCACAATGAGTGCAGGCACAACCGGCGACAACGTTAAACTTTTTTGTTGGCTGGACGGTTTTGCTCCTAAAAATGTTCAAGTTACATGGTATGAAAGTGGTAATAAACTTAAAAGCAACACACTCGAGAAGACATTCCAATTGTCCGATAAATCCAACAAGTTATATTCTATACTGAGTGAAATCAGCACTTCAAAACAGAAATGGAATGAAGACACAGAGTTCAAGTGTGAAGCCGAACACAAATCTTGGAAATTCCAAAGTACATTGAGCATGTGCAAAGGTCAGTACTGCAGAAAGACCATTAAAAAACTTTCATGATATCTAACTATAAGTAATTTACCGGTAATGTATTGCAGGTTATCAGACGCACAAACCGCTGATACGTCTGGAGAAACCTTCCCTCGAATCAATACTGACACAAACACAAGTAATAGCCTCCTGTGTTGTGGAAACTCCACTCAGTGCCAAAGTGTCATGGATTCAAGATGGAAATACAGTACTTGAAGGAGCCACTAATAAAAGACTGGGTGAAATAATTGTTAGCAATTTGACTATCAATTTAGAAAAATGGAAAATCTTGCAGACATTAACATGCAAGGCTGTACATAAGTGCTTCCCTGACGTCGAGATAAAGATTAATATCAAAGGTATCGTATATCATCAAATATTTCATATTTCTTTGACATTTTTTCCAGAATTTATCAACAGTAATATGTGATGGGATTCTCCGTAGCTACTTTCAGCCATTACAAACACAACATTTAGATGCATGAGGATTATCCTAAATGTCACATGTGTGTGCATTAGGTTTACTGTTGGAATATTATACTTTAGCTAATCATTTTAACACATCAGACTTTACCTCATGTTATTTCAGAACCGATAAAGAAATCACCTTCAGTGGTGATCAGGAGGAACCTCGCAGATTTAGAGAAAGGAAATGCAGCAGTGCTTGAATGTGCTGCTACAGATCTGCCTTCTGGTGAGCTCGCCGTCACCTTCCAGGACAATAAAGGCACGACCTTTGAAACTCAGTATTTCAAGATGTCTGAAAACATGGACACTCATACTGCACGTGTCACTATTGAAAATAAACTCCAGACTAAAGAGAACACTTTCACCTGTCAGATTCAACAAAGCCATTCTGCAAAGTGGAATTCCAAATCTACAGGAAAACTTTTTGGTGAGGATTAGTTTAGTCTCAGTTTCTTACATGTTTAAATATTATATAAAAGTTATAGATATTATATACTATATAATATAAATAATATAATAAATGATCCTGTAAAGGAACACTGAAAGTAATATCAGTACATTCATCATGATGAGTCAATTTTGGCTTTGAAATTCCTCAACTTTCACTCATAATTAGTTTAATAGAGATTTCATGCTAAGATGTTTGAGCTTCTCTACAGATGATCCTTCGGTGGACCTTTCAGCAATTCACAGTGAAGACGGATCTACATCACAAACGCAGAAACTTCTTTGTATTGTTACTGGATTTAACCCAAAGATCAAATGGGACCCAGCACCTGCAGGAAATGTTAGAACTCAAGTAACAATGCAAGCAGATGGACGTGTGCAAGTGTTTAGTGAGAATACGGTTCAACAAAATGAATGGAGTTCTGGAACCAATTTCAAGTGTGAGGTCAGCAAACAGGATCCTTCCAAAAAGATAGAGAAGAGTATCAATGTTTGTGCAGGTATTCTAACGAAGGATTGTTCCCACAAAAATTTCATGATTGTGTAATTTTAGGAAAAAACTAATAAACAGATGCTTATACATAACTGTAACTGGACATTGTGTTGTATCCTGCAGCTTATTCCATTTCTAAACCGCTGATACGTCTGGAGAAACCTTCCCTCAAATCAATACTGACACAAACACAAGTAATAGCCTCCTGTGTTGTGGAAACTCCACTCAGTGCCAAAGTGTCATGGATTCAAGATGGAAATACAGTACTTGAAGGAGCCACTAATGAAAGACTGGGTGAAATAATTGTTAGCAATTTGACTATCAATTTAGAAAAATGGAAAATCTTGCAGACATTAACATGCAAGGCTGTACATAAGTGCTTCCCTGACGTCGAGATAAAGATTAATATCAAAGGTATCGTATATCATCAAATATTTCATATTTCTTTGACATTTTTTCCAGAGTTTATCAACAGTAATATGTGATGGGATTCTCCGTAGCTACTTTCAGCCATTACAAACACAACATTTAGATGCATGAGGATTATCCTAAATGTCACATGTGTGTGCATTAGGTTTACTGTTGGAATATTATACTTTAGCTAATCATTTTAACACATCAGACTTTACCTCATGTTATTTCAGAACCGATAAAGAAATCACCTTCAGTGGTGATCAGGAGAAACCTCGCAGATTTAAAGAAGGAAAATGCAGCAGTGCTTGAATGTGTCGCTACAGATCTGCCTTCTGGTGAGCTCGCCGTCACCTTCCAGGACAATAAAGGCACGACCTTTGAAACTCAGTATTTCAAGATGTCTGAAAACATGGACACTCATACTGCACGTGTCACTATTGAAAATAAACTCCAGACTAAAGAGAACACTTTCACCTGTCAGATTCAACAAAGCCATTCTGCAAAGTGGAATTCCAAATCTACAGGAAAACTTTTTGGTGAGGATTAGTTTAGTCTGTTTCTTACATGTTTAAATATTATATAAAAGTTATAGATATTATATACTATATATTATAAATAATATAATAAATGATCCTGTAAAGGAACACTGAAAGTAATATCAGTACATTCATCATGATGAGTCAATTTTGGCTTTGAGATTCCTCAACTTTCACTCATAATTAGTTTAATAGAGATTTCATGCTAAGATGTTTGAGCTTCTCTACAGATGATCCTTCGGTGGACCTTTCAGCAATTCACAGTGAAGACGGATCTACATCACAAACGCAGAAACTTCTTTGTATTGTTACTGGATTTAACCCAAAGATCAAATGGGACCCAGCACCTGCAGGAAATGTTAGAACTCAAGTAACAATGCAAGCAGATGGACGTGTGCAAGTGTTTAGTGAGAATACGGTTCAACAAAATGAATGGAGTTCTGGAACCAATTTCAAGTGTGAGGTCAGCAAACAGGATCCTTCCAAAAAGATAGAGAAGAGTATCAATGTTTGTGCAGGTATTCTAACGAAGGATTGTTCCCACAAAAATTTCATAATTGTGTAATTTTAGGAAAAAACTAATAAACAAATGCTTATACATAACTGTAAATGGACATTGTGTTGTATCCTGCAGCTTATTCCATTTCTAAACCGCTGATACGTCTGGAGAAACCTTCCCTCAAATCAATACTGACACAAACACAAGTAATAGCCTTCTGTGTTGTGGAAACTCCACTCAGTGCCAAAGTGTCATGGATTCAAGATGGAAATACAGTACTTAAAGAAGCCACTGATGAAAGACTGGGTGAAAAAATTGTTAGCAATTTGACTATCAATTTAGAAAAATGGAAAATCTTGCAGACATTAACATGCAAGGCTGTACATAAGTGCTTCCCTGACGTCGAGATAAAGATTAATATCAAAGGTATCGTATATCATCAAATATTTCATATTTCTTTGACATTTTTTCCTGAATTTATCCACAGTAATATGTGATGGGATTCTCCGTAGCTTCTTTTAGCCATTACAAACACAACATTTAGATGCATGAGGATTATCCTAAATGTCACATGTGTGTGCATTAGGTTTACTGTTGGAATATTATACTTTAGCTAATCATTTTAACACATCAGACTTTACCTCATGTTATTTCAGAACCGATAAAGAAATCACCTTCAGTGGTGATCAGGAGGAACCTCGCAGATTTAGAGAAAGAAAATGCCACAGTGCTTGAATGTGCTGCTACAGATCTGCCTTCTGGTGAGCTCGCCGTCACCTTCCAGGACAATAAAGGCACGACCTTTGAAACTCAGTATTTCAAGATGTCTGAAAACATGGACACTCATACTGCACGTGTCACTATTGAAAATAAACTCCAGACTAAAGAGAACACTTTCACCTGTCAGATTCAACAAAGCCATTCTGCAAAGTGGAATTCCAAATCTACAGGAAAACTTTTTGGTGAGGATTAGTTTAGTCTCAGTTTCTTACATGTTTAAATATTATATAAAAGTTATAGATATAATATACTATATAATACAAATAACAGAATAGATGATCCTGTAAAGGAACACTGAAAGTAATATCAGTACATTCATCATGATGAGTAAATTTTGGCTTTGAGATTCCTCAATTTTCACTCATAATTGGTCTCATAGAGATTTCATGCTAAGATGTTTGAGCTTCTCTGCAGATGATCCTTCGGTGGAACTTTCAGCTATTCCCGGTAAAGACAACTCCACATCACTTCTTTGTATTGCAACTGGACTTAACCCAAAGATCAAATGGGTCCCAGCA
Organism: Silurus aristotelis; assembly: GCF_946808225.1. Classification (NCBI taxonomy): domain Eukaryota; kingdom Metazoa; phylum Chordata; class Actinopteri; order Siluriformes; family Siluridae; genus Silurus; species Silurus aristotelis. The sequence continues at coordinate 21,971,918 of NC_139590.1, forward strand.
CCTGCGAAAAATGATAGAAATCAAGTAAGAATGCAAGCAGATGGACTTGTGCAAGTGGTCAGTGAGAAAAGGGTTCAACGGCAGGACTGGAGTTTTAAAACGGATTTCCAGTGTGTGGTCAGCGACCAGGATTTTTCCAAAAAGGCAGTGAAGAACATCAGTGTTTGTGCAGGTATTCATTTAAATAGTTGCAGCCTATGTTTTAGAAAATTTCAGGCTCTTTATAACTCCAGTTCTTAAGATGTGTCTCTACACTAATGTCATTTCTTCATCTCCATCTTCCAGATTTTAATAAGGTACTACAGGTTTATCTGTCGGCAAACTCCATTGGTAACAGGAAAGCAAAGGATGATGTCTCTGTCACCTGCCGGCTTTTGGGACTCAGGCTAACGGAGTTCACAATTATTTGGAAAGTAGGAAAAAACGGTACCCGCACAGATGTTAGACCACAGAAGACCGACGTCCACAGAAATGGAACAGAGAGCTTTGATAGTGTTCAAAAGGTCCCAGATGCAAAGTGGAACAGTTTCGAAACGATTTTCTGTGAAGTGAAGCACCCGTGTTTCAAATCCCCAGAGACGTACAACATCTCTAAAACCAAAGGCAAATGCTCACATAAACACTGATCTCCACTGACCATTTTGTAAAAAGTGAAAAAAAAAAAGATTTATTTAGGAATTATACAGTTGGTCCCCTGGTGGTCTAGTGGTTAAGATGCAGCGCTCCCACCGCTGCAACCCGGGTTCGATTTCCGGTCAGGGAACCATCCCCAGCCACTCTTAGTGCCGGTCCCAAGCCCGGATAAATTGGGGAGGGTTGCGTTAGGAAGGGCATCCAGCGTAAAACGTGTGCCAAATCAAACGTGCGGAGGATCCGCTGTGGCGACCCCTAACGGGAGAAGCCGAAAAGAAAGTATATACAGTTGGTGTATAATTCCACCCTGAATTTTCCTTTAACACTGTGTCTGTGTTTATTCCTCTTATATTATAGTTGTATGTAACATTGTGAAATACTTATAAAATTAGCTAGTTTTCACACACTAACTTAAAATATTTACATTTTTTTCCATAAAAGTGAAAAAATTGTCTTCTTACTACAGGCTTGGCCACACTGATGATATTAAGTGCTTGTCATTTTACATTCCTTATTATTAAACTCCTGCAGTTCTGACTTGATATTTGCTAATGTTTTTATTTGTAGACCCCAAAATTCCCACAGTCCGAATTCTCAGTCCCAGTGACCAGGATCTGTTGGAAGAACACTCCGCATCTCTTGTCTGCTTCATCTCTGGATTCTATCCCGCTGATATCTCTGTGCACTGGGAGCAAAACGGCCAACGGCTGGATGCGTCCCGCTTCACCAACAGTCCGGTCAGCGGCCCGTCTTCATCAGGCAGCTATTCAATGTACAGCGCACTGAAATTACAAGGATCTGAAAGAGGGAAATGCACTTTCTCCTGTGTGGTCAGACACGAGTCATCTGTAAAAAGAATCAGTGACACGATAGACAACGTATACGGTCAGTAATGTTCTAATCACGCTATTCAGGACTGGAGCTGTTGATGAAATATGATTACCATCATTTCTCAATTTACTATTAATACTTTTTTTTTTCCCCTTCCATCTTCCAGCCTCTGTGCAAAGGTCTGATCCCTCTATGGATCTGCTGCAAGATAAAAACCAGCTGGTGTGTGTGGTATATGACTACAGCCCATCAGCTATTAACATCACTTGGCTCCTAAACAGTGTGACTGTAGAGCACATGGGCAGCAACATCACCTCAGCCAAAAGGCCTGATGGAAAATTTATCATCAAAAACCACCTAAAGGTCCATTCCTCTGAATGGGAACCTGGGCATACATACACCTGCCGTGTAGAACATGAAACTGGTATTAAGAGTCTCAACATCACCAAAACAGGTGATTATCTATTTATCTGCTTGAATCTGGTCCTGTCTTATATACAGTTTTGTTCCCGAATGCTAGCTATGAGGCAAATCTTTACTTTTTGGCTCTCATCAGTTGAACAAAAAGTGACAATATAAGTAAAAAATAAAACTGCTTTATTTTATTTTCTTACAGAATTTATCGAAAAAATTATTTACTTCGACGAGAACAAGGAAGACGCGATCACAGTGGATCAGGCTGAGGAAACCTGGAACATGGCTTGTGCCTTCATCATACTCTTCATTATCACTCTTATCTATGGATGTTCAGTGACTCTGGTGAAAGTGAAGAGCACTTGATCAGCCGCTGACCGTTAACAATTTTAATTATGAGTAAATAGATGCCGTATTGCTGTATTGAAAAACTGTTGAAGGAATAAAAATGGTGGTGTTAGAATAGAAATAAAAGTAAATACTTGTGCTTAATAAATGTGTTTCTGCTATTGTATAAGTTGCTTCCAAATAAAGAACATTCAGTATATTCCAATCCAGTCTTCTCTTTTGAATTCTATTTGTATCATCAATGTCACCATCTGTTACCAGCAGTGCCAGTATACTGGCTATTCTTTCACCAGGTGGTTTTCTAATCAACATCTAACAAATGAATTAATAAAGTAAAATTAAATTCATACACACATGTCCATCCTACAACAGACTCGCTGTGAATACGACACACAAAATGTTAATCTAGTGTCTTATTTCCCTGAAATTCTGGAACATTCTGCCATTGTCTTATTATTATTATTATTATTATTATTATTATTATTATTATTATTATCCAGATCGGAGTTTAAGCTCTGAAATGTATTTTTATACTTGTTTACATTCATACATCCCTTCTTTATAACCCATTTTCAGAACCTGAGACATAAAGTAAAGTGTTCTTTCGACTTAAACTCAAACACCTGAGGTGACCAATAGTCCTGTCCATTTCTCTCTTCAGGTCCACCTGTCCATTTAGAGGAGTTCTCTCCAAGCAGATACACTCTGTGCATCTAGGGATGATTCCACATGAACAGGATCCATGAAGAGCAATTTAAGAACTAAGAGCATAGATTTGAACTGTAATGAACATAAACAGTGTAAAGGTTTAAGTCTATAAAGTCTATTTATTAAGTATAAAGTCTGCATGTAAGCGTCCATCACTGCACACCTCAACAATGATTAAAACTATAATGAATGTATATTCGGTGCCATCCAGATAAGAATGGGTTCCCTTTCAAGTCTGGTTCCTCTCAAGGTTTCTTCTTCTTATCATCTCAGGAAGTTTTTTTCAGCCAATCAGCACTGGTTTGCTCATTAGGAATAAACTAATAATACAAATCAGGAATAGACTTATAGGCACGAAACTTATCAATTTATATTTTATAACCTGTTTATCTCTGTAAATCTGCTATGAGGCGATGTTCATTTAAAAAAAAAAAACGCTACACAAACAAAACTGAAATGAAAAGAAAACGTGCAAACACATACACAAGTAATCTTTTCCTAAATCTCTCAGTGAGCTTGTCCATTCTTGGTAAAATAATATTTAATTGTAAGATCACTTTGGCTTGAATCTGAACAGCTGAAGCTGATTTGATTAACAAAACAGAAAAGGAACGCTTGATCAAACTCGCATCTTCGTGTGTGTGTTTCGGTGTGCATCTGTGTGTCACTGTAGGCTCCGATAGTCACAGCTGGAGTGAGGAAAAAGATAAGAAACTGTGAATAGTGACTTTACTCAGAAGAAATCATTTGCATTTTCAAAGTATGTTTTTTTTATGTTTTAATTATTATTACTTTATACACGATTTGAACAAAAGTATTGGGACACCTGACTTTTTTTAGCCATATGTGCTCCTTCCCAAAACAAAGATGGAGACAACTGTATAGGAGGCGGTAGCAGGAAATTCTTCCTAAGAAAATCTGTTGGAGAAACGTAAAGCCTGCTATAGAGCTCTAAACTTGAGGCACACAATCGTATGGGATGACTTTGGATGTAGAAGTATTCCTCCACTTGAACTAGGATACCCAAACCGGTTCCTTGTGCGCAAAGCCAGCTCCATGAAGATATACATTACGTGAATTGGAGTGGAAGATCTTCTGCTCTAAATCTCTGACCTTAACTATTTAATACATTTGAGGTGAATGTGAACGCTGACTGCTTCAGTACCTTCCTCTACTATTCATGTGGCTGAATGAATCTTACAAATATCTAAATAAGATATAGTGGAACATCTCCCCCATTAGACTGGAGGTTATTATAGGGTCTATGGTGCATTCAGCGTTCCAATTCACCCCGAAGGTGTTCAATAGGCAACCCTATTGAACACCTTCGGGGTGAATTGGAACGCTGAATGCACCCGAGGCCTCCTCATCTACATCAGTACCTGATTTTACTAACATCCTTGTGGCTGATTGATGTCTCACAAATTTCTATAAAAAAATAAAATGGGGGGAGTGGTGGCTCCAGCGGTTAAGGTGCTGGGTTGCCGATCGGAAGGTCTGTGGTTCAAGCACCGGTATCGCCAAGCTGCCACTCTTGGGCCCTTGAGCAAGGCCCTTAACCCTCTATGCTCCGGGGGCCCCTTACGAGGAAAATATCAAGGTCCGTGACGTCGGAGTGACGTGGGGCCGCCTTCCCGTGGGCTCACCACCTGCAGGAGGGACCGTAAGGGACGGTGCTGTGAGGATTGGGCAGCAGTCGAAGGCGGGGGCCTGCTTAGACTGCTGCCCCCGCGACCCGAATTGCAGTTAAGCGGGAGAAAATGAATGAATGAATGAATGAATGAATGAAATTTCTATAATCACACTCCAAAAGCTAGAGGAACATCTGAAGAGTGGAGGGTAATATAACAGCAAATGGGGAATACATGTTTTTGTTCATAAAGTGTATAGTAGCTACGCTTCAATTCACTATACAATATAGCAGTGTCGGCGGAAAAAAAAGGCTAAAAATGGTCTAGTTCCAATCAAACCGATTAGGTGACCATGATGATGATGGCACTATGCAGTGTCTTTTGCAGTGTGAATATTAGAGGAATATCAACATTTTATACCCGAATGCAAATGTTGGATATATGTGTCAATTTAGTTGCAAACATGATCACATTAGATAGAAAAAGTTTGGTTCAAATAAATACAACCGACATTTCATTCTAAAAAAAAGACTTTTGTATAAATCTGATCTAAAGAATTCAATTGAAAAAAAAAAAAAGCAAGTTTTAAATGAAGCAGGTTGGTAGGAGTCATTTTTTATAAGTTATCAAAAGTTACACCAGTTCTACATCTACATTTTACAAAAGCCCGTCATGGTTACTGAATAATCTCACACACACACACACACACACACACACACACACACAGGGACAGGATGCATCTGTTCTCTGAACCCCAGCACCTTGTGCTTTCTTTTCCAAAAATGTAAATCCAGAGGACTAACTTAGAACGCTTGTTATATTGTGTTTCTTTTCGATTCTTGTTCTTTCTTTTTTTTCAAATGCTCGTTAACAGCTGGTTTTAGAAGCCTGACAAAGCACAATAACCAAAAATGATATACAATAAAGTCATGAATCCACTTCCTGGCTTATATTAGTTACCTGATTTGTGTGCATAAAAAAAGTATGTGCTTATTGATCATTCCAATCCACCTTTGGTCCCCATTTGCTGTTATAATAACCTCCAGTCTAATGGGGGAGATGTTCCACTATATCTTATTTAGATATTTGTAAGATTCATTCAGTCACATGGATATTAGTAAAGGCAGGTACTGATGCAGTCAGCGCTCACATTCACTTTGAAGGTGTTTAAAATAGTTGAGGTCAGAGCTCTATAGCAGAAGATCTTCCACTCCAATTCACGTAATGTATATCTTCATGGAGCTGGCTTTGCGCACAAGGAACCGGTTTGGGTATCCTAGTTCAAGTGGAGGAATACTTCTGCATCCAAAGACATCCCATACAATTGTGTCTCTCAAATTTAGTGTTAACAGATTTGTCAAAAAAAAAAGTCTGGTGTCTTCATACTTGTGTTTATATAGTGTCGATAACAGAATGGCACATCATGTTCAGTCTGTCAGTCAATCGTTGTTGTTATTGAGAAATGAATTATAAACACTGGAAAGTAAAAACTGACTTCCGAATTGAATTCAGTTGTCATTGTCATCAAAGTTTTAATGCGTCAGTGAGGATAAACAATGAAAATCTTACTTATTGTACTCAGGGTGTTGGGGGTTTAGTTTTATTATTTATAGGAAAATTACTTTTCAAACAAGAAATTGTCCCAATATATTTAAATACACTGTAAGTGTTTATGATTATAAATTATGAGTACAGTGTTAATGCTGGAACAGGTTTGGGCAGTGAGTCTAAGAGTGTGGAGCGCTGCCCTCTAGTGGGGAATATAGATATGACAGATTGGAACGATTGAATTTTTTCATTAATGTTAATTAAATGTTCTGTATGAAAATAAAGTTTATACACTCAAAGCAACCACGAACAATCGATTAGGTCATAATGCAATTTAATTTAAACATCAGTTAGGGAGGAAAAAGTGGAACTATTGTGTGGAAAAATTATGCTGAATCCTAGTTTGCTTATCTTGTTCCTTTTGCTACATCTAATCTCTGTGAGATTGTCTTTTGTCCAGATCCCGTTTAAAAAAGATGTATAGTGCAAAACAGTCTCATTTGCTGCCATTAATGCATTGATAAGACAGTAAGACTGTAAAGTATAGTGATAACATCTCTCTATTTTTTAAGTTGCTGCTATTGGATGTGATTTAGAACCAGATTTTTTTGGTATTTCATTACCAATTTTCGGGGTGATTGAGGACAGGTGGGGCTTGAAAGTGGGAAATGGGAGAAAAAGTTTCAGGAAAGTAATTCTCAGTCACAAAATGTACAATTAAGTGCCAACTTTATGCTAACAGTTTAGAGGAAAAAAACACATATGACTGGATACATTCTGGAGTCCATATTGTATACCAATGTTCATTGTGTTAAAATACTTTGTTTTGGTGTCTGGTTGTGTGTCTAGCCTTTCGTCCTTTAGTGCCTCCGTCTGTGCATGTGTGTGTTCAGGGCAGCCTGGCCAGCCCTCAAGTCATTCCCAGCATTGTTGATCTTTAAGCGTTCAACGATTTCATTGCATTTTTTTGGCCGCCAGCAAAGAAAAATTTATGTATTAGATATCAGTTCATTGCACTAATGATTACATAGCTGCATCAGTGTGACTATGGGAAAGAATTCGATTTCTCTACCTAAAATTACATAATCCAATCAAGAACCTGATGGATGATTTTACTATGTGCTACATTAGCCAACCTGTAGAACATCCATGTAGTATAATATCATGTCCAATAGCTAATTGGTCTTCATACAAGCTATTCTTTAGGCAAAATGTATAATGTTGGGCTAATTGGGTATATTTTACTCTTTATTTATTAGCTATATTGCTATGTAAATGAGATATCACAACATTTATGGAGAGTGAGGCTTGTCCTAAGAGTCGCATAGAATATAGATTAACATGGCAGAGGTAGAGCTGCGTTTTTCTTGAGACGGAACATCTGGTTTTATTTAATCTTTTTGCACTACAAAGACCGGTTTGTGAAAATGTATTAGAAGTCAGAAGGCACTTAAGTAAATTGATTCAATCAATCGAATTGCACTGCACTGTAATGGGTGAATCGTATCACAGCGCATTGGTACTGTAGCTGCGTCATATGTATCTACAGTGTATCGTATCATTGGCTATGCATCGAGATGCGAATCCCTACTGCAAACACGTGACTCCAATAATCTTGAACATGTACAACTTTTTCCACTTATTTATTTCCAAATATTTGCAACAATATTTCAAACAAGAACAAACTAAACCAACTTTTTTCAGTTCTAAAATGATTATTTTTTTCTCTATTTGCAGTAGTTAACTAGAAAACAAACTGCTGCACATACTTCTGCACATAGACTCAAAAAACAGTATCCAAAAATATCCAACAATTTGAAAGCATATGCAAAGGAAGTGCCAAAAAGTAAAAAAAACTACAGCGTAAACTGTTTGATTCTACAAAGTGCTTTGGATAACTAACATTATGTATAAACTTTATATCCAATTCTGAATTGCATTCAGAAAAAAATGATAATTAAAAAAAAAAAAAAAATCACCCAAATCTGATCACACGTTGTTCCTTTGAGTTCCTTTAGTCTTTTTTGAACAAGACAGAATTTGTTTTCTTTATCAAAGAATTATTTAGTTTTTTCCAAATTCACTGATGATCGGTGAAAAAAAATTTAACTGTTGCTTTATATTGCTTTATATAGTTATTACGTTTCTCAGAAGGTCTTTCAACATCTGTCTTTTCTCAGGATTGTGACTGATTTATTGAAAAGCTGGGTTTGTTTGTGTGTGCGAGTGTGTGTGTGTGTGTGTGTGTGTGTGTGTGTGTGAGCCGGCCCACATCCTCTGAGCCCAGCTGCAGTTGTGCGAGAGCCACTTTGCCGCCGAGCTGCGGTCCAGTTTAAAGAGCTGCTCCTGCTCTTGAGTGACGGCTGTGTAACGAATGCTCAGTTTGGGGTTTGGTATCCGTGCTGCTGAAAGCAGACGACATCCGGCTGCCAAATACACGCTCTCCGGCGCCACCTCGCTGCCAGTTCGCCTAAAACACACATTAACACGGGTAGTAATCAGAAATCATCCAGTGGTTCTACACCATACCTTTTGAATACATTTGAAGACATCGCCTTCAGAGGTGCTTTAGAGGTCATCAAGAAAATTCGAATAAATAAATATAAAAATATATAGTTAAATAATTATATAAATAAATAAATATAAAAAGTTGCATTAGTTTAACTGTGTTAAAGTGTTTGGTTTGTCACTGGCATAAACGACACATGGAAAACTACACAGTGAAATTCTTATAGTAATAGTGAAATGGTATATTTAACTAGAATAGACCAATACAAATATTTGACCTTGCTGTAACCTTGACTCACTGGATCAATACCAAAGTCTACCCGAAGTGTGTGTATATATATATATATATATATATATATATATATATATATATATATATATATATATATATATATATATATATATATATATATATATATTATTTGTTTGTTTGTTTGTTTGTTTGTTTTTTAACCCAACCCTTCATTCTTGAGAATCTCAAAAATTTTAAAAACAGTGATGCTGCCACCTAGTGGTAACTTCTACACTACACAGGCAATTTTTTTTATTTTTTTATTTTTTTGGAGATAATCCATTTTAGATTTAGTCTGTGTTTGCTATTATAATAAGCGCCACTCTGCTAGAAAGGCTTTCCCCTACATTTTTTTACACAAGAGCATTAATAAGATCAAGCGACCGATGTTGGGCGAGGACTAGTTCGTGGATTCAGAATGTAAAATAACACTCTCGTTCTCTTACCGTTTCAGTGTGATTAGCAGTGGCTGGGAGGCGTCAGTGGGATTTTGAAGGCAGATGCAGGTGATGAACATCTCGAATGCCAGAGTTATCTCGATTTCTGTGAGACAACAGGGCAGGGCCAGGGAGTCGTTCTCGCACGAGACTCCGGAGTAATAACCTGCCGAAAGTGCGCCTGGCGGCCAGAGTGAAGACCGTTTCAGCGTACAGTTAATTTTCAATCCAACATCTGGGCATATTTATATTTCTATTGTCGAAATAAATCTTCATACCGTTAAATGAACTAGTTTGTTGCAAAGAAATGAAGAGAAACATGCACGTGTCTTACAAAACATGATAGAGTGCGTGACTCACGTTTGAAAAGAGTCCTGGCACGAATCCAGCTGTTCTGTTTGCCCAGTTTGTGGACGAGCTGTTGAAGTTCTGACGTGTCCGGCGGGATTTTGTGAGTCAGCATGAACTCGAAAGTGTCCGCCGCAACCGGCAACACCTGGTTCGTCACACACTTTCGGAGGTGTGCGTTAAACACCGTTTCATACTCGCTCGCCTGAACGCCATCTTATACGCCGGTATGAAAATATAATATAATGACATGATATAAAAACATCTGCACTTCAGGCTGGAGCAACTGCTGAAATGAATGAGAAACCTTGCGTGTCTCTAACTCACCGACTGGCTGTTTAAGCCCGGGCAGGTTACTCAGGACCTCCAGCGTGTCTCTGTATGACGTTTTCTCGGCTAGCAGAGTCAGGACTCTCCTGCGATTCTGTACGTCTGCCTGCTCACACGGCCATGCGCTTGAACTCACGAACCAGTCATTAGCTACAAATCACACAAACATCATTTGGCCCATTTTTAAACTTTGCCCGTCACCTGTCCTATGTTTCTAATTGCTTTATATATTCCTTTCTCCTCCTGAGTTGGCATCGAATTGTGGGCCACTGTTAAAACTGCCACCTTCTGGCAAGGTCCAGTACTACAACCTCCAATCTGGTATTTCCCAGCATTGTCATGACAGACTGGAAAATTGAGTGGCACCTCTGCCTTTCCAACAAAGAAAGTACGAGTCTGGGAACCTTCAGCTGTGCCCCTTTCTTTTCTGCATGATTATCGAACATCTGCAGAAATTTCACCTACTGTTATGTGAAAAACTAAGTAAAAAAGCTTAAGTGGGCTTTGCGATCCATCAGGAAAATCAAGACAAGCCTAGATTTGGATAAAGAATGTCTAGGAAAGGACCAGGCTTTAGAGATTAGTAAAGATTAGTAATAATGCAGGTTCTGGATGCAGTGATCCAGTGAAGAACATCATGCAAGTTAAGAGCTGGATCCCAATTTCAAGAAACAATGCTTTATGTTATAAAATAGAACATTATTTTAATCCAGTCATACCCATTTTTTACACTAGATGGCAGCAGTAAATAGCATATGGTCCCTGGTAGATGTGCAGCCTGGGGGGCATTTGGCTCATAAATACCGACCTATTTTAATTTTCAAATCATAAACCAAACACCAGGAACAAACATTCCTGAATTTAATCCAGGGATCAGTTTATCATTTAAGGAGATGCAGTGGGTTTTCCAGAGTGCCCGCCGTTACCTTTGAGGGTATTCAGCGCTCCCTCTATGCTGCCGCTGTTGAGGAAGAACTCTGTCGCAACGGTGACGTGTTGACAACGAGACGCTCCGCTTTCGCTACTGAAGAGGCCTTTGAGCGTATTGAATTCCAGCTGTAATCTAAACATGGTGCTTAACAGTTTCACACCCTACGCAAAAAAAAAAAAAAAAAAACGTCAAAAACAATATATTGCTCTTCCACAGCTATATAGTTTCATGTTTCGCACTTATTCCAATCACGAGAAACGCACCTTGCTCCAATCTTGAGCTCTGTGGTAGCTGTACATCAGCGAGACTCCTATTCGTCCCAGAAAGCATTTAACCAATTCATTTGATGCCATGTCCTGACAAACTAAACCACACACACACACACACACACACACACACACACACTTATTCTAATATAAACATGTAGCTGGTGTCACATATGAAAATGGAAAGACGTACAGATCAGTTGGACGTTTGAAAAGCCTTTCTGCGTATACCTGACTCAGCAAATGGTTGGTAAGGCAGTGTAAGTTTGTCTTTAGGTTCTTTCAGCAGCGCCATAGTCACACGACAGCAGAACCTGGACAGCTCTTCTTTGCTGTGACGACCGCCGCACACGGTGCTGAACACGTGGCTCAGAGCGAGCCAGTCCTCCTTCTGCTTGCACAGCTGCACACACACACATTCCCACAAACAAACGTTTGAACCTTAATAGCAGCATTTACTTATACTGCTTAAAATGTATACAAATAACTAAAGGGTGAAAGGGATCGCAGTTGATCCGTGATCCATACGTGCAAAGTCTTATTTAGGGCATTAAACCTTTAAATAGGACCTATTTTTTTTTTAAACGAGACTTGAAAACAGGACCTGAAATGAAAACAAAACAGAAAAGGAAATACAAATACGATACAAATGAGTAGGGACATAGAATAATCGTTATATACAACATAAAAATCCAAAATTGGAAGGAGAAAGAGAAAAGCTGCACAGCACCAGGAGTGAATGTGTACGAGGTGGTATCAAAAAGTTTCCAAGAAAGTACTTTATTTGTCTACGTTTACACACCATCACCGGAACGTGTCCTGGAAGTCGTCTTTTCGAAGAATCGAGCAGGATCTCTGCAACGGGGTCAAAAACGGCAACCTTTTTGCTGGATCTTTATCTTCGGGAAATGAGCGAAGTCCGCAGGAGCAAAATTCGGGCGAATAGGGTGGGTGCAGAAGGGAGATTTTTTCTAGCGAGAGCTCAGTGACGGGATGCATTGCTTTTTGTTCCAATTCGCACAGGACGATGCATTGAAGGTCGGTGCTCCCTGTGACTGTAACACCGGGTTACAACGCTAGTTTTGAAACTTTCTGATACCACCTCATATAGTGTGTGTCTCACCTCCACTCGGACTACAGCTTGAGCCAAATCTGACAGCTTAGCAGTGTGTGGGTTGTTAGCCAGAGCCCTACATACACACACACATACACACACACACACACACACACACACACACACACACACAGGGTATGATTGATCAGTATGTCTGATCTCTCTGATCAGTACCATCGTGATTTACAGCAACGTTAAGTATCCGGGTGTGTGTGAGAAAAGACCCACCTGCATTTCACTGGCAAAAAAATTTCCATTTGATGTCTGGGTACGTGCAAAGCCTCGAGATGAAACTGCATCATCTCGCACTGCTCGACAGAAAACGCACACCCGACCTCTACAACCTACACACACACACGAACCAGTCAGCCTCCTGGTATTCATATTCATAAAAGGATTCTAGTGTTAGAATAATGCTTTACAATGAATTTATATTAAATTTCTACATGCGCTAGAGTTTAAATTACACTGGCTTAACCTTTGCTTATCAGGTTACTGATTAAACATGGCGATAATCACCTTCGAGGTGAGAAGTATGAGCTCTGGTACAAAATTTTGGATTCCTCTTTCGTAAACATGTTCATAAAGTGCCATCACAAACTCAGGAGAGGGCTAAAAACACACACACACACACACACACACACACACACACACACACACACACACACACACACACACACACACACAAAAGCATACAGGATCAGTAGCTTACTTCAAGCATTTTAATATACTATTCATAAAAATCAGAGACGCCCTTTGCGCATTTGCCCAAGTAAATCCCTGTTGATTTGTTGCAGTTCCAGTACCAGGAACTCGCCCATGCTCACCGTTCTCTTGTGTGTGAAGAGTGTGTTGATGACTGACACCAGGTCTCTGAGCAGTGCCAGGTTGAGCAGAGATGTGAGCAACTGGTTCGCTGTGTTCTGACTGAAACTTGGCCCAGGAGCATTGGTTCTATAATAAGCAACGAAAACCTCCACTGGAAACAGAAAAAGAAACATTGATGACCTCTTTATCCTGCTCGAGCACAGAGAGTGAGGTTTCATACAGAGGTTGTTCTGAACTAATGAGGAGAGAAAAATAGCTAATTGTTATACAGATTGTGATACTTTCTTGTCAGAAAATGCATCGATGATAGGTGTGGAACGGTACACATACTCGTACCGAAACGTTACAGGAGAGGACTTTCAATATGGTGCACGTGTACAACATCCAATTTTGTGTACCGTTACATCACTAATCAATGTACAGACCAACTAGACCTTCACGTACATAGATTTCTTTTCATCCGTTTCAAATAGGTGCGTTTGTTTAACTTCCGCATCATCAAATCTTACCTGCTCGCTGTACAACAGGGGGACTTCCGACACGACAAAACTTCTGCACAACATCTATGCAAAACTGCACCGGAAACAAGATTGTCTTTAGAGAGCATCAACTTATACTTATCAACTTAACATTAACTCCTTTCATTCAAACCCACACCTTTTCGTCCTCCTCCCTGGGAACATGAGAGAACCAGCACGTAGTCCTCAAGCATGAGTGATACTCATTAAAATAGTACCAGCAATACTGGGAAAAACAGAGAGAGCACCAGATTCAGAGATTCTTGCACAAACAGTCAGGAAGTAATATTTTTTTCTTTAGTGGACTTGCTACTCACTGGTGATGGCAAATGTTTCACAACATTGACACCGTTCCCAGCAGTGGTTTGACCTGCGCAAAGAGTGACATAATTGATGAAAATCTGTGTGTAAAGGTAGTCTCAGGACCCAATGGTGCTACCCAGATTTTGTGTTGTAAATGTATTGAAAATGTCTCCTTATATGCCAGAGATAAGATTTTGGATCTCTACAAGGTGGTATCAAAAAGTTTTCGAGACTAGTGCTGTTTACAAGTAAGCACTTTATTTATCATTTCCACCGTATCTCCTTCCAAATAGACCCCTTTCGCAGCATTTCTGCCACTTCTGCAATGTGTCCTACAGGCTTCCTTTTCGAAGCATGTCAAGCACCTTCTACGAGTCACGCTGGATCTTCGCAACGGTGTCAAAACGGCGACCTTTGAGCTGCATCAACTTTGGGAAGAGGGCGAAGTCCGCAGGAGCCAAATATGCCGAGTAGGGTGCGTACGGAAGTGAGATCAGGTTGTTTTGTTTTCCCCACAATCATCATGCGCAAGTTGCCGGATGGTTTGGATATTTTCGGGGGCTTGCTGAAGGTCTTCCTGAACTCTCGACGTCTTCCAGTGATGTTCTTCCGCTCTTGAAGCCACTTAAAACACCTCGAACAACTTGTTCGCAGCATCGACGTATGTCAAACATGCATCGTTTTGAATGTTTCTGCGGTAGGGGTACTCGGTTTCGAGCAGAATTTCATGCTTGCTCTTTGTTCTAACTTGCTGTCCATTCTGAAATTGCAGACGTGGTAATGCATGTGGTCAGATTAGCACTAGAGACTCGAAACTTTTTAATACCACCTCATATAGCATATTTAGGGAACCCCTGGAATGCAAATTTGACAGAATTCTAAGGACCCACCACTATCGCGTGCATCAGCTGTCAACAACGTCAATCCAGTCTTATCCTGATTATTATTACAATCTGGAACCATCTGAAAGGAAAGGCTTGATAATTACCACCAGTTCTTAATAGGCAAAAGTTTGGCAACGTAGGCGTAAAAAGCAATGTAGGTGCTGCACCGGAACCACCTTAAACTGACCTGTTCTTGCGTGACTATGGGGTTACCTGGGGGCCACTTCGTACCAAAACTCAGCTGCCTTTTGAAGTCCTTAGCCAGTTCCTTCTTCTCCCCTGTGGGAGTCAAGAAAGTGACACATCCCATTTCTAGATTTCCAGCAGCAGTTACTTCTAGTGTAGCCTACATATGTTTAACACATCTTAGGCTAGGACTACACTAATCTGGATAAATTTAGCAAACGGCGTTTTAATTAAGAAAAAAAAAAAACCCACGTCCACACTTTAGATTTCAATCGTTTCTCAAAAGTTGCTTATCCACACTAAAATGTCTGAAAACGCTTATTTCCTTGTACTGCGCATGAGCTTTTATTTACTTAGAACTATCATGGCACAGACTCAAAATGCCTTCGTTTTCACAGTCCACACTGAGACACACAAACTACGTTTTCATTTACTGGAAACGCCGTCTCAGAGTTGACAGAAGGCCAAAAATTGAGAGAAAAATATGCATTTTTAAAAGAAAACGTAGTAGTGTGGATATGGCCTTAATTATTTTTTTGGTGGGGTGTGTCATAAAGCATCTATTTTAAGCATGCACAATTCCATTCCTGGAGAAAAATCTCCACAATGTGCAGGATTCCACCACCTTCAAGACTGGAGTAGTTGACCAATGTTTTATTCCAACAAGTGAGATTACAGACCTCGGCAAAAACCATTAGGATTCTCCATACGCACATCACCTCCAGCAGCCTGAACGTTTTTCCTAGGACTTTATGAGAAGCATAAAATATTCAGAGATATTCAAGCATAATCAAATCATAAACTCGGTATCATGAGGTACATACGTTTCTGAATCAAAGTCCCAGTTGATCTTGTTGGGTTTTCTTGCCAAGGACGTCCGTTTAGTCTGCATGCACGTGTTCTTTCCACTGTGACCTTCAGCTGGATTTGCTTTTGAGGCAACATCTCTAGTAGTGCCCGTGACAATGGCCCCAAAAAGATCTGGGTCGTCATGAATGACATCAAGCACAATAGCGTCGTCCTCGTAAGCTCGCACAACATCCAGGTTGCCACCAGTAACCACTGGGGCAAGGACAGGTGAAGGACTTCTTTTAGCCTTGTCAATCTGATGCAATTCATTTTGTAGCAGTAAAGACTCTACATTAGCTTCCTCCGGTCTTTTGGCAGCTGACAGATTAGTGATCTCTTCATCACTGAGGGAAAAGGAATCTTTGTTTGTCACTGATTGAAAGGGTGTTTTCAAGTTAATGCCTCCAGTGCAGGTTGGGAATGAAGTGTTTTGGTCAATAGGTTCGGTGTGCAAAACATTCAGGCTGCATGGAATTCTGTCCTCTACATCATTATTAGACATCTGCTCATCTTTGGGGGGTTCCATCACTGAGGAAGGGTGCTTTGGTTCTACACTAGAAGGTGCCATCATAGTGGGGTTCTGTAGTTCTTCAGTGGAATGTACAGTACTTGACGAAGTATGAAAAGCACTTTGTTGGTGATCTGGAACGGGAACCGGATGATGGACTGATGTAGACTCTGTATCTCTGTTCTCATGGTCCTCAGGACCCTTACTTGAGATGGAACATTGTGTCCTATTTCTGGGTGAATCGTTAAAGTCATAAGACTTTGCAGTGATCAATTCAGCAGGAGTCACATTATCCTTCTCTTCGGTCATGACATCTGGAAAACGAATATCCACAGCCTGTGGATCATTTTCATTTACAGAACCAAGTAGAGGCGGGTCCTGCGAAAATCCGTTGCAGGAATGTTGAATGCGTTCCCCCTGGTTATTGACAACTGTCAAGGCTTGTTCTGGATTGTTCTGAGCTGAGGAGGCCAGCACGCGAGCACTCCGTGTCTGAGATTGTACTTGCCCTTGGCCCCTTTGAATCGCAACACTACCATTGTGTGACACAAGGCTTTCTTTCGTGTTCTTCTCTACTGTGCATTCCAAACGTCTATTAAAATCCACTTGCATGTTACTGATTTCTGTGCCATCTGAAGTCTTCGAGGTCACGATCCATCGAGGGCCAGTACTGCTTGAAGTCATTAATTCACAAGGAGGCCCATGTCTGGAAAAGGGCCAAGACTTGTAAGTGCGAGCACAAGACTCACGAGGCCACAGAACATAAGCAGTTGTTCTCTGGCAAGAGAAACATTCAGGGGCGTTAACATCCCCTTTGGAACCATTGTTCAATTCATTTTCCACCAGACAAGTGTCATTTGTGTCTGCCTCTTTAGGTGTAAACTTGTTTGCAAAGTCCACATATTCAGAGGAAGCAAAAGCCTTGCAGACAGGAACACGGCGTAGTAGCAAAGGGGGCACGTGGTGTACTGGGCCAGCTGTGAACTTCTCACCTTTAAAAGCCACACTTGAATCTTGTGTTTCATAACCAGCAGTCTCAGCACAATGCTGAACCTCCCCAGGATCTAACGGGACGGATGTCGTCGAGTCAATAGAGGATCGTGTCTTTCTGTGTTTATCTGAAGACTCAGAACACCTCTCAATATCTTCCGCCGAATTGGAAATGCGCTCACCAACTGGACTACCTGATGAGAGAGAAGCACAGCTATTGGTTGGGGTACACACCTCCCATAATTGGCTGCCAATCCATTTCCCACTGCCTTCAGGATCAACACGCATCAGTGACCTGAATTCTTGGCTGAAGCATTTCACTTGTTTGTGCTTCCTTTTTCGCAGCAGCACTGCTGGCAAAATGCACGAGAAGTCACGCGAGGTCACATCAAACACATGGGCTAAATCACAGAGTTTCACCTTGAGGTGCCTCCTGAACCAGATAAGCAGCCTAGTTGTCATCTTAGACTGTGCCACAGAATGAACCATTGTCCGTTCCAACCTTTCCGGCCAGTTTAGGCACCTTGACTTGGCTCTACAACCATGAGCTATTTTTTTACAGGCAGGAGGGGTATATTTTATGTCACCGCACAAGGCACAGCAAGAGTTTTTAACAGAACGTTTGACTTGTCTCCTTGAACCAAGTCTTGAGATCGAACCAAAGTTTTGCCTCATCCCAGCTTTCCTATTAAAATCTGAAATGAGACAGACAGTCATCGGGGAATGGATACAGATTCCATGAATACAGAGTCGTTGTAATCAATCTACACCAAGCTAAGGGCAACCCTGAATATAAGGAATGTGGTCATGTTCATAATAACTTACAACATTATAGGTTAAAAGAGCCCAGTGGACCAATTAAAGTACTACATAGGTGTTCTAGAATGTGGTGTTTGCAAATAGTGTCATAGTGATATGTATGAGAAGGCGCCAAGCGTTAGGAAACATTATTAATCCTTTGCCATAAAGGGACTAGTTTCCCATTTGGAACCAATGGGGTGTAATAGTACACATATTTTATAGAATAGAATAGTCTTTATTTGTCACATATACATTGAAGCACCTTGAAATTCGTTCTTCACATATCCCAGCTTGCTCAGAAGCTGGGGTCAGAGCGCAGGGTCAGCCATGATACGGCACCCCTGGAGCATAGGGTTAAGGGCCTTGCTTAAGGGCCCAAGACTGGCGGCTTGCCGATACGGGGGCTTGAACCCCCGACCTTTCGATCAGTAACCCTTAGCCTTAACCATTGAGCTACCACTCCTAAACATTAAACCTTATCGGTACTGTACTTTCAGTACAGTGCACATGTATACCGAACAAAATCCTTGTTTTTTATGTGTGGAACAAAGTTACCTCAGGAACGTGGCGGACCTCAAGTTCGTTTTTGTCTCAGCCTTGCACTTTAGGCACAGTGTCACTTCAGAATTTCTTGACAAATTTTTCTTGATTTTCTTCATGATGCCATTAAATGCTTTTCATGCTATTATGAAGTTCCTTGTGAGTTTATTATATTATATTTATTATTACTTTTTCACCCCTTGCTTTGTTTTTGTCTTTGTATTTTCTGAATAATGAAGGTCCAAAATTTTTTATTTGCATACAACTGTCTAGGAATGAAAAGGGGCGGAAAATTGTGCAGAAACTTTATCTGGGAAATTTTGGAAATATTTCAAGTTGGAAACTTACCGGAAATTGCTGGGAATTTATTCGAAATTTCTATAAACTGTATCATACAAACATGAATATAAACATTTTGTTTGGTTATAAGATGACATGCATGCAAATTAAAAGGCCAAAATTATAATGTTTTTAGTATAATTTTGTTGCTAAATAGCTTTCACACAGCAAAAGGAACTTTAAACAAATATTTATGTAATATTTATGTAATTTACACTTTGTGCAATTTAGAAATTCAACTAAAATTGCAAGAAATCTATAGACTAACCTGCAATTTTGTACATTTTCCAGTTCATTCCCATTCATTTCCATATTTTCCCATGGAAAGTTTCCAGTCTTGAAAATTTCTGAAATTGTGCAACCCTAAAACTGTCTGATGTTTATGTACCTCTCTTATTTGAAATTGTCCATTATTTTTTCTCTATATATTTTTTCTCTCCAAAAAGAAGTGCTTTTACAGCCAAAAATGTGCTCCTATTAATTCACCAAAAATTATATTTTCTTTAATTGTACAATTTTTCTTATGTAGGTTTAGTAGGTGGTCTTCTACAAAGTTATATTATCAATGACAAATATCTGCTCCGCTCACAGCCACCTCGGAGTCGTTCTGCACCTTTTGCGTGATGTCCTCGAAAAGGGTACACCAAGTTCTGTTTAAAATAATTTTATTACTTGATGTATACCACAAGCTTTAGAACGAGGTGTGGGGGGGGGGGAGTGGAGGGGGAGCTGGTAAGCGTGGTAAATAGCAGACGCCATTACGGTCGAGTTGAATAAATAATTCCATTACGTGGAATAAAATACAGTATGAGTAGCATCAATCCTGCTGTAAATATATTTGCATGAATGATTTCAGTCTGAACATCTGAAAACTTCTATGCAGAACATGTGTTAGATTGGTCTTGAGATGAGGTGCCATAAGTGTGTATTGTGTCCTGTAGTATGAAAATTACCAAACCATTTTCCTTGTTGCTGTGTAGGTATCATCAAGGGGTATTAATGCAAAACTTACATAACCGGAACTTGAGGCTTAATACGACTACCGAGGGTCCCTTCCTATAGATAGCATATCCCTAACATTTTAGGCGTGGGATTAATTCTGGGTTCTCAATACACTCTTATTGAGGTGGTGCATTAATACTATAGTAAATGTGCATCTTTTAGAGGAAAATCCAAAATAATTCTTTACACTGAGTTGGATACAAAACATGTCCCCTTGATGGTACCACTCCAAAACCAAACACCACTCCACCTTTATGAGTCAGTGTTTCATCTAGTTTCAATCTTACTTGATCTTCGATGAGCAGCTCGTCCATCTTCCTTCTCAGGAGCCCCTGGGTGTATGTTCTGCCTTTCGACCCTGGGTTTGTTCACACCCTCATTAACCACAACAGACTCTCCCCCGGATCCCGCATGGGGCTTGATCGCATCCCGGGTGGTGCCTGATGCGTCCTCGGGGGGTCTCGCGGACTTCGCTTTGCAAAACCGCAGCGCCAGGTGCAAATGGCAGCGGATTTGTTTGTGGTGCGACCCGTCGTTATTGGTGCAAAAGTTATTATTCTTATTTCTGCAGTTCCTGTGCGTGCACCCATTTCGAACCTGGTCGTTAGCCGCAGCCTGAATCCCCACGTCGGGTTCCTGTGGACGCGCGTCTCGCGCTCCCGACCGGGTCGCGTGCACTTTCGCGTCGGGAGCGGCGGTTTCCGACCTCAACAGCCGCTGCCGTTTTGGTACCGGTTCGTGGTTGGTTTTGAACGCATTCCGGTTCAGTTTGATGCGCGGACCTCCGGTGGACGACTGCATAATTCCTTTACCGAATTAACCTCCGTCCGAGCTGCTAAACAAACCCGGGACCTCAAGAACCGACTCTTTAAAACGACTCAAACATTCAAACTATTTTATTTAGTCCTTAACGTATTCCAGGTAAACTGTTCAACTAAAGTTTTTTACATTAATATAAACAACTTTCCGTCGTCTTATTTAATAACCGCTTTGCTAATTTACCATAATTTTTAACTAGCTAGTTCTGACGTCACAGCGCACTATACAACGGGGCCGTGTTTTTTAATTGAAAACAAAATATATATATATTTTTTTTTACAAACAGACAAATAACAAATATTCAAATAGTACACTTATTAAACAATTATTGATTTGCCGCAAAATGATCTCAGACGACGTAAAAAGGAAAAAAAATCAACGTTTTACGTAAAAAAAAAAAAAAAAAACAGTAATCCGGCTTTGAAAGTCTTGCGCATGCGCGCACCGACCATGAATCAGAAAATTGAATGGGTTTAACAACAATCTGAGATTAATGAACAATAATTGTTAAATTGTACAGATTTTTTTCTCACGGATTTTATTTTAGTTTTTTAGTTTTTTCAGCTTTGTTGTCTAATACCAATTTTTCTAATACCAAATACTTTTGCCTTATATTAATAAGTACCCAAGTACTATGATTTCATTATGGATATAATGTTGATGATATAAATTTTGTCACAAGACTTTTGCATAATCAACTCAATTCATGTGAAAAGACTGTAATGTGACTCTCAGCACACCGATCTGTTAATACAATGATATTAATGAGTCAAACACTAATTGATTTCTATTACAATTATCACAAACCCAAAACCTTTCAACTACTTAAAAAAATTGTGCGAATAAAACCACGGGTATTACGTGGTGGTAGGTGGCAAGTTTGAGTCAGAAGTTTCTTCCATCGTTTATTCCTCTCAAAATGTTCTGCTTGCTGTTGTAGATACCACCAAGCGTCAATCAAAGCGAGTTCAAAATCATTGTCTTGCTGCGTGTTTGACCAGATTTTAAATAAAAAGGAACGACTGATTTCACGAAATGTAGTTGAGTACGATATTTGACTTTTCAATGTTGAAACGTAGTGAAGTAAAAGTCACCCCAAATGGAAATACTTCAGTAAATTACAAATAAGCGAAAAAGCTACTCGAGTACAGTGACAAATTACATTTAGTTTCTTACCGTCCGCCACTTATTAATACATTTAACCAGGCTTTTAGGAAAACCTGTTTTATTTAAGGGCTTACACAATGCACATCATGCTGTTCTATAAAACATTGCACATCTAGGGTGGTGTGATGGGACACGAAGAGCAAGTCGAGTGCGTGCAACCTAAAGATTTAACCTATGTCGGATACGAAGCATGTCCCCTTGATGGTAGCACCAAACTGCAGTTCATTGAGTTCTTTAAATGTGTTTCTGCAATTCCAATAAAGTTTCAGCCTTACTTGACGGATCTTAGACCGGTTTTGCATTTCCACCAGAGCAACCTGATTAGCTACCGAATCTCCACCAGATACTGAATGTGGCTTGATTAGAGTGTAGTGTGTTAATGTTTTTGTATTTTTTTATTATCGAATGACATTGCACCTTTTGGGGAATTGGTAGCTCAGTGGTTAAGGCTATGGATTTCCCATCGGAAGGTCACTGTGCTGTAATGTAGCTCAAATTCATGCTGTGGAGCAAGGGACAAGTCAAATCCTGTTCTTCACCAACACTTCTTTCTCTCTCTTTCTTTCTCTCTCTCTCTCTCTCTCTCTCTCTCTCTCTCTCTCTCTCTCTGCAGGGTGTCATTCCATTAACAACCTGGAAAATCGTAAAACTCCTCTGTCCTGCAACCTTTAGTGAGCAACCAAGACGGCGTCCATCAAATGTTGAGTAAAAGTACATTTGTTAAACAAAGCATTGGTTTAAAATCCAGTTCTTGTTATACAAGACCATTAACATATTCATGTTTCAGCCGAAACTATTGTCCAAGTCATGCTTTTATATAAAAAATGCAATCTTCGGAACAGTCAAGTTCAACGATTTTTCCACTTCTCTGTGGTACGAATCCAAACAATCCTGGATGGATTTCTTAAATAGTTAGAAAGCAGGGAAAAAAACGGTCTAACATGCATAAGTGCAGTTAATTAATATGCATTTTTCATAACATCATAATGTTTTTGCTTGCACTAATAATGTACCATTATTATCCGTATAAACAGGAATCAAAATGACACAGCATGCGTTTATAAGGAAATAATCCACAACCCGGGCCAACGCAAAAACAGAACTGATTATCGTCCCATTAAAGTTGAATTCCTCATGTATGGCAACGCAAATCGGCAACGCTTAAATGTATTTCATTTTCAAATTGAAGCCAAGAAACCATTTACAGCGACATTTAATGATATGGAATGACCACAAGATGTCCTCACTTACTGGCAAAAGATTGGAAAACCTAGACACATGCATGTTCCTTTTGTTTTTCTCCGAAACTAATTAGGTCATGTAACTGTATGATGATTTCCTTTGACCAAACATATCTATAAATGTACAGATGTTCCACTTAATTTTCATTGAAAAATCCTCGCTCATCATGAAGAGCTGTACACACCCAGAGCACTTCTAATCAGAACTTCAAATCCCAACCCTAATAAGAGAGACACTGATGGGCCCTAGGAAACAAGGACCATCAGGTAAGTGGTTTTGGATAAGAGCGTTTGCCAAACACTATAAATAATGATGCCTAATCAGATTAAAGAATCGAGTGCGTTGTGCTAAGCGAGTATTAAAGTGCAACCGACTTTTAAAAACGACGTGCTATAAAGAGCAGGGGGATTATAATCAATGTTGACCCTTAACCCTTAATATTGTCCAAACTAGCAGTGATTATGATTGAGATTATTGTTACTTATCGAACTAATGAGGAAAGAGTTAATCCAGAGATCACATTTGCCCATTAAAATCAGGATGTTCTCCAGACTCTATGTGAGAAGTAGCATACCGATAATTAAAAGTTAAAGGCTTCATTGAAACGTCATAATGACTCAGACCTGATATTTGTCTAAATGAAATGTCTATTTCGGCTACTTTTCCAATTGCACGGAAATTTAGGAGCGCAAATATCCGGATGCACT
The DNA here is from genome assembly GCF_946808225.1 of Silurus aristotelis. NCBI lineage: Eukaryota > Metazoa > Chordata > Actinopteri > Siluriformes > Siluridae > Silurus > Silurus aristotelis. The sequence continues at coordinate 21,995,940 of NC_139590.1, forward strand.
AATCTCGATAAAGGTCGGTTATCTTTTACAAATTCATATCGCATGATTCAGTGGGGTCGTTGACCAGCAAAAACAAAATCCTCTGACTAGTAAGTAGTTTAAGATCAAATCCGGTAGTTATACTTTCATTGTTCATTAATGAATAGGATTAGTTCGTGAGAATACTATGTATAAGCTGCCTCTTTAGACTCCTTCAGGGCAGAGTTTGTATACTTTAAGAACACAATCCAACCGTTGAAAACTACATGATCAACAATAATGTTTTGTCCGAACAGCTTTTCATTGCTGAAGCTTTCAATTACTTTTGGTGATCAAACCTATGAAAAGTATGGCATCTACACTATATTCTTGATTAAACCTGTTCCGTTCAATCAATCCGTCCACCAACAATTTAACAAACAACAAGATAATAAATAATATCTTTAATCATGAATTCTAGCACTGTAATTAAATCGTAGGTGCCCTGGGGTTCCCTGGACCACACAGGAAAGAATGACTACTATTACTCTATTACTCTTCACACGTTTAAATTGAGTTGAGTTAAGAAGTATGTAATTCTTTTCTGAGAAGTGAAACAGAATTTATTATGTCAAAGTCAATACCTGGGCTCCTCATCTGGCAATATTAATACAAATTGTTCATGGGACACGTCACGTTTTAGGAAAGTAATAAGTGACAGGGTGCTTGTTACTTGTATTTATAAATGAACAACCCTAGATTTTCTCTATTTATAATTGAATGTGATTTTGTGATCTGCTAAATACATTCCTCCTTACAGAATACTTCACTATAGTAATGATTACATGGCCCATTATGTTCCAGTTCCTATAGAAACTATCAATAACACTCCCATCAGAATAGAAATACATGTTCACTCGGACAAACTTTAAATCAATTCGCAGCACATTGATTGACTTCCTGTTTAGGAGATAAATCGCACTGTGGCATCATAAATAAATGCCCCACCCCCCCACCCCAAAGCATCACAATATTACCAAACTAGAATCCATTCAGACACCCCTAATGTAGTAGCAGGACTCAATGACCTTCGCTTGGGTTTCATCATTCAAGCAAGTAGACACAATGTGGATTAATCTGCACAATACTGGAAAAGAAATTGGGTCCCTTTTGTGCGGCGTTGTTCCGTGTCAGCCCGCGCTCGACTCGAGCAGGTCAACGCTCACTATCGGATGTGACTCGGACTGCCGGGGGAACGAAGTTTGTATGATCAGATCAAGAGCATATGATTGAATGAACAGATACACAAGGGTCTAAATAATTGAGATCATCACCCAAAAATGAGTCTTTTAAATCAACAAATAGGATGAAAAATAAGGGGAATAGGATATTTGAATTTTTATTTCACATCGCACTGCCTTAAATTTAATTGATCAACAAATTTGAAGTAAATTATAGTCATTTAGAAGAGATTGAGAGGAAAATCATTAGATATGACATTTCATATTTTTATGTCTGATAAGTCACAGATACCCAATTCAGTGTTAAAAAAGGAAAATATGATTTTAAGATGGCCACTATTACTTTTTTATATATATAAAACTAACAGTGTGTCATATACCACATTGAAAATATCTGTTTTGTGTCAACTCGACAGTTTTAAACAAGTGTATGATGATTTAGGCATGACACATACACTGTGAAATAAACACTCGATCTGCACCAAGCCTTCTGGTCCTCCTGACCACTGAGTACTTGTGCTGCATCCTTTTCAATTCAATTCATTTTTATTTGTATAGCGCTTCTAACAATGAATATTGTCTCAAAGCAGCTTTACACATATAATGTGGTGATAAAGAATGAATAAGATGGTTCTTTGTGTAAGTTTGTCCCTGATGAGCAAGCCGGTGGCGACTGTGGTAAGGGAAAAACTACCCGAGACGGCATAACAAAGAAACCTTTAGACGAACCAGACTCAAGAGGGAACTTGTCCTCATGTGGGTGGCACCGAATGTCCATTCATACCAGATAAACGATGTTGAGGTGTGCAGTGATGGTGATCAGATGCAAACTGTAGTCTTGTGTCGGTGTAGCAGACTGCTGACATTACCTACAGTCCAAATCCATCCTCAAAGGAAAATACCAGCCCTTAGGTTTGTCCATTGTCAAGGGCTGAACAGGCACATTATCGCTGAACTGATGCGATGGTCACATCCCTCCAGGCCACAGAACCCATTAAACATAGTTGAATCTCAAAGATATGGAACACCAATGGCAGTACAAAAAGAAGCTGTGCTTTTTACTACAGCAGCCTGTAACTTCAGATGGTGCAGTTCTTCTCTAAACCAGCTGAAGTGGGACCCTTCAGAGAGCTGTCAGAAACTAAAGACACTAAAATGATCACCATCAGTGTCTGTGCACTGCAAATGAGTGCTTCTCTCTCCTTGTCTTCAACTCAATTAAGTTCTTGGTGGTGCTGGGGTTGTCCTGAATTTAGGAAGACCATTGGGTCTTCCATCCTAAAGGGGAGTTTACTAGGGAAGCCTTCAAAAAGGGGTACAGTTGTCCAATTGACCTATACTCAGAACCATAATAGGCTTTAGCAGCCTCGTGTCACATCATGTACCCTTTAACAGGCCAACTAAAAGAGGGGAGAACCAAGTTGCAATGGAGCACCTCAGCAATCCCAGCACCTGCACAAATGAAGAAAGCCTTAACCACTGGACCCATCCTAAAGCATCTGGACCCTACCAAGCCTTTTATAGTTTGAGGCAACAGAAACCAGTTTGGCCATTCTCTTCTAGCAGTCAGGAAAGAAGTTCAAGCTACACCCAGTGTTCTTTTCCACTTTTTAAGCTACTGTCTGAAGGAACTTTACCATCAGCAGCCAGGGCCCCTTGTGTTCTCTTTGAAAGAATGCCATCACTTGCTGGAGGTAGTCTCGTTCTATTCACTACTTACAATGACCACAGGAATCTTTAATAGATAGCAAAAATGGCCAAATTCCAGGCAGGCTACCGACTCGTCCTGCATAAATTTGACGTCTCTGCTACTGCCCCAAATATAACTTCCTCCCTTATGAAGCCCATGACTCGTCATGAAAACACAGAAGAATAGATCTTGTCAGAATCGCATTTGATTGGAACAATTACACGTTTTAAGGTATCTCGGAACTTGAGCATGTTCAAGGAGTGATGGCTTCCACTCAATACCCAAGAGGTGAGAAGTTTGTGCAAACTTATCACTGGAACTGATTGATAATGTGGGCCATGGGACACCCTTACACTCATAAGACTCACAGCTACTTCAAAGCAAATATTGTTTTACAAGATATTTGCCAGTTTATCTTTTTTGGTTCAGTTTAACATGCCAAAGTTTCATGCACACTGCCAGCAGGCACTCAAGCCTGTCCCAAAGACACTCAAGCTTGGACATAGACTTTATAACTGACCTTCCCCCATTTCAGATTAAGAGATATCTCAATGATAGTGGACTAATGTTCCAAATGTCTTTACCTGATTTTCTCTTGGATTTCCATTGGGCTTCCAAATGGCCAAAATGTATATAAGGATTAACAACTAATCTGATTCTATCCCATTTGTTTGGTTCTAGAAACTGGACTGTAATAGCAACCCCAGTATATTACTTTGACATCAGCACAACAAATACCAATTTAATTTTATGTTTAACACAATATGGTTTATCATCATCATTAAAACAAACTCCAAATTACATATCTTACTGCAAAGTACCTGGGTGCTCCCTGTCTTTCTGCCACCGGATCTAGGCATGCAGGAGTATCTACTTTGCAAATAGAAACTGGCAGTGACACCATGAGTGTTTACTGTGATTACACCCCACGGCTCAAGTCCGAAAGAAAACAGCCTTGGGGAAGAAATAATTGCAGGCGCAAGTGGGTATTTCAGCCATGTGCATAAGGAGGATGTGTATGGTGACTGGGGGGGGGGTCATAATACAAAGCCTGCAGCACTCTCATCAGAGGTATGATGGCTCTCATGTGTCTCTGCTTTCTCTCGGGTAAGTTGTGTCTAGGAAGATGATGGCAATTTATTCATTTTATTTCATCTTTGCCCGTGTGCCACAGAGTCCGCTTCCTCTTCGGCCTTTTTTCGCAGCTGCGTCTCATTTCGATGAGAAAACGGCCGTCCCAAAACAACATGAAACACATCGAGAAGGGGGTTTAGCCTAGCTTGCACACACTTCATAAAATACTACCATCCTTAGGATGCTGGAAAGTGATCGAGATGTAGACGTTTTTGTTTTATTAAACTCAATTAATCTTTCGCGTCAATGTCAGTGTTTGTCTACGGTATATGGTTGGCAAATCAACTGTACATTTAGGAAAAATCTATATATATTGTGCACATAGTTACCATTAAATGTATCACAGTATGTAATACTGGATTTTACGGATTTTATTTAAATCTTACCAACGCTGCTCGTTTTGTGCATGTTTGCTTAAGCAGAAAAATGTGCAAACATGATTACATCAGCAAATAAAATCCCACAGGGTCCACAACAGGTTGCCTTTTGTAAAATATACATCAGTGAATACACAATTTGAGGAATTTCTACCTAAAGGTGAAAAACGCACCATGATTGTTTCTGCAACTCGTAACAATTTACTGTGATTCACTACAGCTTTAAAGTTGCCCTGAAAACAGACTTTATGCCACGAATAATAGCAGAAAGATTCAGAACAACTTTTTTTTTTCTCCCAACATTAAAGAAAAATTCTATTGTTACCACAGTAAAGCTGGTTTCATCATGCAAATTTCCTGCACCATTGATAACAGCATGCAGGCTGTAAACAGACTGATACATTATAAAAGGTCCGAGCATTCATGTCTGCGTTCTTTTATTGTTGCCACAGAAGCATGGTGGTGGTAGCATCATGTGAATAAATATATATAGGAATCAGGCACATGTAAATCAGGAATTCGGGTAGGGCTACACTTTAATGTGCAGTTTAATGAGGCCAAAATCTATTTATAAATATATGTATGGCTTTATAGTTTAAGGCTAGTCAAAGCTAAGGTTTGTGTGTGTGTTTGTTTCTGTGTTCAAAACATGTGGTCCTCTGGGCTTGACTACAAGCAGCAATTTCTCAGATAAACCTAGAGGGGGCTACATCAAATATTTACAAAGCATTACATTAAAAATGTAAAGGTTTACACAACATTGCATGCATTTTGTCTTGAAGAGTAACATCCTGATCAAAACGATTCCTCACGAATCTCAAAACAGGATTTTCGCTCTCATTACGTTTTTTCAGGGAGAGATCTCCACATTTCCATAACTCTGGCCTGATTTAACCATGCTCACTTAAAATCCATGCAGTCTTTCACGTTTAATGATCATCTAGGCCATCACTTACAATCACACCAACCCAAGATTTCTATATAACCCTTTTTGACAATAAAGAGGACGGGAAATAATGGACTTCATTTGAAATCCTTTGTCTCTAGAGGACCCCTTGAAGTTCAGAACGAGGATCCTAATTAAAACCTAGGAGACACCATCGAACGCAACACGTCAGATACATGGAGTTATGCATAATGAATCATTTAAAAAAATAATAAAAACACAAGATTCATTGATGAAAAAGCGGAACTATTCCACGTGATAACGAATACGATTTTATAGCGGCTGAAATTTGACTTTCAGACGAGGGGATAGACTTCAATCTCACCGAGCCGTCACAAATCAAAAGGCTCGGTACTCTAACGCCTCCCAGATCCATAATGCACCACTGAAGTCTTTGGGCTTTTAAGAAGTAAGGCGTTTTTTTTTTTTTGTTCCTGTGGTTATTTATTCACAGTCATGGATCTGATGTATATTTCAACACGTGGACATTTTTTTGAGCGGTCAAAATACCGCTTATGCAACTCATTGATTTATGTATTATCGATCCAAAATCCCATGCAAATTGAAATCATCAATCAATTACCATCATTTTTTTTTTTTTTTTTTACCAGCAGCCTTCATATTTTTTATGGGAAATAAATTACAAGATGGACAGATATTAAAACATGAATAAAATGGTTTTTAAAAAACGTTTTTGATCCTTTCGAATCCGTGCATTGGTGACATTTCCAACACAATTATATTCACACGAATCGTTTTTTGTGTCGTTCTACTTAAGCATGGAGTGTTTACATTCCTTGGCAGTGGTAAACCCTTATACAGCCTGCAACATTAATGGGCTTGTTGGTTCATCTGGTCTAAATCTTTACCGTGGCACTAAATTGAAACAAAGCTCCAAACCTGCCCATAATCGTTAAAACACCATCCCTACAGTGAAGTATGGTGGCGGTAAAATCTTTTTTTTTTTTTTTTTTTATGTATGTTTTTATTGTTTTATTAGGGGCCACTAATCTGATAAGGGAATTATCAATACACGCCAATCCTAAAAGAAACCCCTTCCAATCTACAATAGACACAAGACTAGGTCTATACTGCTACATCAGAATACAAATATTTTGTCTCGCCTACCGTTATCCGTGTTTTGTAAATGGTAAAATAATCCCAAACCCATTTTAATTCCAGGTTGTAACACAACAAAATGTGGAAAAGCTAAAAGTGGGATGAACAAATATGCAAATATCTGAAACTGTAAACAGAATGTTTTTTTCCAGCCAATTTAGATGTATTTTCTCGGTTGTCGCGTGTATTTGTGGACGTGCGTTTGCAGTTGGGGTCTGTTTGAAGTGCACACTATCTTTAAACATTCAGTTTTATAATGAGTTTTGCCTGCACATTTCGGTGAACTGGTTGAGGTCTGAACAATTTTGAGGCAGACGTATGGACAGCTTTTGTCTCGCACTAGAAAGTTTGAGCGTTTTAGGAGCTGGTTATGTTAAAATAATAAAACTACCAGTTTTTATCCATTCCAGGCTATAACAGTACAAAATGTGGAAAAGCTTAAAGTGGGATCAACACTTGTGCAAAAGCACTTTTGAAACCGTAAACTGGATGTTTTTCCACCCAGCCAATTAAAATGTGTTTCCTCAGTTGGTGTGTGTGTTTGTGGACACGCATCTGCAGTCCGGGTCTGTTTGAAGTCCGTGTTCTCTTTTTAACATTCAGTTTCATAATGAGTTTTGACTGCGCATTTCGGTGGTTTCAGGTGCGAAACAAAATAAAGGGGGGGGGGGGGGGGGGGATTTTGCAGAACTTGGGTTGACATATGGCCAGCTTCTGCTTTGCACTAGAAAGCTGGAGCATCATTTGTAAAGATCTGAGAGTGTAGTAGATGAAGAGATTATATTTATAGGAAAAGGCAAAGGAGGTAGATAATAAAGCTGGATTATTTTAAGTGTAGGCTTTAGGAGTTTGAGTCGTCATCTCTTGAACCGTTTCTGGGTTGCTCTTTGTGTCGGCCATGAAGAACGCCACCGCGATACAATAAACATTTTATGGAGAATATGATGTCAGGCTGTAGATCTTTCTGAGGTTGGAACGGTTCAACCGCATCTGAAAAAGGGGTTTCAGCTACTGTAAATAAGTATTAAGCAGGACCAAATGGTCATTCTCTCATACGACTAGTTGCTCGAACTCACATTTTAAAGGTGCTTTTTTTTTTTAAAGTGTATGTTAAAGCTGGGGTCAGAGTGCAGGGTCAGCCGTGATACAGCACCCCTGGAGCACAGAGGGTCAAGGGCCCAAGAGTAGCTACTTGGCGATATTGGGACTTAAACCCCTGACATTCTAATCACTGACCCAGACCCTTCACCAAGGAGCTACCATTTATACACACAACAGAGCATTAAGAAAATGAATACTAAATAGTTTCTAAGTTGTAACTCTCCAAGTTGAACTTAAAAAGAAAACGCACATATGGGTGATTTCATGCTGTCTCTTGAAAAGCAGAAATCATCTCACAAATTCAAGCAAGTTGCAGCAGCATCCGACAACCAGATGCTGTATTTTTACTAATAGTATATATATATATATATATATATATATATATATATATATATATATATATATATATATATATATATATATATATATATATAAAAACTCATGTTCTTGTGCTTTGCATTTTAAACAGTGGACATCTGTACGTCACCTTTGTTTGGTGTAGCATTTCAACCTTAATAGATCTTTTTGGATTTATTTTGGTCAGTATTTTCTTTTGTGTTCCACAAGTGTGGATCCTTTACATGTATTTCTTTTTCTTCTTTCTTGCAATGTAATTTGCTGTTTTCTATCTGGATCCATTATAAAGATTAATTTCTATATCCCAAAATGCCTACATAATTTCAGCATGTGAACTTTACATTGATGGGACTGAAAGGAAAACGTAAATACACAACTCATTTGTTTCATCAGCCTTTTTACATTTACAGTTATTGACCCTTTTAGATTCTACTATGATTATATGGTAGACATTTTGCTTTTTCAGCTACAAATCTGGTCAAATAATATACATGGCAAATCAGTTCACCAAAGGGGAAACTATATCTAGCCGAACTTGTGTGAATTCTTGTAAGACACAAAAGGTAGGATAAAAAAAGGCCTTAATTAGCAGTTTTTTACAGTCTCCAATATGCAAATATACAAACAAAACGACTATAAGACAGCCAGACAAATCTACATGTATCTTAGTAAAAGGGAATTTTACATATAAAATCAAAAGTTAATCATTTGATTAAAAAAGAGAATCGAACAAATATATTGAGTATTTTTTGTGTTCATATTGATATTTGATTATATTATTTAGCATGCAAAAGACAGAAATGGCATCCTTCCACAACATTCAGGCCTACAAACATTGCTGTTACACCCACAGAGACTGATCACATACACCTGAAGTCAATCACTCAGTCACAGCCACACAGTATTTACAGAACACCAGTTTACTGCAAAGTAAATGCTAATATCTGTCTGTCATGTTGTTTGTTCCTTTCCTGACCTTTGCCTGTTTTTCTTACATTTATGGCTTTTGGCAGAATCCCTACTCAAGAGCGACTTACACTTATCTATTTATCCAACTGAGCAGTTGTGAGTTAATGGCCTTGTTCAAGGGCTCAACAATGGTAGGATGGTGGTGCAGGGATTTGAGCTTGCAACCTTTCTATCAAAAGCTCATTTTCTTTCCATTCCCCCCGAGTACCCACTTTTCTTTTTGTCTCCAGCCAGCTTATTTATGATCATATCCACCAGCTGACTACATATAAATATATAAACTGTGGTTAAATATTACTCCAATCTTTTACTATTTACATAAATCTTTCCTGCCTGCCTGCCTGCCTGCCAGGATTTCTCTACTATCTGACCAAAGCCAGACAGATCTCCATCTGAAATATATATTTTTTTCCTAAATAATTCTTTTCCCTCTTGGCCAGGTTTGACAGAATTTAAGCTTTGCTGTGTTGCTGGCAAAGCAGGTAACGCCATTATAACTGATTGTTCTCGGAGATAAGCATGAAATGTTAATATACAACAGGAAATACATGCTGGGACAACATGGTAAAACATAGGGAGGGTAAAAAAAAGTAATAAAGAACAATGCGATAAGTGAAGAGTAAATCACTTAGGGATTAAATCCCGTATAGGAAAAAATCAATAAGCGAGTGGTGGGACATTATTTGACCAATTCAAATTCCTGTCAATACAGTTTTTTTTTTCAAATTTGTATTTTTTATAGAAACAACAAAGTATTATAACAAACACGAAAATTGTAAAAAGGGGACTACTATCAAAGTCGGAGCTGTTGGAGAAAATCGACCAATCAGAATCCAGACCTGAACATCTACGGTATGAACGTACACTGATAAGGCATATAATTATAACCAACTGCCTAATATTGGGTTGGTTCCCCCTTTTGCTGCCAAAACAGTCCTGACCTTTCGAGCATTAACTTTAGCAGTTTAAGCTACAGGAGCTCTTGAATCGGGCCTCTTCGCTCCCCACGTTTATATATGCGCCTCGGCCGCCCATGACCCTGTCTCCTGTTCACCACTGTTCCTTCCTTGGACCACTTTTAATAGATACCGACTACTGCAGACCAGGAACAGCCCACAAGAGCTGCAGTTTTGGAGATTCTCCAAGCCAGTCGTCTAGCCATCGCAATTTGTCAAACTCGCTCAAATCCTTACGCTCGCCCATTTTTCCTGCTTCTAAAACGTCAACTTTAAGGACTAAATGTTCCCTTGCTGCTTAATAAATAAATCCACCCCCTAACAGGTGCCATGATGAACAGATAATCAGTGTTATTTACTTCACCGGTCATAATGTCATAACGTCATAATGTTATGCCCGATCGGTGTGTGTATATCATGCATTTCCGCAATCATCTGGGTTTTCCTCGATTGTGGAAACCCAGATTCAGAGGAAATCATTTTAAATCCTTAAGCTCACAGTGGCACTGTGGTAAACAGGACGAAGCATGCAGCACGCCTTTTATTGCTGTTCGTATGTGTGCTCAGCAACGATAAAACTCAATATTCCCTCAGCGTGATGTGCAATTACTAGTAGACACCCACCTCGCGTGTTGACTTTACCTGATACGGACGAGCCTACGCGGGGAGAAGCGATATCAGAAGTCGTGATCGATCTCCATCGGGCGCCCGATGTAAACGAGTCGGTAATCTCCCTCGCCTGGGTCCCGACCGCTCCACGTGCCTCACTTACTCTGATATAACCTCCGGCCACAGCACTGCATTATCGATTAGTCAATTACCGTATTTGCTTTTCTTATTTGTTGAAGTGCCGGGCTGGTTGGCGGGAATGAACCGAGCCCGGCTTAAAGGGCACAAGACGAAATGACACTCGAAAGAAGAACTTTCTGAAGGGAGACGGTTGAATCTGGGAGAAAGTTTCAGGCACTCCAGATGCGGCTTAATTAAATGTACAAGTGCACATTAGAGAGGCAAGAGACGGGCCATCTGCTGCCCCTGCTAAGACATGCCAGAGATAAAATATTCATATGCACACAAAATGTGTTTCTAAAAACTGCTAACTGGCATCGCACAATCTCTTGCTCTGTACTTTGTAAAACCTCCATGCCAATTAGACGGAAGTGACCTTCTTGACACGTAGCTTAGCATATTAGCCCACGGTATCTGGAATCTTTCTTTTTTTAATACTAAATCACAGTCCAGAGCATCTCGAGCTGCTTATTAGAGCTTCAACCTTTGCTTAGTGTCAGCCGAGACGAGTGCAGTGTCCATTACAGACCTCTGTTAAGTGCAGCGTTAATGAAACCTGATGGACGCATCCGTGTTGCCGCTTCGCAAACCTTCCTTTCCGCTTCTACTCTTTTCACACGAGTTCCAAATGACTTGACTCGTGAGGCAATCAAGGGAGCTTTAGATGCATTCAGAAGAGCTGAAGCCAGAAATGTTTGGTTTTCTGATGTGTATGTATTTCCAAATAGTAGATGTTATGCTCATGTTAACAGAACAACCTCAGTCTGTATTGCATGGCTCCTGTGGATGCCGTAAATATTTGCATGTCCCAAGAAGACACCCTTTGTTTAGGGGGCAATCGCAAACCAAGGCTTGGACCTAAAAACTGCTGCTGTATTCATAAATAATCTGCTTATTCTGAAAATCCACTGATCCTCCAATTTATAGCATACGGGGGGGGATCTTATTTATACCACAACCAGATGTTACACAGAAGATGATGGGTCCTTTTTTATAAATCTGCTTCTGTTAAAGGTGTCAAGATGCCAAGCATTTTTTTTTTTAATATTTTTACATTTCTTCTCATCATTATTATTAATGAACGGGATGCAAATCCTGCATCCTACTCCTGCTAAGCAATGGTTTTTCAATCCAACAGTAATCTGTAGAATCCTTCCTAAATTATTTGTTTTTGAAGATTGTGTTAAGAAAAGTTGAGTCTACTCTAATTTGCTAAATTTGTGGACTTCAGGAAATCCAGGAGATTTTTGGGCCTAATAGGCCTTGTTGACCAAACCCACCCAAAGCTACAAACAACAGCACCAAAGAACGTTACCATGGCGCAAGTGCTTGAAAGAACCAAAAAAAAGGAACCTTGCTCAACCAACCATAAAAAAGTTTCAAAACTTGTATACAAATCATACAACAGGAAGATTGATGACTTGTCAAAGCAAGTTTATGATTTGAAGCTGAGCATAGAAATGGCTCAAAAAGAACTTGATTTTAAAATCTCATGTAAAACTTGGTCTATGAATTGAAAACAGGACTGATCGAAACACAATCTGCAAAAGTTCGATCACAGTTTCATTAAGACACCATAACGTTGTTGTGAAGGGTGTTAAAGAGTCTGAAAGAGGAACGTTGTCCGAATCTGAAGCCAAAGTGAGAAAACAAAATTGGGCCTCATTTGGAAGAACTTTACGGTCATAACTTTTTAAACGTGTCAAATTTTACGAAACATCTCTGGATTCTCTGGGCCGAGTTGATTGTACCCTTTGACGTCAGTTTCAGCCAAATCCAATTTCACACCATCTCGGATGGTCAAAAATTTTTTTTTTTCTATTGCATTTAATCATTTGCCCATAACGGCTTGACAAACCTGACAGCAAAGCGCCAAAACAGGTGGCGAGGCTGTGTTTCAACAACCATCTTCAGGACCATGACGTGAGGCTATGCTAAATCTATGAACACAGACTTTACCTGTAGTTATGGCTCTGCTTATATGTGGTTAATTATGCAGGAGATATAACGAACTGAGTTTGGCTGTGTGGCCTTTCAAAAATTTAGTAATTTTCATTTATTCATTTTTCATCACCTTCATGCATTCATTTTCTCCAGTTGAGCTGACGAACATGTTTTTTAGTGCCCAGAGGACGGGACATGCAAAAAAGCACTCTTTTGAAGGCGTTAAAAAAGTGAGAGTGGCTCATTACACTGTCTGTTGTTTGTAATTAATGTGTTTGTTGACAGATTAATGTTCTGTTGAGTTGCCACCGTGACTGGCAGCTTCTCAAAACACTGACTAATGTAGCCTGTCAAACTGTTTACAACTCACCAAAGCCTGAAATATTTTGCGGCTTTTCAGCTCAGCGAGCAACAAGTCGTATTCGTGGAATCGACAAGCTCATCGTTGTGCCAGAATCTGACTAGCACTTCACATTGAATGATTAACAAGCATGACACGATGCTAGTTTCGAAAGCATTAGCAATATGAAATGAGGCGATCCCTTTTGCTTAATAAATAATACAGTTGAGCATTAGTCTCATCGATCATCCTTAATATCTCACGTCAGCCATTTCAGATAACAAAGAGAGGTATCAAATAGAGAGGGGGACGTGATGTATGGGGATCGGCAGTGAAATGTGCTTGCTAGCTTGATTGTTGTAATATTCCGATTCCAACACATCATAGTTTTAAAAAACAAAAAAGCTATTTCTAGCGGTTCTATTAGGTCCTATGCCAAAGTATACAAACAGCAGTATCTGTGGAAATTTGTTTTAGAGTTGGTTACACAGTCGAAGTAATTTTTTTTAGTCAGGTTTTAGAGCCATCCACATGATGATCACATCTCTAATGTTGCTAGACTTCAATAGAAACAGAGTTTCTCTGTAGTGGGGTTTTGGGGGTTTTTTTTTTGTTTTTTTCCCACACACGTTAATTACAATTAACAAATATTGATTCCCAGATTTATCTTAGTCTTAGTCTACTTGTCATAGAGTAGAAGACAACACAGTCAAATATTAGATATTCAAAGCAGGGGATCTTCTCCACTAGAATAGGATACATGAGCTTTGGCTTTATCTATTGATTGAGTTTCCTAATTAGCTGGCATTTATGAGAGGAAAAAAACGTGTTGGGTTCTTTAAAGCATTCTGTCTCTATGCTAATGCGATAATGTACCAAGATTAAAAGTATTAACTCTATGTGCAGATAAAGATATTTACATTTTCACTCAATAACAACAGAACAACGGAAATGCCACCTTCCTTTCCACGCCAGACTGTACCTACGAAATTTACCAGAGCAGAAACACATAATATACCTGAAAACTTGAAATGACCTGAGTTATAAGATGGCCCCAGTGTGCTGTATACAAAATCACGGTTGGCTCTGTGGAGTAAGGAAATATTGACTACCTGGAAAGACCAAAATGAATAATTTAGCATAATGGCCTGAAGCAACAGCATAGAGATTATCTAAACTATCACATATCCCTCTGCTTCTCTCTTTCGGTCATTAGGACGGTTCATCCAGCTCTCTTTCGTCTAAAACAATAATCCAGACAGAAAGTCATTAAGTCAGTAATTGAGGGTAACCACTGCAAGTTCCTCGCAAGAACTGCAATATTTTCCCCTTCACTGTTTAATCATGAGGAAATCTATTTTCTTTTTCTTCTTCCTTCCCCTCTCTTTCTTTCACTCTCACTCACTCTCTCTCTCTCTCTCTCTCTCTCTCTCTCTCTCTCTCTATCTTGTGTTTTGTATATATATATAATTACTACTTTTTCATATATCCCAAACTCATTCAGAATCTGTTTATCGAGACAGTTCCTGTGGTAAATCTATTACCAGAGAAAAAAAAGAGAATGCAAGAAACAAACAAATTTCAGAATCTATTTATTAAAATGAGAATTTTTTAATATACAAATATTATGAAAAGAAAAACTATTTTCGCTATTTCTTTTTTACTAGTTTTTTTTTAATTACATTTTTATTTTTGTAAGTAAATAAGATAGATATTTGTTTCTATAATAGATATGTATGTCTCTGTTTCTTTCTTTTTCTTTCTTATTTTGTCCTTTTGCAAAACTCATGGATCACGAGACAATCTCTTGCTTTGTTGCCCCTGACTGAAATTGCGAAACAAATGTACAGATTAAATAAAAAGTGCTCCCTTTAGACTTTCACTTAAGGAAAAGTATTTGCCTACAAATGCGCATGGGTGTCCACAGTGCTACAGCATGTTGGCGCTAAGTAGATCTCACCAAGCGGCAATTAGAACAAGTTTAAAACGGAGCACGTGCTTTGTTTTTAACCTACTCATAAATAAAAAGGAACGACTGTTTTCCCAGAATACAGTTGAGTAAAAAAGTAAGATATGTGACTTTGATACTGTATGTTGTGAAGCTAAAGTGTTCCCAAATGGAAATAGTTCAGTAAAGTAGAGATATGAAAAAAAAAAAAAAAAAGCTACTAAAGTACAGACGCCAATTACATTTATATCGTTACTGTCCACCACTGGTGGAACTGTCTTGCCTGTCTAAATGAATTCGGGGTACATCGCACAAATTATTAGGAAAACTACTTTTTGGTGAGTTTGGAGATAACAGCTGAATGAATTCTACCAAGTCTGAACTATGAATCATTTTTTCCAGATCAGCTTCTTACAATATAAATGCTACTGAGTGGTAATATTATCTCCCAGTGAACATGGTGAGGCAGTAATGATGCTAAAAGTTGATCTAGATCAGCCAGGTGGCAGGTTACTGGGTCTAAACAAATTTTCTAAAAATTTCTAGGTGTAAATTGCCCAGAGGTGTCAATAAATGTATGTATGGTTTTTCCCATCCATGGCATTGCTGGCTCTCACTCAGAGTTTCTCGGCAAGGCTCTGGATCCACTGCGACCCTGACCATCATAAAGTAATTACCGAAGATGAATGAGAAAATAAGTGAGTGAATGAATAAATGGCATCCATTGAGGAGATACCACTATTATAGTCATGCTCAATTGCTCAGGTCAATTAGGAAACGTATTTTGAAATTCAAAGATCTGACAAATTGGATTTCTTGCCTTTCCACACTCACTATATAATAGTGTTGTTTTCTTTACAGCTTTTTGTGTACTTAGCTAATGTCATACAGGCTAATTACCTCCAAAAACCAGTTCTCCAGAATTTTTCTTCACAAAAAATGCTAAACTATTATTAGAGGGCCTAGAGGTAATTTCTTTGCTAACTGGTTTCTTTCACTCAACAGTCTTCAGATCTTTACTTTGGACTTCCGCCAGATTGTTGCCAGGGAGTTAATCCGTGGCGACGTTCTTTCAAGAAATGTTTTTCTGAAGTTTTTTTTGTGATTGTCAATCTTTTTTTTTACAGGGCAGATGTCCGTCGTATCTGCATCGTAAACTGTTTCATTCGAGCCGATCTCATGGAGGCAATTAAACAACTGTTTGTCATTTAGTTGGTAGCAAAAAAAACAACAATGTGCAGCTTGCCAGGTCCAAAAATGGTTTAATTTATCAGGGTGACAGAGTAATTGTGTTTTTGGACAACATCCATTTACTGATGTTCGAGAAAATTCTGCCAGGAAAGGTAAGGATGCCACTTGACACAAAGGTTTTTTTTTTCCAAGCAGTAACAAGCCAACAGCTGTGCTTCCCCCCAACTACACACTCATCCTGCTGCTGCTGGCGTCATGCAAAGCACCTTGTCTTGTGCCTTTTGTTTTCCTCAAGCTCCAGTCAATATTATGGATTGCCGTACCTCCAAGAGATCCCCAGATAGCCATTTTAATTAGGATCGACAAAACAGCTTCCAATCTCTGGGGAATAGGAACAGCAAATCGGTGTACTCAACAGAAAGTTGCATTGAAATCAGTCCCAGACACCTGCCAAAGTACAGTTTATTTGAGTGATAGTATAAAACCACTTTTATATTTATGTATTTAAAAAATAAATCTTTTGAGGGAACAGGACAGCTGGGTGGATGGTAAAGAAATGAAGGGTAATTGTGCTTTGTCTTTTGATGTACTTTGCAATTTAGGTTCTTTCAGTAGTGGACAGAGGAATCCTTCGGGATGGCATGGGCCCTCTAACCAGACCATGGCTACGCAGCCCCTTACATTTACAGCAATCTGGCAGAAGCCCAGACTTACAACTGAAAACTCGAAGGTTAAGGGTTTAAGGGCCCCAAAGTGGGACATTAGTGGTGCTGGGATTTGAACCCGTAACCTTCCAATACAAAGGCCAATGCCTTAACCACTAATCTACCACTTAATACATGATTTGCTCCATTTGAGCTCCTGTAAAAGCGCCTACGGACTTCCTCCTCCATCGGTGATGTTTGGGAGCTCCCGACCCTGTCTTCAGTTCCCCGGTGGACATTTGTTGGAGCACCATTCAAGACCTGATGTGTTGGAGATACTCTGACCTAGTTACGTGCTCCCTAATGTACCTCACTTGTTGACAGGCTCCTCTGCAACAAGCTCAGCAAAGTAATTCACTTCACCAGTCATTGGTTATCATTGTATGGCTGATCGGCGTATCTGAAGCCAAGGCAAAGTCTTTTTTACTACACCACATTCTGGAACTAAGTAAATGGTCACCCATGGATCAGCCAGCATGAATCCTTCCGGTTCCTAATTTTAAGCTTTTTATAATAGCCTTGGTCTTTAATAAAGACATTGTTTGTGATCGGCTTCACTGGGGAACAGCAAGAATAATTCCCAGTCTGTTTCCTTCAAATTATCCTCTCTGTTATGGAGATGAAGGAGAGGTGGAGGAAGTGGGAGGGAGGACAGGTGCCTCTTTCAGTTTTACCCAGGTGCCTCTCCACGCCTGATTAATTTTGCCTGAAGTGCCATTGGCTCTGGCATCTCATAAACGCAGCACAATGAGCCTGTCCTACGCCATCGTGTACAAAGATAATTACGGCAGCTTTGTGGGGGGGGGGGGGGTTCCCTCTGCTTTTCCATCCTTGTCGGATCGCAAACACGCAGCCGGAGCCGAGAGTGCACCTCGAGTTTGAGGCATGCGATGAACAGTCGTCTTGAAATTACAGAACTCACACAAATGTCTCAGGAAAAAAAAAAAGTAATCATGATCCGTCATTAACTCCGAGCTATCACTCGTTAAAGTATCTCTTGTGCAGATAACGACACGAGGAGGGCAGTACGCGTGATTCGGTGTTATTTAAATCGGAACGCTTGAACGTGATGCTGTGAATTATTCAGCAGGATGCAAGATAATTAATATTGTTCAATTATTAGTTTTATTCATTAACAAAGAGCATGGATTTTACATTCATGCTCCTGTTCTCACACGTTTGAGCAGCTATAAAAAGTTTCCCTGGGGGGAGTGGTGGCTCCAGCGGTTAAGGCGCTGGGTTGCCGATCGGAAGGTCTGGGTTTCAAGCCCCGGTATTGCCAGGCTGCCACTCTTGGGCTCTTGAGCAAGGCCCTTAACCCTCTATGCTCCGGGGGTCCCTTACGAGGAAAATATCAAGGTCCGTGATGTCGGAGTGATGTGGGGCCGCCTTCCCGTGGGCTCACCACCTGCAGGAGGGACCGTAAGGGACGGTGCTGTGAGGATTGAGCAGGAGTCGAAGGCGGGGGCCTGCTTAGACTGCTGCCCCCGCGACCCGAATTACGGATAAGCGTAAGAAAATGAATGAATGAATGAATGATTTTCAACCAAGCAGTTGGGGGTTAAGGACCTTGGTCAAGAACCCAGCAGTGGCAGATTGGTGTTGCTGGGATTTGAAAGGAAAGTGATTTAAAACAAGTGAGACAAGACCAGAAATTAAGCATAGCAAAAAACAAAGAACTACGATTCCTATCAGCCCCCTGCACATCACTTGATCCGGACACTCAGCACCTCACACAGCTGTTCATACCTGATTTACCTTTATGTTTTTAATGTTCACTATATTTAACCCTCGGTCTTCACACGTCACATCCGTTGTCTAGCATTTGGCACTCGCTGCCATGTGTTTTAAAAATAAGCTGCCTGCATCCGCCTCTGCTAGCAGTTCTAGACATTAACAGTCTGACACAAAACAGATTTAATGCAACACATTTGTGTACCCCGCACAATGATACAAGCCAAGTAAAAAGAGCTTAGATATGAAGTTTACCACAGTCATGAGTTTATTGATAAAGTGGATCCAGAGGCTTCATGGCAGGCCTATGAATCACATCTCTTTACCAATCAACTATTGTATTGCAAAGCATTGTACATTGCGAAGGAAGACTTGCAAGTCAGCATTTTTGTTTAATGTTGAGCAAGAATAAAAACAGGAAGACTGGAATAACATTGTAGTGTGACAATGCTCTGGAGACTGTTAAGAGCTATAAATACCTGACTTACAACAGAGATTCGCAGCGATGACCCCATCATAACTTGAATTTATGTTGAGTCTAGACATGGTCTAGCCCACTCTTACCCTGGAGTCTTAAAGAAGAGTTATTAGTATGAGGTCGTATACTGTAATTTGTTAATAATTAATAACAGAGCAATATAAAGTACTGTACTCTATAAACTATACAGATATACACACTGACCAGACATAACATTATAAATGGTGAAGTGAATAACACTGATTATCTCTTCATCATGGCACCCGATTGTGGGTAGCAAGTGAACCTTTTGTCCTCAATGTTGACGTGTTAGAAGCAGGAAAATTGGCCAAGTGTATAAATTTGAGCGAGTTTGACAAGTCCAAATGTAACGGCTAGACGACCGGGTCAGAGCATCTCCAAAACTGCAGCTCTTGTGGGATGTTCCCGGTCTGATGTGGTCAGGATCTATCAAAAGTGCTCCAAGGAAGGAACAGTGGTGAACCGGCGACAAGGTCATGGTCCGTGTGGTCCGGTCCAACAGACGAACTGTAGCTCAAATTGCTGAAGTTAATGCTGCTATTGCTCGAAAGGTCAGGACTGTTCTGGCATAAAAAGGGGAGCAACACAATATTAGGCAGGTCTTAATGTTATTCCTGATCGGTGCCCATGCATGCCCATGCATGTAGCAAAATAAAAGCACATTCACTCTGAGCAGGCAGGTACTAAAGATGCTTGATTGAACTCAAGCATTGCATTAAATACACTTTTTTTTTTATACATAAAGTATCCTCAAAGTGACATTTTGCTACGTCTAACAGGATCCCTGCTCTGATTCTTCAGATCAACAAGTTCATTTCTGGACTCATATCTGTATTTGCATTTGTTTTTGACATTATATCAAGTCGAATCCATATATGCCATTTATGCTTCAGCTCATCCAGGTAGTGAGAAATCCCGCATTGAGTCACCCGTCTCCTGGGGTTTTACCGGCACACAGAGAGGGATGTGATTCATTTCCTCGTATCTCAGTGTTACACACATTAATACTAGTCTGAATTATTTACGATGTTTACCCAAGTCAGGGTGTATGGCCTGTCATTCTGACACCCCGAGGCGATGGGGTGGCGGTTAACCCACCCTGTCACTTTCGCTCTGTGGTTTACTTCTTTCATTTCCCTTTCCTTTTCTTTTCTTTAGACCCAACATTTATCACTCGCACGCAAACAACCTGCTCCATACGGACACACTTTATTTTCTCCCTCCGCTTAAGATTAAGACGCTTAGTAGCTTTTTTTTATTCTTATTTTTTTTCCCATGATTTGACTTTTCCGTGGGCTGAAAAGTACTGAAATGTGATAATTAACTGTCATATCCACTACATTTAACCATACCTCTCTCTAATTACACACATCCGCGTTACCCGATCTTCTTCTCGGTGGCCAAATTTAGCGCCAATTTTTGTTTCTGGTGATTTTCTTTCATGAGCGATCTTGTCAGGGGTCATTCGCAATTATTTTAAATTCGATTTCAGTTAATGGCAGATTTAATCCTTTTTCCCAGAAGCTATAGACTGTTACCGATGACCTGGGACCTGCACCCAGCTCAAGAAAACTTTTCTTTTTTTTTCAAATGAGATACAGTAAGCAGCACTTAATGCACTCGCAGACGAATTACACCTCGCCTATAGAGAAAATTACTGCGCAGAACGATTCCCGTGCAGTAATTGTCCGTCGAGTGAACCCACTCAACCTTCTAACTTTTATTTATTTATTTTTTTGGGTGGGGGGGGGGGGGAGTTGAAGAAAGACAGACAGATAGCGCCTGTGAATGAAGGGCTTTCTTAAAAGCATTGAAATGTTACTGAAGAGTAGGAGTGTACGGTTTTCAGATTAGGATGGCATGTTGGCTGATTATTCCATCCAGGACGATGCCTTATGGGACTTTTTTTTTTTTTTTTTTTTGCATGTGAGGTTTTCATGTTTAGGTCACAAATCTGTTCCGAATGATCTGTATTGGGTCAGATATTTCCCTCATGTCTATCCCTCATGGCCGCTCTGTTCCATGAAAAAGATTTTAAAAAAATGAATAGAATAGAAATAGAATTTACAATATAATTGAATAATAGAAACAAAATAAAAATAATATATGGTTGCAGTATAGAATATTATACGTCTCAATTTCTGTTGCACAATTCATTTGATCAGATTTACCTCAGATTTTGGGGGGTTTATCACGAGCTAGAAGGGTCAGGAAACAGAGACACACTCTCAGAATCTAGTACCTTGTGTCACCTTGTGTTTTGCCATGTTGTATGACCTTTGACATGAAACTGTCTTCTATACCTTTCTTAGTAGCAGAGTTTGCCTGTTCCTCACCCAGTTTGAATCCTCATACACAGCTGTTCCTGATTCAGTTAATGACCGTGTTCCAACCTACATATGAAATGATCATTAGCACTTTAGATCATTAGCACATGCTCGGTATAAATGCTTAATCATACAACTGACTCTGATCCAATAAATTCTTTGACTTTGTGCAAGGTTCCATCCCTACAACATGGAAACGGCACCTGTCAACACGATGTGTGAATTCTGCCATAACTCATAAATGGCTAGTGGACGTGTGACGTAAATCTTTCCCAGTTCCCAGTTCATGAACATGAAACTAGTAGCGTAATTGAACCCCACCGGTTTGATTGTGTATAAGTCAAGTCAAGTCAAGAAGCGTGTATTGTCATTTCAACCATATGTAGCTGACGAATTACACAAAAAACACAAGGACTAGTAAGTGTCCTCGCCACATAAGGTGCATGTGACTTGACTTTATAAAGCTTCTTGACTTGACTTGACTTGACTTGACTTGACTTGAATTGATGTGTGCAACCTGGTGCAAACTGACAGTGCAAGACAATACAGGACAGTGCAAGAAAAATACACAAAATACAAAATCAAAAAATAGCTCCGCCATTAAAATTGGTTGTTAAGAGACGTAAAGTGAACAGTAACAAAAATGTCAACGAAATGTTGTGCAAAGAGCAAATAGCAGCAATCCAGAAAAGATGTGCAAAAACGGCATGTAAACAAGAGGAAAGTCCAAAAGAAATCCCACTACACTCGCAAAACATTCAGATGCATTCAAATTCAAATGGAAAGTCAACGATCATGCGTAGTCTTTGTACCTGTGTTTGTATTCGTTTAAGTTCGCTCGATTCAGCAGCTTTTACAGTGCGTTAAAATATTTATTCCGACCATCAAAATATGATTGTTTGTTCAAGAGAGCACTAGAAATGTGGACATGACCTGAATGAATTTTAAATGAACTCTACCACTGTGGCCAAAAATACTCTCCAGAGGTAGAAATGCTGTCTGTATGTGTGTATTCTAGCTTCGACAGGTTCCTTAGCATCAGCTAAACCACTCCAGTGGAGAAATTTAGCTGATTTTGCTGTCAAAAGAAAACCCGCCACGACCTTGCCCAGGTGCTTACTAAGGATGAATGATGTAAATGCAGAGATATTTTAGGGTACTGGCATGTGAGCACCACTTGTTCACACAGGGATGGAATTAAAAACCACCCAGGACAGACTTTAAAGATGACCAGCTCGTCCACACAAACATAGAATTTGTTACTCATCTAACATTGTGTGTGTTTGTCCCATGGGATGAACTCTATGTGCAACCTTCTGGCAAGCATTTCAGTCTGTTTACAGCATAACAGTGGTTCATTCTGAATAATTTATTTGTATCGGGTTACATTTTGATTACACAATGAAGTAGAAATTAGGAGTATAATTCCCAAACGTTGCATCATAAATCCCAGAGAGATTCACCAGCAACTCACTTTACTTCCAAAACCTTTTAAGCTATAAAGCTAATGTGCTAGTAGCAAGGTCAAATGCCCTGGGAGTCCACGTTGTCAGTGTCCACAGCAACACGGACAGTAATTAAATGATTTCGTGCATGTATGTTATGTTTTTTTTAGAGAAAATAAAATTCTGTATGTTCTGCATGTATCTGGCCAGAGGTCTGTGTAAACTGATTTGCAGGCATGTAGGAAATCTGTATCCAAGACTGCAGAAACCCTTTAAACCTTTAAGCTTTTGAACTTTCTGGACGCAACAAGCTTCTCAAGCCACTCATGTCTTTCGTCGACTGTGAAAATGTTCTTTCTGTTGCTTGTAACTGCTGTTAGATCTCATGTTTTTTTTATAAGGGAGCACCTGTGGCTTCTAGACACCATTGAGACATTTTTCCTGCTCAGGCATGTAACCTCAGGCCACATTACCCACAGCAAGCAAGCAAAGCGAGGAAATTACCACCCAAAATACAAAAAAAAAGTTGTAGTGCATGCTCTCATTCCTATCTTATCTCCACGATTCGCTAAGTCGACACTAAGCTGAACGACCCGTAACTCATTATTCGCCAGCTTTTCATGTGTTCTCGGGTGTAAAACCATCTAAAAGATTGCTCTGAAACCGAACGCCGTCCTCGCACGGATCCAAAGCAGCTTAACGGAACCCGTGTCCAGCTGCCACGGCACGTACAACCGGCTTAACGCCAAGAGATCAAAGATATCAATCAGTGTCCGTGTCAATATCTGGCATTCCGGCATCGATGCTGTGACCTGTAAGCCTGACTTACTGAGAGGCAAGGTTTCTGAACTTGGCCGACTACGCCAGACCGAAAACATGCAACAGGAGGTTCTAGCATGTACCTGGAAAAAAAGGGAGCGCAATCACACCAACACCTCCCACGCGCCAGCCAATCGATTCTCACGCCCCACTGCACCTCCCACGCAAGTGTTCTCACACTGGCCAAGCAAATGCTACCCCCTGATAACTGAGAGAGAGACTGCAAGAAAGAGAGGCTGTTTTATTTCTTTCATTTTCAAAAGACGTTTCCAAACATCAGATTCCATTACCGATACTTTTGTTGTTGTTGTTCTTCTTCTTCTTCTTCTTGTTATTTTCATATATATTTTTTTAGATGTATTGCTTGAGATGCAGCCGTAATGTGAAGAAGTGCCACACTGTTACCACCTAGAAGTTGACTACATCCCATACCAACACATTTTAAAGTGCTTATTGCTCTCATACCATAGCAATTCGCTATTGTAATCTTTTTTTCTTTCATATAAATATTTTTATTCATTTATAGTTACTTTTAATACTATGTAACATCCTGTTAGTTCTTGTTCTTACTTACTAGCACTGGCCTCTCCTTCCCAACGAAAAACTTTAGAGAAGCTGAAATAGTTATAATGTTATAACGGGAATTGTATTGGCTTTAATGGAAACTGTAGTGGTGTTACCCTGTGGATGTCCACTTGTAATTTGTTGTCTTTTGTAGATGTTGCACTATAGCCAGTGAATACCATTAAGGACCAATAGAACACATTTGTCAGCTTGCATTGATCATTCAGATTCTAGTAATTTTAAGTTTTGTTTGACGATCATAATTTAATAGTATAAGCAAACACACTATGAAGATGATGATTTGTAATGGTATTTAGTTTAAACCAGTTGACCGTTTAACCATTTAACATTTCCCTCAGATAAAGTTGTCATGTGCAGGAAAATATAGGTAGCCCTTAACTTTTCCAGGTTCAAAAAACTTTAATGAACAACTTTATTTCAGTTTAATGCAGTACTAAGCATAGAACTGGAGACCCTTTCCATAAATTTCCAGGTCTCCTCAGAAAATAACAAGCTCCCCAAAAAAAACAGAAAGAATATATATTGTGAACAAGTTTATTAGTAGGTTTTTTTTTTTTTTTTTACCTTAATGTCACTAATGATGCAATAATGGTAAATTTTCTACTGTCCATACTGTCAACATGGAAGTATTTTCAATCTTAAACTGTCAACCTTGTAATAAACCAAGGGGCAGCATAAGTCCTGCCCCATTTTACTTTTATTAGGATAAACTTGTTGCACTTCCCATTTTGACCACTATACTGTATGGAACTCTATGGATCTAAATGTGGCATGCTAAAATGGGTATGTTGGCTGTCTCAAGTCAAGTCAAGAGGCTTTTAATTTCATTGGTACACAGTATACAGTCAAAACGAGACAACGTTCCTCCAGAACCCTGGTGTTACACTAAACAACATAGAGCTACAACACACAACATAAAGCTACTTAAAGTGCAATCGAGTGCAAAAATAAATGTCGAATTGGCAGTCAGATTGTGAATCTCCACCATTGGTCACTCAGAGGAGATCATTAGCATTTCAGCTGTATGGAATTGCAAATGAGGGTTTTATAGAGATTAATATATGTGGAACAGCTGCTATAAATGGTACACATTATAATATTGTTGTGAAACATCCCTGAAACTATAGTTACTCACAGGTCGTTTTATCAAGCATTTCCTTTTTCTAAGTCAAGAAAACTGCAAAACATAAACCTGTCTATCCTGCATCAGGAAAATAAAGTTTCATCTCAGTGCTGAAACTGGAGTCTCTTTTTAATTAACATCAAATAAGTCCGTAAAAAGAACTTATCCGGGAACGGCAGTTACATGTTGATGGTTGGTCACATTTATCTATAGCTGCGGTATAGAAAAAGTACAAAAGAAACACCTCCTGACCAATCACAATCGAGAATTCGACCTCACCTACACAACATTTATTCTTATTTATTATTTCTAGGTAGTGGTAAGAAAGCCATTAAATCCGGTGCTGATAGAACCGAGAGAATATGGTGCACATTTGGAAATACTGGAAAGCAAACGTCCATAAGGGAGAGATTAAACTGGTTTATAGACTAAAACCTTTCTTTTTACTCAAGTGCACTTGTAAAGCAGATCAGCAATTGCACAGAGAAATATTGGAGGAGTTGGAGTTTGGCATTTTCATGGAGTAAACTTTTTTCATTATTATTATTCACTCAGTTATTTACATGACGTACAGAGCAGCAGTAACAACACACAGAGAGAGAGAGAGAGAGAGAGAGAGAAAAAGAGAGTGTGTGTGTGTGTGTGTGTGTGTGTGTGTGTGTGATTACGTCACAGCTGGGGAGGCTTTATAAATGCCTCTCAGCTTTCTTCATGAGAACAACTGCTTTCACTCTCACACGAGCAGAACGCACTCCTCAACAAGGCAAGGTAAAACCCTATATCCATCTCCATGCCTTTCTGTATCTCTCTCTCTCTCTCTCTCTCTCTCTCTCTATCTATCTATCTATCTATCCATTTATCTATCTTACAGATGCTATATCAAATGATCAAAAGGCATGACTTTGACAGAACTCTATGAAACTAAAAAAAAATCTTGCCAAACGTTATTTATCTGAATTTTTGTTATGATTGTCTTTCTTACATTTTATGCTGCATGTGTTTTTACACTTTTTTTTAGTAATATTCTTTTATTTTCATCACGTTTTTCGCATTTGTGTTCCTATATTCTATCTATCTGCTTTGCTTTTAATATTTTTTTTTTACTTATCATCATGCAATACATTGCTTATCTATCTATCTATCTATCTATCTATCTATCTATCTATCTATCTATCTATCTATCTATCTATCTATCTATCTATCTATCTATCTATCTATCTATCTTATTTAGTCAAATCATGATTGGGTTCTACAAGTTTTTTTTTAAAGATACCATGCAGTAATTAACAGAGCTTGAACTTACTCATGTTCTCTATTCTTTTTTTTTCTTAATTCCACCTGCCCTAAACACACACACACACACACACACACACATGCAGGATGAACTG
This sequence comes from Silurus aristotelis, assembly GCF_946808225.1. Taxonomy (NCBI): domain Eukaryota; kingdom Metazoa; phylum Chordata; class Actinopteri; order Siluriformes; family Siluridae; genus Silurus; species Silurus aristotelis. The sequence goes on from NC_139590.1 coordinate 22,022,624, forward strand.
TGGTGTGTGCGTGTGTGTGCTTCTGGCCGCCCTCTCGGTCACCTTTGCAGCTCGCACCCGCTCCTCTCCAGCGCAGGAGGAGAACAACGCTCTGCCCTCGCAGATGGACTCCAGTATGAACGCCGGACATGACGCCAACCCCCGCGCCAACCTCAACGAGCTGCTGGCCAGACTTATCTCCAGGAAAGGTGAGGAAAATAAACACACACACATATACTGTGACCCCATGATTAGGGTTAAACTAACAAGTGTGTGCTGTAATTAGAATTGTTCAAAGAGAGAGAGAGAGATATAAGGGAAAGTGAGATTGAGAAAGACAGAGACACACCGAGACAAATGAGAACAGAGAGACAGCATGAAAGAGCGAAGGATAGAGAAACAGAGAAAGAAGCATATTTCATTTGTATGTTTCAACCCAAATAATGAAACAATTTATTTATTTTGTAAAAAAGTATTTTTTTATTAATTTTATTGTTGTAATTTTAATGATTTCTTTTTCTTATTTTTGTATTATTCATTATAATTTTTTTTTATTTAATATTTTTTGATTATAAATTTTATTATTTATTTATTTATTTAAGATGAAAAAAACAAGAATGTATTAATTTGATCATTTGAATCATTTCTCCTTTAATTTTTCATTTTAATTTGATTTGTACTCAAATTTTATACAACATTTTTTTTAAAGAGGATTCGAATCCAGTGTAACGGAGAGAGAGAGAGAGAGAGAGAGAGAGAGAGAGAGAGAGAGAGAGAGAGAGAGAGAGAGAGAGAGAGAGAGAGAGAGAGAGAGAGAGAGAGAGAGAGAGAGAGAGAGAGAATAGAAAATGAATCCACAAACTAGTTTTGGGAAAAAAAAGGAAGAGTTTTTGCAGTGCTTCTTTTTATTATCTTTACTGTGTCTAATGAAGTTCCTCAGTTCATTTATCTCTTTCTCGAAGTCCAGTGTAGCGTATCCCGGGGCAACGCCTCAAATTAGCTTAAAGCCTGAGAGTTACAAATTTCCAGCTCCAGCTGCTAAATGCACCAAATAATGAGGCTGCATTAGTGGTTTAACAGCATCGCAACATGCACACATACACACACACACACACACACACACACACACACACACACAAAACTGCTTTTCTATGTGTTTCCGATTATTGTCATCACACCTGAGTTTCCTCAGCAGGAAAGAGGAAGGCAGCTTTTGCGCATTTTGGGATCAAGTTGTGTAGCATCACGTGAGAAAGCAAACCCATAATTGTGTTCCATTAAGGGAATTTACCCAACCCATACACCCACACACACACACACACACACACACAGACACACAGACACAAACAATTTGGACAGAAAATATATCAAAGTTCATACCAAAGCTACGTGTTCACTCGATGACAAAAATGAGAAAGAGAAAAAAACAATGCACATTTTTTTTTCCTCAATGTATTTTTATTTATCAATTAATTTATTATTTTAATTGTTTACATTTTACAAATCCTCCCAAAGTTGGTTGTGATACGGTCTGTACTGAGGATGTAAACCGAACCAAAGAGTTACAGCTAATGTCCAATTCACAAGAAATTCTTATAGACACTAAAAAAAACCTGATAAAATATAATTTTTGGCATTTAAAAAAAAAAAAAGGTGACTCCACAGCATCTTTCTGTGTTCTGGCAGATGAAAAGACGTTTCACTCGCATGCCACATCAGCTTTATTTAATCATTTTCATTATGAATTTTTTTGTCAGCACTGGATTCTGAAGGCTTTCATTACCTTGTCTAATAGTTTACTGCACTTGTAAGATGTTTCAAAAGATGGGTGTCACATGTTCAGCCTCCTGGCTGTTTCTCGAAAAACACAGCAACACGGACAGGCCTAAACAGGAACCTCAAACAGCCGGGTGCACGCCTGAGAGCTGGATGTTAGCTCACGGCTTCTGTGTCGTTTAATTACGAGTCTTCCCAGGGCGTAAAACCCTTTTGTTCCTCCTCATTTGAGCGTGCGTGCCTAGCGTAATCGTGGCTGAGCACGAACTCTGAGATGCTTCAGATAAACTCCATCGCAACGGTCAACAACAGTAAACACTGCGTTGCATCACAGGCAGCGGTGTAGCCCCGCGGCTCCTGACTAAAGTGTGTAGCGATGCAGTTCCCGTGCACTCGCGCTACAGCGGGCGGCGTACAGTGCGACCGGGTGCATGTGGGTGCAGTGAACTCAGACGTGTCGCGTGGGCTGAAACACAACAGCCAGCAACAGTTCAAAGAAAACCAGTTAGCATTAATCTTCTAATAGGCTCAACCACACATCTTTCCCGGTGTGTGTCTGGGCGAATTACTGTGGAAGTGTGGGAAGTGCGAATTTCACACACAACTATAATTTGCACTGAAACGGACTGGAAATGTGTGTGTTGCACGTGGTTAGAAGTCGCCCATCTGTTGCATTAGTATCACAACTAAAAGCATTTTCAGCAACTCTCAGCAACACTCAAACACACGCATGTGCACACACACACACACTCACATCATGCCATGTCACTGTTTTGCTGCACGTTTTGTGCAAATTTTTCACCAAAAAATTTGTCCAATACCAGAATCACAAACATAAGTCACATTTCTTTAGAAAACTATTGAAGCTTGACTTCTTATCTATCTATCTATCTATCTATCTATCTATCTATCTATCTATCTATCTATCTATCTATCTTATCGCATATAATAACTGTTAAATACCTGATTGTAAATGTAAATCTAAATACACAAAATAAAATAAATGGAATGGAATACCAGATATTTGGTCTACTGAAATGCTATTAAGTATATGAATTAATTAAATATGTTTAAAATATAAAATAAATTGTACAAACAAACAAATAAGCAAACAAACAAACAAATGACAGTGATTTGGTATATTAAAATACTATTAAGTATAACATAATTCATTATTGAAATGTAAATAAATAACAAAATAAATAACTTGGACAACAAAAAACCTCCTACAAAGTTCTTTGTCAGGATTTGTGTTTTGCTATATATATATATATATATATATATATATATATATATATATATATATATATATATATATATATATATATATATATATATATATACACACACACTCATGTATATTTTAGTTCTATTTATTTAAAAAGACAGAAAAACTAAACCCAAAACTATTATACGATTTTGCTATTTAGAAATGAATAATAACAGAATATTTCACAATGACATGTTTGACTCTGACTGAAACTTTGATCAAACCGTACGAGTGAGAATCAATTAAAGACCCGGAAAAAAAAAAATAACGTTTCATAAGTGCCATCAGACTTAAAAAACAAAAACAAATGGCAAAACAAGAAGGATGCCTCCATGTGCCAGCCTTACAGCCAGCAGTGTTATGAAGCCTGAGATCTTTCTGCTCTTCAGGTTCATTAGGCTTTAATTAAACCTGCTCACAAACGTACAAACATGTCCGAATCTTCCGCCTATGTCTTCGATAGCCTCGAAAAGTAGAATCGTTTGGTAGAAATATATGGCATGAGACAAACAAATGAGTCCTCTGTGTATGTAATACTGCCAAATTACATACACAGAGGACTCCTTTGTCTGTTATATTGCTTCCTTCAGCAAGAAAATTCCCAACACCTGCCTAGCAGAAGCTAGTTAATGACGGGAGGCATTTATGTAGCTAGCATTAGGACTGTACACAATAGAAAGACAGAGTGACACTAGAAGTTTGATCAGAGTGTCTGAAATAAAAATATTTACCTCAGAATTGTCGGTACATTGCTAAGAAAATACTCCAGAAGACTAATATTACAGTGTATTAGCCTTTAGCTGTAAACAAAGACAGGGTTCTGCCATTTTAAGTGATGCTAGCATTGTTTTTAATGTAAGAAATAGAGCTAGAGCTAGCACACTTTGGAAATCATTTCAAAGATTTATTGATTATTTATACTCAAATTTTTCCTATTTTGTGGGATTCTATGATGTAGCTCAAGGGTCAGGTTTATGGTAATATAGAGTTAGAGTTACAGAAATATAAGGTTAGCGTTTAGAAATATATATATATATATATATATATATGGATAGGTTTAGGAAAATGTAGAGTTTTTAGAGTATTCTAATTTTATTTGTCACACACATAGAGAGTAGGACATGCAGTGAAACGCTTTGTATGACTGTCCAACGTTTAGGGAAATATCCATATATAGAAGAAAATCTGCTTACATAAAAACCTATTTTAAGTGTTTTCTATACAGTATATTGACAGAGGGTATACATTTGAATTTTGAGTCCATACAGAGACCATATGTAGTGTATGTAGCATCAAACAATAAAACTCATTTCCCTTCAAAATTGGAAACGCACAACTTTGAAGTAGCCCACGAGACATCTCTAGCGATGCATCCAGGCATGGAACGAAGCCAGAGACTTAGAAGGCGCTCTCGGATGTGGGCGAAATGAATCAGAGACAGAACATCTGGAGCAGATACGCATCTGTCGCACAAAATTCTGACTTTCCCCCGTGTCTGTCGTGCCTTCTGTCAAAATCCGATCTCTTTTCTTGACAGATAGAGAACTAGACAAAGCAGGCGTCTCTCTAATGCAGCAGAAGTCTCATTAATAGAGATGATTGTGAACGTTTGTGCCCCCTGTGAAAGAAAATGAGGCTTAAAAGATATTTCTAATTAAATATATAGTTTAATTAGAAATCTTGGGGAATTTATTACGATATTTCCAGACCGATTTTACAGCTGGAGCTACTCTATATGACGAAAAATATCACAATGTGCCTGATGTATAATATAATAGTCATCGATTTGAAGGTTTTAATCCAGTCTAGGAATGTTCTCATTAAGAAAGAAACTCATTTTAATCTTTTCTCTTTAGAAATTGTTCTGTTCAGGCATATTAATAACCCAGATCTTTTGATTTTAGAAAATAGCACTGACTAATTAGTTTCGAATATCACGGGCAGGTACCGACAGGAGTGGGCGGGATTGGAATTTAAAAAGAAAGAAAACAGCCCTACATGCTAGCAGGATCCAAAAATGTTGCTAGGAAATGAATATTTATCAGATCAACTTAAATCAAGGAAAACGCCAACTTGGTATCGCATTGACTTTCCTTTACCTTTTTAGACTATTTGAGTAAAATTTTGAATGGCTTTCCACTCTATTAGGTGAGCAACTCAAATATAGATGCATCATATTGTATGAATAGATAAAGTGTTCCAATACACATATATTTATTCATGCACCAAGTCACACTTGAAGCAGGTTTATACTTCCAGGTTCACCAGGAGAAACAGAACCCATGATTGTTGATTACATATAGAAAAAAATTTGAGTTGTCTTTATTCATACTTTTCACTGCCTGGGCTGATCTGGGTTTAGTTTTGAATATAAGGAGTATAAGAATATATTAATGGTGTGAACAGGATTAAAAACAGTCCAACACACATTTATTTTCCAGAAAATGACAAAAAAAAAAAAAAGTTTTCAGCTTTTGGCTTAACATAAATTGGCCTCCAAATTTTTTTATACAAGATGTTTTGCATGAAAGTACAGCTAATTGAATCTCTCTCTTTGTCTCGCTTTCTGTCTCAGGATCTGTTCGGCGGAACTCGATGGCAAACAGCAAAGCGAGCGCTTTGAGCACTAACCACCGGATAAAAGACCGGGACTATTTGGGCTGGATGGACTTCGGCCGCCGGAGTGCCGAGGAATACGACTATTCCTCTCCTCATGAGGGACCACGCCCTCGCTCCTCACTCCTTTAAAAGAATATATTTATTACTATCCTCCTTTCTTCTTATAATGATGCTGATGATGTATTTGATGTACATGTTTGTAAATTGATAATGCAATATACACTTATGCCAAAAATTTTTCTGAAAGATCTTTTTCGTTTTTGTTTTTTGGTGTTCGCTTTTGTGCTTTTGCGAGTGACTAGGGAAAAGAAGGCTGGTCTGGGTGACATAGTGCTGTTAATGTATTTCCAATAAACAAGGTCAGAATTCGACTGTGGCCTCAAACCGTGCAGGCTTTGTGTTTTAGAATCATTGCTCATGACATTGCATTATCTGGAATTAATTTTGCTAATGGGGGGGGGGGTGAAATAAATGTAAAAAATAAAACACAGTAAGGCATGTGCATTAAGATCTAAGAGGTGATAAGTGCATTGTGGTTAAACATGAAGTTCACCACATTAAAATGCAATCCAGAAAATCTCAATATCTGACCAGTGAGACCAGAGGAAATAAAAGTTATCCAGCATTGTGCAATGATGTTCCCTCAAACACAGGTTACATCAAAAACAGGTCATGTTTATGGCGTTCACGAGGAGATTCCAGGCTTTCGTTTCTAGAAAAAAATCCCAATGCCAAGTCTAATTAGAGTAATTAGTGTTTCAAAAGCTTCATTATTAAAATTGGATCATCTTTATCCAGATATAATCCTGATTCTCAATACGCAAAAAACAAGCAAGTGGAAACAGGTTTTATTCTCAGTCACGGATGCTCCACCCACAGCACATGAAGCATCTGAGAACTGGGTTCACACTATTCAGGCCACAAGCTTCAGAATCCAGTGGGAAAACAAACTCCTAGGCTAGAAATTAAATTTCGATATAAGCTCTTGAATAATTTCGTGATGAATTAATACGTTGGAAAACGTTACGTTACAGGTTTATCTCTTACTGTTACAAATCACTGATACTGGAGACGGCTTCCAAATTACTCACAACAGCAGTGCCAGAGTAAAACCTGTACATTAAACTAATACATACTGCCATGGCAGCGTTTTCTAGAAGATAAATCCACACCTTTTGACCAATCAGGTAACCCCTGTATTGAACTTTTTTATAGCACTCATTGAAAGAGCACATCTGACGTCACAACCTGTACAAGTGTCAGACTTATTCCGATGTGTTACACTGAAAAACGCACACCATGGACAGCGAAGACAGAAAGAGAAAACGGGGAAGAAAAAAATATCTTGCAGCCAATCAATTGGCGAAAATGACCACGGCCGGAATCTCGGGAGGTGAAAAATAGTGAGACTGTGTTCTCCGAGTGCTACGAGGGCAATTATTATAGCCGTGAATCACATTTCCCACATTCACAGAGCCGACCCTCTACTCCAAACGACCACACACAATGTACACACATGGCTTGAACAAAAAACAATATTGCGCATATTTACAGCAGTTAAACAGCATTACCTCTAACCTCTGTTGACCTTTAATAAAAGGGAGCTCATACATAGCTGTAATCCAATATGTACAAATGTTAATCTCATCACGGTCCCCGTGAACAGATCAGCACGCGTATCCTACGAAGCCATGAAGCCGAGCTGTACCAAATTACCGTCTTATTAAATTGGGTTTCGTTTGACATAATGGCATCGCAATAACCTGGAGTGCATCAGTACCTGAAGCCTTTATAGGAATGCGTCTCTCTGGGAAATAATATCACCGTTTTTAGATTTAAAGTATATTTGGTTAAAGCGTTTTGTTTGTGCGGTTTATGTCATTTTTCTGGCCCTGTTTTTGTCTCTCTAATACTCATGTTTTAAATTCCATGCAAGAATATTATGGGTCCCTGGTTCGTACCTATTAATTAGAGACAATTTTAGCACATAATGTTTGTGTTTTGATGGAAATATGAAGTTATATCCACTATGAATGGAATAACAGTGTTTTTATTAACAGACATATGAGAAACCTGCCTTGGGTGATGTCCAGACGTTTAATAGTACAGTTAACTAAATGATAATTGGATGGATGGATGGATGGATGGATGGATGGATGGATGGATGGATGGATGGAGAAGTTCACCAAACCAAACTACAAAGCACAAAACATGGGCAAAGCAGTGAAAAAGTAGCCATCAAAGTTTTGGTGGGTGGATGAATGGATGGATGGATGGATGGATGGATGGATGGATGGATGGATGGATGGATGGTGGGTGGGTGGGTGGATGAACGGACGGACGGACGGACGGACGGACGGACGGACGGACGGACGGGCGGGCGGACGGACGGACGGACGGACGGACGGACGGATGGATGGGTGGATGAATTGATGGATGGATGGATGGATGGATGGATGAAGAGCTTGACAACTCATTGACAAAATTACAAAGTGCAAAATTTAGTGAAGTAGCCAGTGATTATGACTGTCAAATCAAGTACCAGTTCTCATCAGACTGCACCCAAAAAAAGTGTTGAGTCAGGAGATTTGAGCACAGAGACATTTATGGATGGATAGTCTACAAATCCGGAAAGTCCGGTACCTTTGGCGCTGGTGGTTTAGGTAAAATAAGTCTCTGTATATTTGTTGGTTGGACCTCAAGAGAGTCTGAAAAAATGAGGTACAAAAAACATTATGTTCTAATTCCTAGGTCAGAAGATCAAGGACTCTAAGGTTGGTATGAAAGACAAAATTATAAAGATGAAAGTCTTGTTTAAGGAATAAGCCTATTTAATGTTTAAAGGTCTGTGTTCAGAGGTTTGTGTCTTACATGTTTAAGGACTTATCTGGTGTAGAGACTAAAATTTGAGGCCATCCCTGCGACATTAGAAAATCAATTGCCACATTCATACTGATCTGATCCCAGTCAAACCAGTTCGCAGTCGATTTCCCATTGTAATGCTTTCTGGCTGCGTTCTGCTCATGGATACACCCATGAGCTCCACAAACTGTTTTGTGCTTAACAGGCTTGTGTGGAGGACAACATTTCCTGAGTACATGCCACTACACACGTATTCCTGTCTGGAATCATGATGGCCTCAACAAGCAATTACTTCTGGTATTTAATATCCGCCTCAGTGACGCACATGTCTCGCAAACATCTGCGATTTTGCAGGGACATATAGAGAAGCAGTGAAGAATTTGGCTTCTGAAGTTCCATGTTTGGACATGAGTCATGAACTGCTTTGTTAGAATGTTCCAAAGTCCTGGTTCATTTTTTCTTTCATAATAAAGTTGAATTCAATATAAAGCATTTTCCATTTTTTTTCTAATCTTTAAGCTTTTATCCTTAAAGCCGTTTATCAAATTTAATTCGAGTGCAATTTTTTAGCAATGAAGATAAATGTACACTTGCTTCCACAAATTTTGACCACAAAAATGGAGGCACATTATTGTATATTACTGTATGTCTTTTCATCCGCATGTTTAATTTGGCACATGTTTTTACGCTGGATGCCCTTCCTCCCTAACATTTATCCGGGCTTGGGACAGGCACTGAGAGTGCACTGGCTTGTGCAACCCTAATGGCTGGGGTTGGTTCCCTATAGTGTAATATTTAATAATCAATTTCTGAGTATTCATCAACCTCTTTTAAGCCAACGTAAAATTTTATCACAAATTCCCTTTTGAGTTGCTGTTGAATCAGAATCATTAGTAGTCTAAAATAAAAAAAAAACAAGGTCTATACAAATGCTGACCTGGACCTAATGTGTTGTGTTGTACACAATATTCAGGATAAAAAAAAGCCCTATGGCTGTAGGCAATATACTGAACTATTGTATATACAGTGGTGTGGAAAACAGTGTCCACCTCGTCCAAGACGTTGGAGTGGCCTAGTCAAAGTTCTGACCTGAATCCTATTGAGATGCTGTGGCATGACTTTAAAAAGGCGGTTCATGCACGAAAACCCTCCAATGTGGCTGAATTACAACAATTCTGCATAGACGAGTGGAGCAAAATTCCTCCAAACGCTTGATTGCAGTCGTTGCTGCTTAGGGTGGCGCAACCAGTTATTAGGTTTAGGGGGCAAACACTTTTTCAGTTTCGGATTTTGTTTTCCCTCAATAATAAAAACCTTTATTGTCCACTTGTGTTATCTTTTACTAATATTTAAATTAGTTTGATGATCTGAAACATTAAAGTAACAAAGAGGTTTTTCTTTTTTTTTGGTGTGTGTCAGAATCCAATACACGCGTTCTCACGCATTCGAGTAGTGCCCTCTGCTGGACAACACAAGCATTGCAAACCCTTAGAAGAAGCATATGATTCTTCTGGTTTCCAAAACCTTTTGTCTATATTGTACTTTTCCACAATTCCAGGACTTCCAGCCAAAGTTTTTAAGTACTTTAGGATTTTGTGTAGCCTAATTCCTGCTGCCGGTCCCTCTGACATGTTTTGATGCCACTGTGGCATTATCTTTTTGACCTCCCTGTGTTTGTGATGTCGCTGGTACTTTGTATGGATTTTCAGTGTTTTGTCATCTCCAGTAGGACCTACTGGCTTATCAAATCAGACCCATACACCAGTAACATTTCCAAATTTATTTCGGTGGCTTTACATTCACGATTCATTGGCTCATATTTTGTGGACTTGATCTTAATAGGTGTTATGTGAGACTTGACTGTAAGTCATTCCTGCACATCATAGACATAAAAATATCGCGAAGTATTGCTATATTGCTTATTTACAATAGATAGCCAACGTATGTGGACACCTGACATTACGCTCAGCATGTGAGTGTGCCCCTGTACAAGCTAACTCCATGAAGACATGGTATGTTTAGGGTTAGACTGGAAGAACTTGAGTGTCCTTCACCCAGCCAACACCTTCAAACAACAACTAAAGCCCAGACCTCTTACTTACTTACATAACTGACTAAATCTCCAAAGCCACATCTCAACAATTTTAGTGGAAAGAGGAAACGTGGAAGAGTTTCGATATTTCCAGTGGCAAATCGTGTATAATAATGCCCTTGGCTTTCGTAGGGGATGTTCAACACGTTTAAGAACGCGAAGATCAGGTGTCCACATACTTTTGCTTGCACCGTGTAGGTAAAATTGCTTTATTTATGCCAAATGATATTGATTTTGTGTGTTAAGTGCTTGGTGGTTGCGTATTTCTTCCTAAGTGTATGTAGGAGAAGCTGTGTGTGGAAGCTAGACTTTTGGCTTTAGGTGCTCAGGTGCAGAATATATACACAGGGTTATGGGAAAATAAGCAAGTCAGGAGAACGCTCTAGTGCAAATAGGCAGGACTTTGCTTGTGGAGGGTAAAACATACAATTAAATACATATATTACAGTAGTTTGGGTGTCTACAGTGTGTCATCTACTTGAGACTAGTCTGCTTGGGAAGTTTTGGTGCAAGGATCAGCTCGTCTGCTTGAGGCCCAGGGCCCTTCATCGCCATGCTTGCTCCGACCACGGCTGGGTAGCTCCGATTGCGCCTCAATCCCTCGTTTAGGGGCGTAAAAGGAGAGCCCGTCCTCCTCAAGCCACCCAGAGGGCCTAGTATGTGGCGTGGCCCTGAGATTCCACTGGCTCCTGGACTTGCCAAACCCAGCCTCTTCAACTTATCAACCAGGTTCAGATTGTACACACTGACATCTGTCTGGCTCTCACAATCCCTCGCCTGGGTCCCTCCTGCCACCTCTTTCAGAATGGATCGTGCCGGTTTAGAGGCTAGGAAGTTCTCATAGGAAGGGCTATTGAACGAGAAGTCAGCAGCATTGTCCGGATCGACGGAATGGGGGCTTGGAGTATGTCGGGCAGGGGAGTTTTGTGGAGTGGTGGGTTTCTGAGAGTCCAGAGGAGTCGACTGAGGAAGGACAGAGGTGGAAAAATAGACATCACCGCTCGCCCTGTCCCAGGTACGTGGCTGATAGACCGCTGCGGAAATCCCACGTTCCTGTAGTAGGCGCACTAGCCCCAGTGATGTGCTGAAGGTCTTGGTGGAGTCACGTAAGTTGGTGAAGGACTGGGACTGGGAGAGACTTAAGCGGCGAGGCGTGCAGGGGGTAGCCGCGGGGGTGGAGCGAAGGCTGGACGACATGGCACATGAGGTGGTCGGGGCAGGGTTTAGACTGTAGAGAGGAGGAGAAAAAAATGAGTGCTAGATGTTTTTGTTTCGACGCTGGTTTACATTTTGACAATTTGAAGTGAATAAGCACACCGCCTGACCTGGGGGTGACCCTGGTAATCTCGTCAGATGGGTGGAGGATCCTGCAGGTAGTGAAAGTGTAGGTGGAACTGGTGTGGGCCATGCACTTACCCGGGTAGTGCACTGCAAATCACACAAATAAAATCTTATCAGAATCCTTTTTTACACAAAACAGTAGTCTGTAAAGTGTATATAGTTACTGAAATACAAGAGAGTCCTTTAAAAAAGCAGGAAATATCATAGAGTGACTCACGTGAGAACTCGGAAGATGCGTAGCCGGTGCTGAGGCAGGGGGACGGAGAGGCTGAGGGGGCATGGCTAAGAATAGGATTGGCCATAGTGGTGGTGGTGGTTGGAAGGTTTTGGAAGTATTGCTCTCCAGGCTCATCTTCCTCATAGTCACTGTAATTATAGACCTCCTCTAGGTCGAGTTCTAGAGGCCGGAAACCTTTCGGGACGACACCGGGACGGGCGTCTAAAATACCGCCGAGGTTAGGCTGAGCTAACTGCTGCCAGTGCTGCAACGTGGCAGAGCCTGAGAGAAGGTAAGAGAAAGAATTTGAATTCCTTTGACTAACATGGTCTACACTTCGTGTTAACAGTTTTGTACGTTACCCACAATGCGTGGAGTTTCTCACCTTCCAATGGTTTGACAATCTGTAGCTTGTCTGGCAGATACGGCCGGCTTGGCCATATTCCCAGCGACATGATGCTCTCTCCAGACACGATGCCATGAAGTGAAGGATCGCGGTGCCTCCTCTCGCGCGCCTCCTCAAAGTAACGCCGCTCGCTCAGGCAGTTCTGTCTGCGCAGTGACAGCCGGCGCAGTGCCAGCTTCAGGTCATCCGAGCCGAAATGCTTTTCAGGACCGCCAGAACTGGACAGCAACGAAAAATGCCACACATATACACAGAAGAATTTGTTTCTAATCCAGGTACTCAATTGTGAGTACTTTAGAATCAAGGTTTTAGATCACAAACATTCCTGAATGTAAATGGAACTTGTTTGTTTACAATATATGTAATTAACGAGTCTAAGAGACAGCGTTAAGCCCCACCCACCCGGCATCTGTCGACTCCGCCTCCAGGAGCATGCTCTGTTCACGGTTATCGAGGGCAGCCATGCTGTCAGTGTTGCTGTCGGAGAGGATAGGACTTAGGGACGAGAGAGTCTGATTGGACCCTGGGATATTAGCAGACGACGGAGCCGGTAAACGTTGCCTGACTGACTGGTTAACATTTTTAACCGTCTCGAACACACGCTTATGACGCACGCTGTAAACACAAACATTTACAAAAGGACATGAAATGGTTCAAGTCAGTTAAAGAGTCAGAGGCATTTTAACAGCTTAATCATGAATTCCAGTTTCAGTGCATTGGAATACATCCCATAATAAACCAAAAACTGGAAAAATAAGAGACGTACTTTTGCTCATTCTGCTCAGGGTTCTCATGACTCAACTCCATCCTCATAGAGCCCTCGATTTCAGCGGCCAGAGAGTCCTGAGACGCACAAGCACACGAGATTGATATTTCAATCAAGATCACACAGGCTTTGCCGATCAAAATCATTTTCTCTTTTAAGTTCGATTTAATTGGCTGAGAGAAATCATCCTATCTTTATTTAGCTAATGTAATATGTCCCACCCAGGGTACATTCTGGCTTTAACACAGCCTTATTTTATGCAGTACGACACAGTATTTGGTATGGTGTGTGTGTGCACACCATAGGGAACAGTCCAAGAGGATGGAAACGTCGCGGAGTTCCAGACACATTCCTGTTGCGCAGGTTCTTCAGCTCTTCCTGAGCCTCATGCAGCATCTCAATACACTCCAGATACTTTTCACCCAGCTCCTGAAGCTGTGTGTTTGGAGAACAAGAGCAATTTAGATAATTATAACACATTTTTTTTAAATTATAAAGGATTAGAAAATCATGTGCGTGATGTCACACATCCACTGCACCTCGGCCGTGAGTTGCCTCTGGGCGTCTTTCGCTGCCACCAGATGCTGAGAAAGTTCCTTATTTTCCAGGGCACACTATAAAGCACGAAAGCACAAATATACTAATGCAATTTTTTTTCTCTGGGTCACTTCTTCACTGTAAGTAAAGCGAGCCTCACCGTTTTGGCTTTTTTCTGCAAGTCGACAACCTGCGAGAGCAAGTACGTGATTTCTTCCTGCTGCCGAGCCGCATCCTCCGTCTTCCTGGTGAGCTCCTCGGCTATGGTGGAGATCTGCAGACTGGACTGTCCTGAAGATCAGGTTTCCGAGTGGAGTTATGCAGCAAGCAGCGAGAATTTGATAGCACGATTGTGCAGATTTATGGTGTGTATAGTTTGGTGTAAAATGAAGCTGTGTCTTAGTTGTGCACTATTATACTTAGGCAATACTGGCTCGAGGAAGCAGTATTGAATATTGATCAGTTTTAAATTACACTGACTTCATGACAGTTTGTGTATCTTTCTAGACTAGTCTTTGACATTCATTAAAACAACAAATAACGTGCAGGTCATCTAAAACAGTACTAGTGGTGACAGTTCATCAACTTGTGGTTTGTTTTAACTTACTGAGCTCTTTCACGCAGTCGTTCACCAGCTGCTGCTCTTTCTCTTCATATGTCTCTGTCTCTGACTTCAGATTACTTGCCTAAACAGGGAACCACACACACAAAAACACACACACACACACACACACACACACACACACACACACACACACACACACACACACACATATATATAATATGCCGAACACGAATGTCCGACGGGTGCTGAAAGGATAGCGGCACTTCAGCACCCGTGTTTGGGAAAGCGAAAGTTAAGTCAACAAGTTAAGTCACCCAAACCTTGTTGAACCCCTCGATTCTGATTGGTCAGAAGGTATCCATAACATTTACTGTATTGAGATTCTTATTTAACATATATGGAAGGATTTTCCAGTGCCAGACTATCGTATATATACCTCTGAACGGAGAGAGAGGTTCTCCTCTTCCAGGTCTTTGAGTTTCCTTTGAAGCAGGTCCACATTGGAGCCACTTTGGAAAGGCAACTGTGCCCTGCTCTGCCGACCTCTGACCCCGCAAAACACAACAAAACACAGGAAAAGATTAGCATGGCACCAACACAACACATTTACACAATGCACAGGGAAACCAGGAGCATCCTTTTTTTGTTTTGGTTTTTTTGGAAAAAGCCACATTTACACTTGAACATGTATTTTGGGTTGTGTTTTTTTTACAATTTTTGTTTATTTAGACTAACGATGGAGACGTGGCGTCCTCCTCGCTCTCCTCGGCTGTGTTGGTGTAGAACTGCAAAAGCTCATCTTTTAGATTTAGTTCATGATGAAGCTGAGCCACCTGAGAGAGAGAGAGAGAGAGAGAGAGAGAGAGAGAGAGAGAGAGAGAGAGAGAGAGAGAGAGAGAGAGAGAGAGAGAGAGAGAGAGAGAGAGAACAGAGGTTATCTGAAACACTAATTTGCCGGTTAGCTAGCATACTGTTTATTGTGAAGATGAAGAAGCTCACAGCCTGTTTGAGGAATGTAATGGATGCTACGAGCTGATTGGTAGACCAGTCTCACCTCCTCTGTAATGTTCCCCACTTGTTCCTCCAGATACTCGTTCTGCTCGGATAAAGTTCGGTTCTTCTTCAGCAGGGACTGGCCGATCCGAGCAGCCAGCTCCAGGTCCCGTTCTTTCTGTGTATGTATATATATTCATATAAAACACATAACTTCTAATATATTATCACTATATACTTAAAAGACATCATGAATCTTCCTACAGGGAGATGTTTCTTTAACATTTAATGGAAGGAGTCTCCAGTGTCAGTGCTAAGTGCTAAGAGAAAGCTGTAGCTTAAGGTTTTTCCACCACGGGAAAGTCTTTGTGGTGGAAGACACAGGTGGAATCTTATCGTCCAACTAAAAACGTACAAGTCAATCTTTAATAGATAAAAACGATCCTTGTTGACGTATAAGAGGAACAATTGATGGAACATGAAGTGCAATCACGGATGATTGAAGGACTGGATTTGTCCAACTCACCTCCTCCAGAAGTCTGGTGACAGCATCGATGTCATTGTAGGTCTTAGTCATCTGGCCCACTCGTTCAGCACATAGCACTATGAAGAGGACAGAGAGACCCTCATAGAAACCAGATAGTCTTCTCTCATACTTATTAATGACAGTAGCAGTGCAATTCCTGTGTTGTTATGAGAAAATCTGCTCCCGGCTGCAAACATCCTGACATGATCCTTGTAACGCCAACATCGCAGCAATGATTACCCCGGCAACCGCTGCCATGCCGACAGCATTCAGCAACTGCTTCAGCTCAGATAACTCCCACAGCCTCACACACACACACACACACACACACACACACACACACACACACACACGTCCCTGCAGCTTTAAACACAACATGCCAGGAAATGGTTTCCAGTTTTGACATTCATTCTAAAAGAAAGCTCAGATTTGTACTTTTTCCTTCAAATCTTACGCAGGAAATGTACAGGCCAAATACCAATAACAACTAGAGACTGAAAACAGCAAACATTTAAGTATCACATGAACTGTGCATCAACAGATTGTTATTCGCCAGAGATATTATCTGACCAAAATCCCTCTTCAGGAAAGTTTGAATCACATATTAACATGAAGGGTGCCAATAATTTCAAAACCTTCATAAAAGATTCACAGCAACTTTATTTTTATTTCTTAAAGTCAGAAATACACTTATGTAAGTTTAATATCTGCCCCTCAAAACTCTGTGTTCATGTTAATATTTCATTTTTTGTGAATTTTTTCAGTAACAGTTTCTACCACAGCGCCCTCTGGTGGTTTCACTCCCTCCACTATATATACGCTGCAGTCAATCTAGCGCATTAGTCAGGTATTAATGGGTCACTGCACCGTCTCTATAAGACAGAGGTACAGCATTTCATATTCACACACACTTCCTTTTTTCAATTATCAGGTTCACACATTCAACAATTCTGATAAATCAGAGCTAGATTGAAAGCGGGGAGTGGGGGTGGTAGACTGCAAGATAGAGAGAGGAAGAGAGAGAGAGAGAGAGAGAGAGAGAGAGAGAGAGAGAGAGAGAGAGAGAATACAACAGTGACAAAAAAGTATGTAATATAAATATAGGAATGAGGAGGGAATGAAAGAGAAAAGGAGGGGGAACAAGATCGTAAAAAGAGAAGGGCAAAAGAAGAAACGAGAAGCAAGCTAGCAAGAGCACAAAGAAAGAGAGGCGATAACAAGATATAGTGATAGAGAGAGAGAGAGAGAGAGAGAGAGAGAGAGAGAGAGAGAGAGGACACAAGGGAGTAGGAAAGAATAAAAGAGAGAAAGAGGATAGCAAGACAGAAATAGATTCATGAGTGGGGAGGTGACAACTCAAAAACTAGCAAGATTCAAAAAAAAAAAAAGAGAGAGAGAGAGAGAGAGAGAGAGAGAGAGAGAGAGAGAGAGAGAGAGAGAGAGAGAGACGATAACCAGGTAAAGATGGATAGACAGCGATAGAGGGGGGTGGGGGGGTGAAAGAGCAGGGACACCAAAGTATATTAGAAAGTTTGGCAAAGTATGAAAAAAAGAAATCACTAAAGACCAAAAAAATGATATAAAGGACAGGACAAAAGGGAAAAGATGAAGAGACAATGAGACACAAGACAAAAAGAAAGAGGGACTGAAAGACAGAAAGAGGATAGCATGATAGAAATAGAATGATGATGCATACAAACACTACACAATCATTACATGCAATAGAGATGTCCATCACACACACACACACACACACACACACACACACACACACACACACACACACACACACACTTTACCAATGGTGCAGTCCTTGGTGAAGCAGTCCAGCTCTGTGCACTCATCACTATCGCTCCTGTACATCCTCCCACTCTCTCTCTCTCTCTCTCTCTCTCTCTCTCTCTCTCTCTCTCTCTCTCTCTCTCTCTCTCTCTCTCTCTTCCCCTCTTTTTCTACCTGTGTTGAAACAAAAAGCTCCTCTGGAAACACAAGCAAGCTGAAGATACACAAAAGACCAGAGAGATGCAAGGAAAGCAAATGAAAGAAAGAAAAGAGCGAGGGATGAGGTCATACGTTTTCTGCCTAATTTTAACGCCCTTGTAACCGGCGCTTCATTGATCTTATAAATCTGGCCGTCCTTTGTCCCAAATATGCTCCAAAAATATCAACAGCAATAGAAGGAGCTCACTTTATTTCAGCCTAACGAGAGCGATGCAGCGGGGCTTTACTTCTTTAGTCTGTGCATTCTGCTTAAACCCAAAAGCTCCCGAAGCTGCACGAGGAGGATGGTGCACTACAGTACCACATCTGCACTTACAGAAGTAGTTGAGGGTCTCCTCGATCTGCTCGGCAGTCAGCTCGATTTGCGTGTCTGGAGAGATGAGGGGAGTGTGCAGCCAATCGTCATGCTCATATCCGAACACGCTGTCGGCTCTTAGCTTGTACACCGGGAGCTTCTCCTCCAACAGGCTGATGATCTCCACCTCAGGGAGCTCGATGCTGTTACACACATCTGTGCACAGGTACGAGGGTACGAAAGAACGCAAGGCACTCAGTTAAACATGCAGAGCACAAATACTGATGCAGCTTGGGAACAACAGCGCTGTGAAGGGTATAAATTCACTATTTCTCAGCACACCGGGTTTCATTTGATTTTAACATGAAGGTATGTCATAGAAAATAAATCATTATAAATATATAAACACAATACAAAAAACCCTGAATGAAAGCGGATTAGAAATGCTTCAGAAAATGGCTATTTGAAATAATAAAATAAATGTCAAAAGACGCGCTACACCGCCGACAGCCAGCAGGGGTCGACAAACGCAAAGTAAGAGCGGTGGTGCAGGAAAACCCAGAATTCTCCATGCTCATTAAACTGGATTGCCTGCACCTGTAAGGATTATTATTTAAGGCCATCTATTGCCACAGCCTTTTGCCACACCTTTGTAGAGGGGTGGCTGGTATGGTATGTCAGGGCTTTGTATGACACTAGAAGGAAAGAAAGTAAAAGAAGCAAGGAAAAAAAGATATTTAAGACATGCCCAGGAAAAGAGGCAGAAACTAAGACAAAGAAATGACAACTGAAAATAGATAAAAGAATCTGTTAATGCTGGTTAGTGGAAATTATCACTTACTTCGAGCTTATTGTTCCTTTTTTAGGAAAGATTCTTTGGTTTGATGACACCATTTTGCTGTCTCTTTGCTATTCTCTTCCCCATAATCATTTTTTTTCTCCAAAATTGTTTTTCAACCAACTTAAAAAAAGCTTCCAGTATAGATTACAATCACAAAACATTTCAGAGGCACTTTAAACATCCTTTTGTAAGTCAATTCTAATAAACATTCCCTAATATATAAAATGCATTACTGCCAATTATAGTGTTTCTAAAATCGCTGACCGAACAAAGGTGCTTGTAGCAATATTGTTGCCATTTATTGATATTTCAACCTTCCAAATGCCTCATAGCATGCACAGGCATGCAGTGATTTATAATAATAATAGTGGTGAGAGAGTGACTATAAACTTCAGAAGTTAATCCGAACTCCACAGACCTGTGATGGTTTCTGCATCCCGATAGGCAGCATGCGGTAGCAGAAGGGGAGGTTCCTTGGTCCCGTCGCCTACATACTGCTCCTCCTGAATGGACCCGAGAGGGAGCTGTGTGTGTGATGCTGTTTCCGAACGATCAGAGTCCAACTCGTCCAGCTTGGCAACTTCTCACCGAGCACAGAGAACATCGGCCATTGGGCACTGGACCACCTGACACAGACAGATGTTTTCTTTCAAGTTATAATTAAATTTGAATTTGCATTGATACACAAATTGTGTGGTGTAATGTTGTTTGGACGGCCATGTTGGAAGTTAAAATGTTGAGCGTAGTCACTTCCATGAAAGGCAGATATTTGAATGGGTTTCCAGTGAGATTTTCAAGGCATCAACATTTTATTGGTCATTAATGGCAATTAACTGTAGTGTTATATTGGACCCTTGTGAATTCTTTAGTAAATGACCTTTCAGTGATTTAGTAAATCATGTTAATGTTATCCCTGGTTTTAAAACCATAACCAGGTGATTTTGTGATTTTATTTATTTTTAACTGGATAGCCACTTGGATGGATTTAAACTTGAACTAACCCAAAAGTATGGGTTATTAACGCCATTCGTTTTGGGTAAAAAGTATGAGGAATTATAACCTCATTACCATAAAAAAACAAAAAATTCATTGTGCCGCAGATTTTTAAACAATTAGAGTAGGTTTATAATCCTACCCGGTTAGCAAAGTGAACTTGGGCTGCTATTATTATCGGGCCAGCATTCACCCAGTCTTTGTCTCTTTGTCCATCAGGGACACTGTCGTCCACTGGACCAACGTTAGCATGTTTTTTGCCTCTTCAGATATCAGGAATTTTATTAACATGCATCCTTTTGAAAACTCCTGGTCAAATCTTTAAAGATTTATATATAGAATCCCTTTTTATTTTGTCCAAATGTAGTGAACAAGCGAATATATCTAGTATGGGATCTGACACCTATTATTGTGGGGTATTTTATATAAGTCAGGGCAGATTAAGTCCATAAAGCATCACATCTAAACTACATTTCAGAAGCTCTAAACTGCAATGAAGTTGATGAACTGTGGTGTCATGGCTGCCTCATGTGAGCTAATGAGCTCTACATATTTACATCCACCTGAGCAGGTGTTGAGGGTGTGGCTTTCGACAATTGAAATAAACCAGACGCCGAGATTATTACAAAAATCCCAATAAATACCCTTTTTTTTTTTTTAAACAAAAAACACTGTAAATTTGGACACGTGTGCATGAGTGTATTCATTTCCGGTAAACGCGTCTAGAGGCGTCGGTGACGTCATGACGTCACGGCAAAGGGTGCCACGGTTCACCTTGCGTAAACAAACCGATTATCGATTATCATTTTATTATCATTATTAGAAGTGAAATATAATTTGTAAAAATTAACCGCATTTCCGGTTGGAAAACCTTTTTGTTTGGCCACTTACGATAACGTGATGTACAGCTTCCTTTTTAGAATAAATAAATAAAGTCGGTGTATATTTTTTTATAAGGTGAATAAATCAGCAGGGTGATGTGTCCTCTGTCCTCTGTCCTGGACTCGGTGATGGACAGATGATCAGGTTACGGAGGATGCAGGTTGCTGATGCTGAAGCTCTACTGCTCAATTCTGACACAAAGAGATGGCGACATTTCCGGTATTCCCAGTTCCACAAGTCACACAAAACCCCCACACTACACACTCCTCTTGTCCCGTCTTTCACACCAATCCATCTCAATCACCCATGCCCCCCTTTTTTTCCTTTTTCTTTATGCCTTCGTTTCTTCCTATGCTGAAGGACAGAGCATCATCCACAGCCGCCGCACCGGGCGTGACGTCACGGATCACGTCACACTCACGCTTCGGTCATACTGCACCAGACGTGTTTTTGTTTCTACATATAAAATAAATTTATTTTAGGTGTCTGTCATATGGATTTGTATTAATTATTTATGAGCTGATGTTTATTTGTTAATTATTTATAGCTTTTTTTTATTAAAAAAATAATTAAAATTGGTCCTGTGTTGTCTAATGAATATCTTTTGGTATTTATTATTGGCTTTGGTGAAGAATCTTTAAGTAGAACCTCAGACATGGAACCAAGCCGTGTCTACCAGAAGGCCGTATCTATGAAGATCTAAAGTAATGTTTGGGAGGAAGCCCATAAGAGAGAAATACCTAGACGTTCTGCAGAACCAGGGGATTGGTATCCTAAACCCACACACACTGCTATACAACATGAACTTCACACTTCTCTAGTCTGAAGCACGGATTTGAACTTTTAACTAGATTCGTCTCAACTTGGTCAGGTCTCACTCCTTACTAAACCACGGATCCATTTTACTGAATACATCTGAGATGGTAAAGATGATAAGTGCAAGTTAGCTCTGCATTCCTCTGCATAACCTATCATGCCGAGACACTGATGAATAGTAATAGTACTTTTGCAGTCTATTTAGCTTCATCTCAGACTTCCTCTCTTCCTGCAAAGCCCATGATTCTCAAACTTGGCATATAAATGGCTTAGTAGCCCGGTACTCACATCTGGCCAACATCCAGCTGTGGAACAATGGCTATAAATATACATTTGGAAACAGCTCCCAGAACACACACCACTTCGCCTCTTGAATAACTCAGATTTGCATCAAAAAGGACTAGAAGTTACAATCAGGTCTTACAATCAATGCTCAAGTATCAGATGGTGGTTAAACATTTTCAGATGTTTCCTAAATGGCCCATTGTTTCCACAAACTGACTCTTGTGCACCTCAACATGGCAAGATTTTAGTCTAGAACCATATGATCACTGGGGTGTACAAAGTATATGAAGAATAAAGGAAGTTTCTGGTCTTCTTCCTATTGATAAGGTCTTCTAAAATTCTAGTTACTGAAAAACATACATCTGTATACAAGCAGAAACATTTTTGGATGGAATGCCAAATATTAGAAGAAACAATGACAAAATTTGGATCTAAAGCAACTTTCAAAAGGTGTCTCAATGGAGAACAGAATGCTGGACTGAAACTTTAATGGGTTTTTATATATTTGGGTTTGGGTTTATATTGATATATTCAGAATTGGGAGAGATTGATTTGAGGTTGGAAGATGGCATGAAAGATGTGCTTGTGTGGAAACAATCAGCAGGTGGCAGCACTGCATAAAAAAACAACCCCTGTGTTAGTAGGGCGTTTGTTTCTTTCATTTCAAACAAGCTGCACGATGCATTATGGGTAACTGTATCCCCATTAGGACGCCAATCCACCATAGTGCATTAAGGCTCCCTGAAATTTTCCCACAGTGCATCTGGCTGTGGTTTGAAAATACACTGACTCAGATCACATGACTCAGAGAACCAGGACAACCAGTCATCAATTGTATGTTGGAAAGCAAGGTCATTAGTGTGGTGTCTTTGTAGGGGAGTTACGACATGCTGGTATACTGTGATGGACAGTAAGGTCATCTCTGAGGGGGTTTATAAGGATGCTCTTAAATCCATAATTAAACACAAAAGGTTCATATACTCAGGTTTATTAGGTTTTAAGGGGTGAAGATAGAAGATCAGTGATTATTACTGAAATCTTGAAGCAATGTGATAGAATTTTTTCAGTCTTTTAAATGATGTGCAATATGCACAAGATACCATAAAACGTATTTCCTCGTTACCACAGTAATATGTTTATTTTTGCTCACTCTCATCTTGTAAGTCTTAATTCGAATGTGATCATTAAGGCCACTCGGCACCAGTTACAGAATAACAGAATAAATGGCTTGTGTTCCCCTTCTGCCATAACATGCTTTCTTGAGACTCTGTCATTGTGCTCAGCTGTGTAACCTGTGCTTTGTGATGACTTCAGCATTACCTTCTAGGTCAGGCCTTGATATCACTCTTGGGGAATGTCCTCCTCGCACGCAGAGGCTGACTCGAACAGATTTGGCAACCTTTCTATTCAGCACTGACTCACCTAGACTCTCTGCTGTTTTGGTGTGAAACAATTATAAAATGTTATCTTTCACACAAACACACTGTATGGAAAAAAGAACTATTGGGACACCTGACATTTCCAGCCAAATGTCCTTCTTTAATGAAAAAAGGTTCCACAAATTTGTAAAATCTCTTCATCATGGCACCTGTTATTGGGTGGGACATTTTCAGCAGCAATTGACCATTTTCTCCTCAAAGTTGATGTGTTAGAAGCAAGAA
The DNA here is from genome assembly GCF_946808225.1 of Silurus aristotelis. Classification (NCBI taxonomy): domain Eukaryota; kingdom Metazoa; phylum Chordata; class Actinopteri; order Siluriformes; family Siluridae; genus Silurus; species Silurus aristotelis. The sequence goes on from NC_139590.1 coordinate 22,046,347, forward strand.
AAATGGGCGAGCGTAAAGGATTTGAGCCAGTTTGACGAGGGTCGAATTGTGATGTCTAGACGACTGGGTTCGGAGCATCTTCAAAACTGCTGCTCTTGTGGGATGTTTCTGGTCTGCAGTGGTCAGTATCAAAAGTGGTCCAAGTAGGGAACAATGTTGAAACGGCGACAGGGTCGTGGGCGGCCGAGGTTCATCAATGCACATGGGGGGCGAACCAACAGATGAGCTCATGTAGCTGAAATTTCTAAAGAAAAAGTTAATGATGTTGATGTTTGAGGGGTCATGAATGTTTTGGCAGTCTGATCAGAATGTATATAGAATTGTATTCTGTCTATCTCTGGGTGAATTCTTAAATCTGATTGGTGAAAGTTTTCTGTCATTTTGTAGGTTATCTGAACATACTTGTTCTATTATGTTAGCATTTAGCTACAATAACTTTACACAGGGATATACACGGCTAATTCAAGATTTGAGCACAAAAAAACGAGTTGAATTGTTGAAAGGAGTCTGCATTGCCAGTGGTTTATAACATGGGCAAGTCATCAAAGAGGACAAGTTCTTTTCTTTTCTTAGCTTATAAGTCTGAACTGAGATCTATCTGTTAAAGGATGAGCGATGACAGGAACTAACATGTTCAAGGATGTAAAAGAAAAACGGGGGACATTTATAATTGCTGTTTTATAAAAGCAACATTTATATTAATATGTATTTAAAGCAGCTTTTTAAACTAAAGTTCTGAAATAATTGATTGGTTACGCCATTATGATTGACCAACACAAATATACACGATTGTTTGTCTCTTGTCTCACAGACACAGTATATCTACGTCCTGGTGCGTGCATCGAGGGAAGGGGGGTTTGCTATCTGCTGACATAAAAAAAGACTCAGGTCCCTGCAGGTCTTTATCCCACCTGTGTTGCTTTAAAAGGATGGTAGGTGGAGTGATTTAGAGGATGAATAAGCCTGCTGTCAAAGCGAATGAGAGACAAAGAAAGAAAGGACATGTCCAGACTGATCACACCCACCCCCTTCTCCTTTTCCCTCCTTCTTTTTTTTCTTTCTTTCAATAAGAGGTCTTTTCTTCAAGCTCCAAATCTCACTACTTTTAGACTCTGATTGTTCTGTATGTATCTGTAAGATGAAAAGACGGCAATCGGTCGATCTCATCTCGTGCCAAAACAACATCCGGTCACAAAACAAAGGTGTGACTGAATGATATGTGACTGAGTGTAATGTGGGCATACAGGACGTGTGTGTGTGTGTGTGTGTGTGTGTGTGTGTGTGTGGGTCGAACCCTCATAACGTACACCTGTCCTGCCTAATCCATTATCCGTGCTTTACTATCCATCAAGTGAAGTCGGTTGAAATTGAATGCACTTAACGTGTTTTTTAAATGAGGGACTGATTTCTAGTGGTATTGGGGTCTGTTTTTTGTGCTTCTGGATTAAACTGATTTTAATGAGCAGCTGAAATCTGGTTCTTCTCAAGGTTTCTTCTTGAAGTCATCTATATGCTTTGTGACCAATGTCCATGGGGGGGGGAATGTGTGAGCACACATTCCCCCCAGTCAATTCAATTGAGAAATGGAGCTAGTTAGGAAATCGTATCTCAGATTTTCCAATTTTCCAACAATATTTAAAATTTCCCACATGTAAACCTTTTCATTCTGTTTTTCACAATCTAATGAAAATGTTTTCACTACCAAGTCTGCAGTTTTAGGGCTTGGGATGGTGAAGACCACTGGTGAAGACCACTTTGTGCATCTTTACATACTCCGTATAAGATTCAGCAATTATGTGACGTTTTGTTGAGATTAAATTTATACAGCTTCATTAACAGTGGAAGCAAATTATATCTTGATGCTTTACAAATTAAGATTTGATTTTTGTCCAAAGGGTGCACAAACTTTTACACAATTTCATCCTCTCTTTCTATTTCGATGCGTTTCGATTTTTTTACCGAGTCATCACATCATGCAAACACTGCATAGTTACTGGGTGATGAATATTTAGCAAAACGATTTATATGCAAATCTACATAATCCATATTTAATGTGTGTGTGTGTGTGTGTGTGTGTGTGAATCTCAAGCAGACAAGATAAAAAATTTGGGCGTTTAATTAGGGTGTTTTTTCCCTAATGCCAGTGGGGTGTTTGTGTGTGTTTTGTGTGTTTTCTTTCAGCCGTGTCATCACTCGCTATGCTCATTCTATTTGTTGAGTCACTGACGGTAAAAGAGAGAAAAGCCACACACACACACACACACACACACACACACACACACACACACACACACTACCCTCATGAGAACTTTATGTTATACTTAGGAAACCTAAAAATATAGATTTCAAATGAAACCTTTTTAGGCTCTGTTCAAAACAAAGTTTTGGTTTCCATCAAGAAACACACCTACACACTTTTCTATGATGGATATTCTGTACTTGTGTTTTGTTTGTAATATTGATCTGTTCTTGGATTTGACATTTTAAACCATTTATCATTGTTTTGATTTTTATTTTGTGAATGACAAACTTTGTTAAAGTGATTTTATTTTTTTCCCAGTGTTATTTGTTTATCCATTTTTTTTTGCAAACTTGTCCCAGAATTTTTTTCCAGTATAAGCTTCATTGGGGTCTTATTGGAAAAATCTGGATTAATTTTGGTTTGTTTCCATGTAAAAGTTTGAAATGTTTTAAACACAAACAGGAAACACTACGTATCATGAATATTCAGTGTCCAAGATTCCTGGATACAATTTGGAAAATCAACCAGGTTACTTTCTTTGTTAAAAAAAGACTAAGTCTATTTCCTTCAAACGAATGATGTGTTTAGACGACATTTAAAACATAATTAAAAACTAAATTCTGATTCATATAATTGTTTCAGGGTTTTCATTCAAGTAAATTGTGTTAAAACAGAAAACAGATATATTGAGTTTTATAGGAACCTAATGTGGATCACATTTAAAATTCCTAGAGCACAATTTATTGTTTGCTTTTAATGATTACAACAATTTTTATTTCAGTTATATTCTTACACTGATAATTGACAATGATGGAACTGTAATGAATGGACATTTGGTGCAACTAAGATGAGGAATGGGTTTCCTTTTGAGATTAGATCCCCTCAAGGTTTCTTCAACATTCTATCTCAGGAAGTTTTTCCTTGTCATAGTCGCCACTTGCTTTCTCATTAGAGATAAACTTAGAAAGAAAAAACTAGGCACTAAACTTATACATTCCGACTTCATAACCTCTGTCTCTGAAAGGCTGCTTTAGGATAATATCCATTGTTAAAAACGCTCTACAAATAAAACTGAAATTGAATTGAATATTGTAAATATACTAACAAAAGTTAACCCTAATGAAAGAAAACACACCCAAGTCTCTTTCTATTGTATCTAAACATCACCCAACTCCAGAGATATATTTAGTTCCCAAATCCAATTTCAATAATTTCTATTTGTTACAAAATCTGATTATCTAATCTACAATAGGTGCAGTCACTAAGTTTATCATGGACCAAAAAAACCATCAATAAATAGTGATCTTTATTGTAATACACCTAGCTGAACAACTGTGAATTAGCATTTTTTTTTTTTTCTCGAAATATTTACTACTACAAAGCCCCAAAGTGTAAAGACTTATTTAACTTATTTTAAAAGCTGTTAATGTTGTTTAGGCAAGGATGTGTGGTGTAGGGGGAAGTTTTAGCCTGAGATGATAAAAAAAAAAAAAGATAAGTTGAAATCCATCCTGCTACATTGTTCCCTCTGCATTAGCGTTAGCTAGTGCTAATTCGCAAACCCTGTAAAAATTCAAATGTTTGCTTTTCAGTGTGACACAATTTACTCGTGTCACAAGTGTAAAGTGAGGTGCAGTGGGTAAGTAACTTTATACGGTTTCAGTCAAAACATATGGACCAAGCAAGTGTAATGCACGTGGGGCAGTAAATATAAATATAGAGAGATCACAATCGTGAATTAGAATTGCTCCAAAAAAAAAAAAACCAGGGAAAATGTGAATAACGAATCCAATTACTTAGACTGAGGTTAACTTTGACCCTGCTTAAAAGTTGATAGGTCTGTTTTTGTGTGTGTGAGCATGTGCATATAGTCCCAATTCTCACAACATTCATTAGTATTGACTGTGTGCGTGTGTGTGTGTGTGTGTGTGTGTGAACGAAAAAGGCCAGATTAAAGTCTCGAGGGAATCCAGGTGTCCCAGTGGTCCTCATTATACCCCTATTGGGTCTTGCTGTGGCCACAAATGAATATTTAAGAGTGTACTGCTGAATGGGTAACCCTGAGTGTGTGTGTGTGTGTGTGTGTGTGGGGTGGGGACAGTCAGAAAAACAAGCAGAAATGAATTGCACTTGCAGTGAGCCATATGAGCATAAGTATATGGAAAGAATATGATTTCATTTCTATTTTTTTAGCCCCAAAATCTTGAATACGTTTATAATATAGTATTCCTGTAAGAAAATACCAGAGCTGAGCAACCTCCTGTAACATTCTTAGACTTGGCAGAGGTATTGAGGTCCCAGTTTGGCAGGATATTTCTGTTTCTTTACTTTTCTTCATATGCTGAAGTTTGTCTTTACTAAATCTTTGTCTATGGCCAAGTATTAACCCCCTGGCAGAGGCAACAAAATATTTCATTAGTTACCTATACACTTGCGGTGTTGTCCTTGTTGTTGTCGATCGTCGTCGTTGTTTTGCAGACTGTGACTCTGTGATCGGCAAAACTAACCGACCTAGATTGGCTTGCACTATTTCACTGTTTGGCCAAATGTATAGGGACACCCAACTTTTCCTCCCCAAATTGTTACCACAAAGTTGGAGGCACACAATGGTATAGGATGTCTCTGGATTTAGTAGCATTAAAAGTTCCACTCACATAAACTAGGAGACCCCAACCTGTTCCAGCATAACAATGCCACTGCGTACAAAGCCAGCTCCATGAAGATATCATCTACATGGGTTAGAGTGAAAGAATTTCCCCTGCAAAAGGGGAATAAATGTGGAATGGGATTTTTTTAAAAACACATCGAAGTCCTATGGCCAAATGACCACATTTTTTTCATAGTTTAAATGCTAACGCATACATCAGTGTCACGTATGATACTTTTAGCTTGGATGACTTCAACGATATGATCTCTATCAGCTATTTGGTTTCAGTTGCTTGCATTTTGGGGAAGAAAGCCAGACAGGTTTGTCTACCTCATGGGCTGAAATGAATCACTCTCCAGGTTTGGAGATCGTCATAGTCATCTTTATCATGGTAATGTTGCATGCTGAAATAAAGGATGTTCCAGACGTGCATGATTTGATGGGTTCGTTTATTATATCCTAATTTTTCTCTCTGCTTACAAATGGAAGCGCAAATTCCAAGCTTTTTCACACACCAAAAACTCTCTGCTTTTTTTCTCATTAACTCTTTGTTTTCAGTCCTCGCTTGCACCTTTTTTTTTCCCCTACTAGAGCCCCCTACAGTTCGATTGCTAGCACAACATGCCTTCTTGAGCATTCATCACAGCAGTTTGAGCAGTTTCATGCATTTACACAAACATTTCTCCAAACCAGACTTTATGCATTAAACCCATCATAAATCCAAAACACAACCATCAAAATGAACTACATAATGTAAAACAAAAAAACATCTGGGGGGGTTATTATTTTCCTTCAAAAACAGAAACATCACATTACATAAGCCCCACACTCTCCCCTCCCAAATTAATGTCGACTCTACATACCCTAGTTCCCAGTAACAATGTGTTAACATTAGAGCAAGATAGCACACAAGGGAGTCAGTTACTATACTCAATGCTAATTTGTCTTGCAACTGCCTTAGTATGACATCTATCTCCCATTTAATGTCATCCGCTGGCGTAGACACCACTGGCCACATTATGTCTTAAGGATTACCTCGTCATAAGACTCGTCAAGTACTGAGGGTTTTTCACCTGCAACATGCTCTATGCTCTATATACAGACTCACATAAAGCTTTTTGCATGTTTCATCAAATTGTAGCAGTCTATGTGTCAATGTTTGTTCACTGGTACTTTATGTGCATTAACTAAAATACAAGTTTATAACCCTTTCTCCATGAACTGTTTCTTACTGAAGAACAATTAATAATAGAAACGCATTAATAAATAGAACGTACTAATAATACTTCACACAACAACTATAAAATTAAATAACTCTGTGTAATAGAAAGTTTGCCTAATGTATCATATGTAAATATCAAGGGTGGATATCTTTTTCTGAAAGGATGAGTTACAGTTGGGCTATCGTCGTCTACCTCGTCCGATGATGTCTCTTCTCCCGCTTCTGCCATCTCATTTTCATCCCCCATTACATCTGCAACTTTTCCTGAGTTTCTTTTCCCTTCATCATATTGCTCCCTTATGGGCAGTGCCTGCTGATCATCCAGCTCCTGGCCTAGCTCTTCACCCATACCTCTTAACTGGAGCTCATTCTCCTCTGGACCCAACTGGCTTGTGGTCTCTGCGAGCTGCTTCGTTGACAGTGTCCTTAAGCATCTCCAGTCATTCTCATCTCCTGAATCCTCTTCAGCCACCATATTTACTTGATGTGTATGTTTTTTTCTCTTTGGTTGCAATTTGTTTTCCTTCTGGTCGCTATTGTCTATGGGTAGGAAATCACAGGGCAGCAACAAGTTTCTATGCAGGACTCTCGCTACTCCTGAGCCACGCTCTGGCTTCACTACATACACTGGGCCATCTTCATACTTTCTTTCTGTCACAATATAAACTTGATCCTCCCAATAAGAACGGAGTTTTCCTGGCCCGCCCTTTTCTCCACAATTTCTCACCAGTACTGTTTCCGGGCTGGAGATCTGCTCCATATATTTTCTTATCATAGCCGTGCTTCGCTCTACTCTGTTCTTTTTGGACCGTTCTTGATGCCAATTCATACGCTTCCTCCATGCGTTTTTTCCACTTGGCGACAAAATCATTGTGTGAAGTTCCACATTCTCCAGGCTTCCGGCCAAACATTAAATCAATTGGCAGCCTTGGGTTTCTCCCATACAGAAGGTAGTATGGAGCATACCCAGTTACTTCACTTCCTGTGCAGTTATATGCATGGACTACCTTGTTTAAGGAGCTCTTCCAATCAGACTTCGCTTGACTCGGCAGGGATCTAAGCATTGACAGCAATGTTCGATTGAACCTTTCCACCTGTCCATTTCCAGCAGGGTGGTATGGGGTTGTGTGGGAGTGTTGGATACCACAAAATTCCTTCATCTGGGCGAACAACTTGTTCTCAAATTCCTTCCCCTGATCATGGTGAAGTTTGGTGGGAAATCCGTGCCTGAGAACAAAATCGCCAAAGATCTTTTCTGCTGCAGTTTTTGCTGACTTATTTCTACAGGCATTTGCTTGGGCATAGCTTGTGAAGTGATCCATTAACACCAGGATGTATTTGTAGCCACCCTTACAGCCCTCCAAATGCAGAAAATCTACTGACACCAGTTCAAAAGGGGAGGTAGTTACTATATTTACCAATGGTGCTCTCGTCATCTTGTTTGGACGTTTCTGTTTCAAACAGCTACACACTTTGGTAACGTAATGTTCCACATAACCCTGCATGCGAGGCCAATAAAATCTTTCTCGGACGAGACTCAAGATGCGCTCCACCCCTTGGTGTCCCATTTTCTCATGAAGCTCCTCAAGCACAAACTGGAGGTATTTGCTAGGCAGCACTATCTGAGTTCGCCCTGCTGATTGCCTACATAGTATTCCTTCCTCGTCCAGGTATAACTTGCTTCTCTGTCTGTACAGTACAGTCACCTCATTGCCACGGTCTCGTCTCATCAACTTTGGCCAGTGGTCTGCCATCACATACTCTCGTACCCTTTTTTAGCACTGGATCTTTTTCTTGGGCCTCTTTCAGTTCCTCAGTTGTCACTTTAGCCATCTGTTTTTCCCCTTGTTCCTGCTCTACTAAAGAACAAACTTTCGCTAGGGCTATAGGGCACATCCAGGGTCCCTCTTCCTCTGACTTCACAAGAAGACCATCTGTGACAGCAGCTACAACTCTTGGACTGGCCTCTTGTGAACAGGCCTGCATATAACTCTCCATATCCAGCGGCATTCTTGACAGCACATCAGCATCTCTGTGTATGCGACCTGGTCTATATTTGATGGTAAAATTGTAGTCAGCCAACTCTGCTATCCATCGGTGAGTGGTGGCATTGAGCTTGGCCGTGGACAAAACATATGTAAACGGGTTATTGTCTGTATAGACCACAAAGGAGGTTGCGTAATATAGGTATTCGCGGAATCGCTCACAAATGGCCCATTTCAGTGCCAGGAATTCCAGTTTCCCAGATTGTAAATGATAATTCTTTTCTGGAGCCGTTAGTGTCCGTGACCCATAGCCAACGACAACCAGTTTCCCTTGCTGCCTTTGATACAGTACAGCACCAAGTCCATCTTGTGACGCATCACAATGCAATACAAAGGGCTGTTCAAACTCAGGGTAACCTAAGATTGGAGGGTTCAGCAAGAACTCAAGAAGTTGACTGAGGACATTTTGGTGGTGTTTCCTGCCATGATATCGGCTGACTGGCATGAAGTTGAGCTATTCTTCGCCCTCTTTCCTCCTTCCTTCTTACTACCATGACTTTTACGGCTTGCTCTATTTTCTGGAAGCTTTTTCACTGACAAAAGTTCATACAGAGGTTTGGCAATCTGAGAGAATCCAGGAATATATGTGCGGTAGTAGGACAGAAACCCCAGCAGTTGTCTTAGGTCACCCACAGTTTTAGGTTTATGGTCCCTTAGTGCTTGCACAGGTGCAATCTCTTTGGAGTCCATCGTGTAGCCCCCTTTCAAAACTATTTTTCCCAAGAACTTAACCTCAGACTTAAAAAGCTCGCACTTTTTAGCTGTAAGCTTTACCCCATGACTCTGCTAACGGCGTAGTACTTCTCTGACATCATTGAGATGCTGCTCGAATGTCTTACTATGTACAAGGTTATCATCTAAGTATGGAAGACAGGTGTTGTCTCTGAGTCCCAGCAAACATTCCTCCATACTGCGCTGAAACTCAGCAGGAGCCGAGGACAAGCCAAATGGGATCCGGACCCATTCATAAAGGCCCCAAGGTGTTATGAAAGCTGTAAAGGGTCGGCTGCCCTCTTCCACAAACCCCTGATGATACGCCTTCCCCTGATCCAGGACTGAGAACCATGTACTCCCACTTAAACTGTTCAGCATGTCTTGCACCCTAGGAATGGGATGACGGTCTGGGATGGATTTGCGATTGAGCTCCCGGTAGTCTATACAGAGGCGAAGACTGCCATCCTTCTTGCGCACGCAGACTACTGGGGATGCATAAGGAGAGCGAGACTTCTAAATCCATTTTTTATTGAAGAGGTCTTCCAGATATGTTTTTACCTCATTGTGCAGTGGTTTTGGCACAGAGACATACGTACGTCTTACTGGAGACGTGTCACTCAGCCTGATTTTCAGTTGGAGTGATGGGATGCACCCCACATCATCCTCATCCTTTGCAAATGCTTCACATTCTTCTTTCAGCATTTGCTGAACTTTCCTTTGTTGTTCAGGTGTCAGGTGATCTATCGACACTGGTGGGTCCCACAGCTCTTTATTAACATCTTGGCCTGTGTTGACAACATGGTGTACACCTGTCCCCTCTCTACTTTCTGTGACTACTCGTGCCACCCCATCACCACTACTAACATTACAGTCTGATGTTACAACGACGGGTTGGGTGTCTGCTGGATATATGGCTCTGACTTGCTGTACTCGTCCCAGGACCGTACGGGGAGTGAGAGTAATATCCCTTTTGCTGTTGTTGGTAACTGGGATCTGTACTTTTGTTAAGTTCCCCTTCTGAAGACTAACTACCATCCTGGCTACATTTAGCCCGTCAGGCCACTGTGGAATATCTTCTGGTTCAAACAGGACTTCGTGTTTTGCAGCAAGCTGACTAGTCCTAACATTACAACTTACTGTTGTTGTCGGTCCTGCTGCCACTATTATGTTTATCCTTCCCACCTTTACTATTCCCTCTCTTTCCGCTTGGTCCGCGTTCTGCATCATTTGAGTCAGTGCAACAGATTTTCTGCCGTTGAATGCGAAAGCTTCCTTTACCACTTCTGAGACAACATCAGGGTGCTGCTCCATTCCCTTTGACACCAGATGCTGTATCACATTGTAGCCAATGATTGGAGGCTGCCCCACGCCTTGCTCCTTGGAAACAAGCACTGGCACCAGCAGTTCTACCTGAGCCCCTCTTTTTGGCCCTAGTTGGAGTTTCAGCTCCACCCATCCAGAGAAGGGAATGTCTGTTTGGTTTGCTGCTTGACCAATGAGTGTTTCACCTTCATTCAATAGTTCACTCAGGCTCCGTGTCTGTAGATGGGAAAGGCAAGTATTTTTAAACTCGTCATTGATGATGGTCACCTGCGATCCAGTGTCCCAGAGCGCCTTCACCGGCACACCTTCAAAGAAACAGTCAACCATACATCTTGGACCAATGAGTTTATCCAGTTTAGCTTGACGCTGCAGAGGAATGTGACTGATGTAGGTGGTAGCTCTGGCATGCTCAGCCTTTTCTTTTTGTTCAAGGTCTGCTTCCAGTTGTTTAATTCTTTGCCGCAGGAGCTCTTGGGTTTTCTCTTGTGGATCAATGTAGTTTAGAATGGAGGTGGAGCTTTCTGGTTTCATTGAATGGACAGATATCTTTACATCGCTTCTCCCCTCAGCTGGATTCTTTATTGCTCTACAACCGCGGGCAGCATGGCCCACAGCTCCACATCTAAAGCAGTGCTGACATTGATCCTCCTCACCTTTCTCCTGACAAGCTCTGCACCCTTTCTGGTAGCGGCCTCTTCCCTTGGTTATGCGCTCAGGAGGGCGATTTTGAATCTTCCTGAGTTCTGCAACTTCCTCTCTCAGGAGTTTAACCATCTCATATAGCTCTGATTCTTTCTGTCCCTCCATTGCTGGTGCCTCTTTGCCTTTTCGCCCGAAGATGTCACTTGGCTGCTTATTAACCAGATCTTTGGTGGTCATATCAGCCTGCTTGCCAGAATGGGACTGCATTTCTGAACACAGCTGGTGTACCTTTGCCACTTTGCTGCCTGTGTTCTTCTTTTGTTTATTTAGTCTCTCCGTCTCATCAGCAGCTGCTTCATTTGTTTCGTTTATCAGCATTTCATCCGAGATCTCTGAATCATCCAGATACGGCCTCAGCTGAAATTTTATATGATCACTGCTCAAACCTGTCCCCACTGAGCGTAAGAACTTTTTCTGAATATGCTCTGTACTAAAATATTCACCACCTTCTTTACACGTGCGCAGCAACCTCTCTTTTAACTCAATAGCTCTAAATAGGACTCGTGGGACATTTGGTCTACTCCGTCCTGCTCCAGCATCTTTTACTTAAATTTTTCCCATCACTGTATTTCCAGGATGCAAATCGTTTGTTTGTTTGTATCTGTCACGGTTTTATCGTTGGCGCCATTTTCCACTTTCTCCCTCTCTAGCTGCGCCTCCATAAAAGTTAGCATTGAACACATGTAGCGCTTTGCTACATCTTCTTCCTCGCTATCCATGATAGCATCGACAGACTCTGGGACTATATTAATAAGTGCGCGTTTAGTAATGACATGCCCGGTAGGGATTTTGTTACACTCACACACCTCCTTCACTTGGTCTAGCCACAACAACCACAACCTTTCTGTCACGCGTTCGGCTAGCGTTTCTAGATCCATCGCGAGCCGGTATGCTAGCTTACTCAACCGTGAATCTCCCTCTTCAATTCACTTGCTCCGTTCCCACTCGGGTGATCCCTTAAACTCGCACTTTTTAGAAATCCCAGCGGTGCCTCCAAGTTTGTTGCATGCTGAAATAAATGATGTTCCAGACGTGCATGATTGATGGGTTCGTTTATTATATCTTAATTTTTCTCTCTGCTTACAAATGGAAGCGCTAATTCCATTTTTCACACACCAAAAAACTCTCCGCTTTTTTTCCTCATTAACTCTTTGTTTTCAGTCCTCGCTTGCACCTTTTTTCCCTACTAGAGCCCCCTACAGTTCGATTGCTAGCACAACATGCCTTCTTGAGCATTCATCACAGCAGTTTGAGCAGTTTCATGCATTTACACAAACATTTCTCCAAACCAGACTTTATGCATTAAACCCATCATAAATCCAAAACACAACCATCAAAATGAACTACATAATGTAAAACAAAAAAACATCTGGGGGGGTTATTATTTTCCTTTAAAAACAGAAACATCACATTACATAAGCCCCACAGTAACATTTGAAAAGCAGATCGCATGAGGTAATTTTGCAAAATAATTAAAATTGCTAAGTCTGCAAAAAACAGAAAGAAACTTGTGTGCCTTGATTTCATTTGAACAAAGAAGTGACGTGAGGATTATATTCGAATGTCAATCGCAAGAATCTCTCTCGTAGACGCACACGATGAAATCTCCTGACTAGACGTCCAAGGGAATCTAGAGCTCATCAGGTCACAAGGTTACAGTGTCTGATTTCCCAGGGAGAGGTCTGGGGTAGAGGGGGCGGAGCTAGAGCTCAGTCCGCCTCTGGCATTGAGATTAAAAGAGGGCCCAGGGGCGACATGTGATTGGCAGATCCTAGGTGCTTCAAAGCTGCTCAAGGATGGAGTGGATCTCGTTTTTGCAAAGACACTTATACAAATGAATCCACCCACATAGAGTGGAATGAGTGTGTGGTGAATATCTGTGGACAAGAATGTACAGAAAAACCTTTAAAGCAAAAACAAGCATATTCAAATTCCGAGTGCAGGATGTGCAGATTGTCATGCAGATTATCGTTTGTTCACGTGACTACCGCAGACAAATTTGGTCAGGTGCTTTTCCGCATTTCCTGCGGCTCGAGACGTCATGTGAATTCTCAAATTCTGATTGGTTAGATGTTTTGAGAGTAGCCTCAGCATCAGTGTTTAATCAGCAATTGTTGTTTTTTTAGTTTTTGTCTCCAGTGCAAGCTTTTGCTGTATAAGAGAATTAAAACAAAATGTGCCATTGCAGGATAAGAAGCAATGTACCAGTAATACCAGTAGCTCAACATTTACATTGTTGATTGGTTTCCTGTTACAGCAAACCTTCAGGTGTTTCTTATTTCTTACCCATTGTTCCATCTCCTGTTGCAAATATTAGGAGTATTGATAGTGTTGTCCTAAATAACTGTCACATCTTTAGGACACATCTAACATTTTTGAGGGTCTGGATTGAGTTAGCCTATAAGTGAGTGTGTGTGTGTGTGTGTGTGTGTGTGTGTGTGTGTGTGTGTGTGTGTGTGAGTTGTTCACTTAGTGCTAACCTGCTTAGAGACAAGCTTAGAGTCGTACTTATTGGATTTTTACCTCAAAAGTGATCTCTTTTGATATGTTGACGTTTGGCTTTCATCTTCCTGTTCCAGCTACCAGTGAACACCTGCACATACACAATCGTGTGTGTGTGTGTGTGTGTGGACAAGTACCTCTCGAGGCCAGGAGCCTCTGTGGTTGCCAGGCAACAGTCCTCTTGTTCTTGTGAAAGCAGACTGTGTGTGTGTGTGTGTGTGTGTGTGTGTGTGTGACACTCACTCACTGCATCAAAACTTAGCTAATATACTGTATATAATCTCTATGTTTAAAACAAACCGTAATCTATTTTATTGTCCATTATCCATTCTGTTCTGATTGGTCGGACTTTTCAGTTTCCTTCATTTCCGGCCCGAAGTTTTTATTTTTTAGAAAGTGTGCAACAAGTCTGCCTTTCTGTTTTGCAATTACAGAGCTCTGAGACACTGGGTTGTGACCCTGTCTTCCTTAATGTGGGCTTTTCTTGTCTCACACAGGTGCAGTGTGTAGCCTCCAGCAAAGTGTACTGGTGTGTGTGTGGGAGGGGGTCACGGAGTTCTCTTGTCGTATTTCCTCCACACCCACCCCCTCCTTTCATTCTCTCAGGAGCCATGTCTAAAATCTCCTGCCATCTCCCTTATCTCCCTTCCCTTCTCTAGCCTTTGATCCACTGATATACGAGTCCACTGTGACCGCTTGTGTGTGTGTGTGTGTGTGTGTGTGTGTGTGTGTGTGTTTAAAGGGGAAGACTGGATGAGCTGCTCTAGAGCCGAAGGGGAAAAAAACAAATCTCCACACCCTCACACCTTTTCTTTAAGATGCACAACACAGCCTCATTACAGACACAGACAAGTCGCCTTTCAAACCAATTTAGACAAATCCTTCATCCTCCTCCTTGTTCATAGTTCGAAGGGACGAGGACTGAGATTTGTGTTTGAAGTCGCCGATGGAGTCAAAGCGCCATGGCACGGCTTCAAACCGAAGCGGGCCGCTTTGGCAAGGCCTCAGTGAAATTCCTCCCACCACAACAAAGAGAAAGAGAGGAGGGGTTTGGGGGGGGGAGGGTCAAACCCCCCCCTCTTTCACAAGTAAGAGCATGTGCTACAGAGCTGGCAACGTCAGCACCTCTGCTTTCAGAAAATAACTGCAAGCATCCAGACTAGCCTTTCATCTATTACTCAGTGTTTTCATTGTAAATCTACTTGTGATATAAAAACAAAAGTGCACCACATGGTTGAGATTTCTGAAAGGTTCACATTTTCAAATTGTATTATTTGGAAATTGCAGCAAAAAATTTTTTCAATACGGTGTTGCTTTTATGTCGAGTTACACATCATTCATTACAGTATTTCCTTTCAGTGCAGGAACCACTAAATTACTTGCGAGGGAGTGGACACGTTTGAAACCAGCACTTAGTTCGCAATCTGCCTGCGTGTTCAGGTTTATTTATATAGAAGAGATTCAGATTCTCTTCAAGGGGGCTAATGCATTATTTCTCAATCTTGATTCCTGAAAAAACAAATCAAAACAAACAAACGACAAAAAAAAACAATCCTGGGATACAGAGTGGAATAAAAGTCTTTTATTGTTTAGCTATGTCATTATCCATGTTCCCGAAAGAAGCCGCACAGGCAAACGAAAACAACGACGTCGCTTCATAGAGAGACTACCTCAAGATATAGAAAAGAAAAGATCTTTGTCAAGCCCATGTGCCCCTCCCTCCATCCATCCATCAGTCCCTCCCTCTCCACATTTCACCCCAACACCTTATTTGGAACGAGTGCGACACTGAAAAGCGCCTCTCTGGCCATTTTATAATAAGAATGCATATATTTCTCCCACCCCAATACTCCAAGGTTTAACAGCTAATCGTATAAAAAAAAAGAAAAGCTACACATTGTTACACTTTCAGTCAGATTACATAGAAACTGATTATTAGTGTTTGACACCGTTTACGTGAGAAAGATCGGAGAAACCGAAACGAGGCAAGTCCACTACAACTCAACACTACAGAAGACATAAAAAAGGAAATACAAATAAATGGAAAAATATATATAGAATGAATGCATACTAGAAATTAAAACCAAGCTAGGAAATCAGTTACACAGACTGATCAAATAAAAAAAGAAAAAAAAGAAGTCAAATAAAAACAATGCTTAAAAAAAAGAAAAAAAAAAAGTTTACAGTTCCATCTTTGGACCTTCATTCTCCATTCTTAAAAAGCAACCACTCAAGATCCCTCTTAACTTTCCTTCCTCCATCAGGGGGGGGGGGGGAAGTTCAGAAGAAAAAAGGAAAGAAGAAGAAGAAAAAAAAAGTGGGAGGTGACTTCCCTTCCTCTTGTTCCTCGTAGAAAACTCCCTCTCATCTACAACGTGTGTACATGTTTGTGTGTGGGGGTGTGTGTGTGCGCATATGTGCATTGTATCAGGCACTTTCCGATATGCTCGCTGCAACCCTTCAGTGACTCCCAGGCCAAAAAAAAAAAAAAAAAAAAAAAAAAATGCAGATTCATTCAAGCAATACAGCTGAGAGAGAGAGAGAGACAGAGAGAGAGAAAAGCTGTTACCAGACGTGAGTTGCATAAGGGGGAAAAAACCAAAAGCAAGCTCATGAAGGTTAAAACCCACAAAGAGAAGTTAAATTTTTAAACTCCATTTCCATGTTCCTCGCTGAAGGAATTAATCCTTATAATAAAATAGATTACAGACAGTACAAACCCCATGAACCTGGTTTGAGTCCCTCACCTTCTCTACTTGCAGACCGTGTGTGTGTGTGTGTGTGTGTGTGTGTGTGTGTGAGAATGTGTTTAGAGGTCCGTGTCGAACCAGGCCAGCTGATTGGAATCTGTTGGAGGAAGGCCGTCCATCAGGTCGTGGCTGTGGCCGAGGTCAGGAAGCCCCTCCACTGGGTAATCCGCTCCGGGATGGTGGCCTGAGAGCTCGTGTTCCAGAATGCCATCCATGCCCAGACCGTCCTGGGGGTAGCCGGTATGGAAGGAGCGGTAGCTTGGGTCTATGATGCGTGAGAGGAGGAAGATGTATAAATAGACATGAATATAATGGTATATAATGGAATATAGTGCTGCAGTTGTGCACTAGTTTTCTGCTTAAACACTAATTAATGGTGCATTCAGCGAATACTTTAATAGATTCAATGTTCTAAGAGTTAATAAAGATATAGTCTATGGATTACTATAAAATGCGTACATAATTTACAGCTTCAGTAATATGACCTTTAATGTATTATGTTCAATTTTGACTTAAAATAAAAGAATCTGAAATTTGGATAATATTCTGACTCTTGATGTGAAATAAACAAGCCAAACAGATGCGACGGTGTACGTGGCAGGACTCGTACCATCTGCTCTGTATCCAACAGGCTCTCCTTGAGCTCCCATGTCCAGACCCATATCACCAGTCTAAGAAAGACGAAGAGCAAATCAAATCCAGCCGTATAATCAAATCGCTTGTGTGCGTGTACTTCATTACTGAGTGCACATACCTCATTCCAGGCCATGGGCTCTGTTCTGAACAGAGAGCTGGTCAGCTCCACGGACAGACGCTTCTTATAGTCCTGAGGTTTGTCCTCAGACATGCGGAACAGCACAGCTGCCGCGTACGTAGCTGGATATAAAGAAAGAGAGAAAGGGCCGTTAATAAACCGAGCAACACTTCAGCAGGTTGTTTGTTGCACGCAATTACTTGCGGAATAATTGACGTCTTCAGAATTATTTTAATGAGATGTTGTATTTGTTTGAGACTTCAGCAGTGATTCTCCATGTACTGTGCCTTAAACGTTCATGGTCTAATCAATCTAACTGCTACTGTTGAATTTGTCCAAAACGAGCAAACCAAATAACACAGCTGTCCTTATGCTGCATTCCAAACAGAACAGAATGTACCTGCCTAGAAGAGGCTAAAGTACCAGAAAGGGCAGGAAGAATTGATCAAACCCACATGGTTACTAATCTGCTGCCTTATTCGGATTTACTTTTATGAACAGAAAGACGCTGAAATTAAGTGTGCATGCATGTGGTTTGCACTTTTGAGAGGAAAAGGAGTGTGAGAAGATTTTTCAGTAGGATTTCCTCAAATTTATTAAAAGCAGCTAGACTTAATTTCTGCAAGCTCTGCACTCACCCACTCCCTCGTTCCTGGAGTGCAGCAGTTCAGTGAGGGGTGCCGTCGCTCCCTCCGCTTCAATGGCCTCTGCCGCTTCCTTGTCCTGTGCCAGTTCACACAGAACACCGGCCGCCACACGCTGGATGTTTTCGATCGGAGAATACAGCAACTGCAAACCGAAGCAGAGACGGTTAATGAGGATCGTTGCTTTTGTTCGACAACTATAACCTCCGGGCTTGTGCAATAGTAACGGTTCACTTTTTTTTAATTTAAACTATTAACGATCTTCGTCTAAAAATCATTCCAGTTCACAGACAATATGCATCAGAAACAGGACCTATCATTTCAATGTGGCGTTATTAAGAGCTACCCGTTCATCAACCATCAACATCTGCAAAACGTACAGTATATCGTACCTGAACAAACAGTGGGATGGTGTTGAGTCCACGGATGACAATTCTGTTGTGCACGTCTCTGGCCAGGATGTGAAGCGCGCCAGTGCAGCCCTCTACGATCTCCTCCATTCGAACTCCTTCCTGTAGAGCACACAAACAAAAACCCAGTCACAAACTTAAGTCTAGATGAGGGAGGGGGGCTTTTGGTCTGTACTAGTGTCAAGACTCACCACAAACTGCTGCTGTGTGCCTCCCATAGAAGTGCGCCTCTGGGTGTCCTGGTGTGCCCTCACCAGCAGCTGGACTAATCGGGGGATGGCACCCTGCTCGCGCAGTGGTGCGTGATTGGCTGGACAAAGCGCCAGGTTACGGATTAATCCAACCGTGGCCTGGGGAGCAAAACACAAACAGGTATATAAACATTTTTTGTTAAATAAACAACTTTTGACAAACATGCAATGAAAAATCTTTATATTGTGATAAATATCTGGTGGAAACCTCGCACCTTAATAAGGGGCCAATGTGAGGGTGGGTGCAGGAGTTTGACCACCACAGGAAGACCGTAGTGAAGGCGCACAGCATTCTGGGCCATTTCGGCCTCCTGGTGCCTGGAGGTGAGATGGCGGAGTGCACACACGGCAGGCTCGGTGATGTCCTCGCGGTCTCCGGCTCTGAGCACGGTGCGCACGAGCGACTCGATGCCGCCGACCTGGCACACCATCATTTTGTTCTTGTAGTTGTTGCAGGTGAGGTTAGACAGGATGCCGGCAGCGCATGTCACCACGTTTATGTCGTCCGAGCCGAGCAGCAGGACCAGGGTCCCAAGCAGCCCTTCCATACCCTCCTGTAGTAAATAAAAAAATTATGAAGGAAGAAAGGAATAAAAGCAATATAGAATGACAAAATAAAATGGCTATTACATGCTTTGTCATTTTGAAATGAAACCAGAAACTGCATGCGTACCTGCTTGGTGGCAGCATCTGACAGGTTTCTGAGGGTCCAGAGGCAGTTCTGTACCAGTCGCTGGCTGGGGTCGGTCAGGTGAAGGCCAAGAGCTTGCATTCCTCCTAAAAAACACAATGTCTTAACTCAGTTTGTTTAACTCACTCCACTGTTTGCTGTAGTCTCGCTGTGACTGCTTAATATCATCTTCCAAATAAATGTATGAAAAATCATGTACATAAAATTTTATAGGTCTCAAATTTGATCATCAAATCCATAAAACCTTAAAACTTTTGATGTGTGTGTGTGTGTGCGCGTACCAGCTTCCACAATGGCAGGTTTGTTGCTGGAGCAAACAGAAAGAACTTTGAGCACACGGCTGGTGGTCCACAGTAGCTTCTCGTATGTATAGGTCCTCATGATGTTCACCAGGGCCTGAGGGCCACCACTGGCCAAGATGATCAGCTAAAGAAAGAAAGGACACTTGCTTTGACACTAAATCTGGGTGATCATACAGTGAAACCCCATGAACCGGTACAAAGCAGCCGTAATGGAATCAGTCTTCACCTTGCTCTCCTGGTTGCCGTAGGCCAGGATCTGCAGGCAGTCTGTGGTGATGGCCAGGAATTTAACGTTGGTCTTGTTCAGCAGGGCGACCATCTTCTGCAGGCCACCGGCCAGGCGTACGGCCATTTTAGCTCCTTCCTGGTGCAGGAGGAGGTTGTGCAGGGTGGTGATGGCGTAAAACAGCACGCTGTCCACTGGAGATCTGCCACACACACATTATTTAAGCAACCAATAATAGTGGACAATCTGAATGCGATAAAACGGTATTAATCACACAATTGCATCCATGTTTTTAACTCGTACCCGAGCATCTTAACCAGAGCAGGGATGCCGCCGGATTTAAAGATGGCGAGAAGGCCCTCCCGGTGGTGGGAAAGGTTGTGCAGTGTGCCGGCGGTGCAGCGTGCCGTCTCCACGTCTGCAGTGTTCTGCATGGTCCTCACGATGGCAGACACCATCTGAGGGGAGCGCATGATGGCGTGCCGCGACGCCTCTTTCTTTGACAACTGATGCACCATGACGGACGCCTTATTCACCACCACCTGCAGAGAGTACCAATGTTAAACATGCTGCCTCGGTTTTGTGGGAAATTTTTGTTCTCATGTCCTGACGCCACAAACACTTTTTATAGACATAAATGTAAACAATCCTCACCTGGTCTTCATCATTGAGGAGCTTGGTGAGCTCTGGAATAGCCCTGGTGGCAAGTTCAGCATCATCCTGGTAGTTGATGAGATTCACCACTGCATGCTTAAGCATCTGAGACGGCTCCGCCAGCCGCTGCACGTTGGTGGGGTTAGCGGAGTCAAACTGTGTAGTGGGGATCTGCATGCCCTCATCCAGGGTCTCGGGAAACATGGCGGCACGCACCCGCTGGGCACGCGTCATGGCGTACTGCCCGTCCATCTCTAGAAAGAGTAAGTATGAGCATCAACCGAGGCAACCTGAGGATATTTGACGCCAAAACTACTTGGGTGTAATACAGAAACCAACTCTTACCGGTCACGTGCTCCGGTGTAAAGGGTTGGCCGAATCCCTGCTCCCACTCATACAGCACCTGGTTATCCAGGTCCTCATCCTCAGGGTTCCCCTTGCCAGACAGTGAAGGTGCTGTGGTGGTGGCTCCAGAGTGGATACCAGAGTCCAGGTAGGACTGCTGCTGCCAGTGGCTTACTGCAGCCTTCCGATCCTGCTCCATCGCCATGTCCAGCTCCATCAGATCAGCTATACACAACAAAGAACAGATGTTTACTGGGGTGGGGTGTTTCTACGAATCAAAACAATTTGCCAATTGCACTATAACTGATAGCAACACTCCCAAAATCACTAATCAGGAAAATGACTAGAAGGCAGCAGCAAATCTGCTATTAATCTTAACACACCGAGACAAACTCAGGAATATGCATCAGTCTATAAAACGGTGTATATCCCAGAGGGCGGCGTTTCATGACCACAAGTGAGGAAACAGAGGATGGGCAGAAGGGGCTTTATAAAAATTCTTAAAAAAGCGTAACTAATGCACCTTTAATCTGAAGGGCTGGGCTTTTAAACTGTGTAAACATGCACACAGTGAATGATAAACAACGCTACATTATACAGCAAGCTATCGAATTACCCTCATACATTCTAGATTTTTCAACAAGACCTCCCTACATGTTTTGCCGTGTCCTGCCCAAGTTTCAGTGGCTGTGTGTGGTATTGTGGGTGCGTTTGTGTACGTAGCGGGGGGAAGGGTGACACGTTTGGTGGCCGCTCGTCACCGTGCGAACCCGTTCATTTACATCCTGGCTATCATTTCTGAGACTGCAGGGGAATCTAAATAAATAAATAAAAAAGGAACACTCACACTGGGTAGCCATTGTGATGCCAAGCCGTCAGTCCGAACTGCTTCGGAATCTGCAAAAGAGAAAAACGCAAACGCACTGATGGGTATGAAGACGGAAAGTCGGCGGGGGAACAAAGTGTAACTTGGCAGAGTTGTGGAAGAGGACATGCGATACGGCCTCTTACAAACGGCCTGAAATCCGATCTTCCGTATTCAGCACGCCATTCCTTTCAGACAACAGCTGTCTGTGTGTGAAAAAGGGGGTTCGAGTCATACAGCCTCGAGCTCCGTGTGCATGTGTGTGCTTTTTCAGGGAAACTCCCAGCATTCAGGCAGCTGTGTCTGAGTCTCTCTCTCTCTCTCTCTCTCTCACACACACACACACACACACACACACACACACACACACACACACCATGAGTCATCCTGGCACTGGCAATAAAAACATTCCTGATGGTTAGTCAGCCTCATTCATCAGCGCTTGATCAGAGTATCGAGATGTGCTGAACAATGTGACGAAGACCAACAAGCTAATTGAAAAGAACCGGCCTTGGGAGAGACGGACTCTTAATTTGACCCGAAATGCTTTATAGCACTGCAATACACAGACCGTGTCTGAAACAATGACTAACACACCACCAACTGCAAGCCCACAGGACAAATTACATGGCTTTGTTGACCAGGTTTTTCGACACAAACCTCAACGACTCGTTCGTGAAAGTAATGTAAAAGTAGTTTGGGTTACTCCGATGATTCAATCCTTCATTTCGAGTTTTTAAAATCACAACCGGTGTAGTCGTGTAAAACTTTCTTAAGCCGGCCAAGATGGTGGCAGCGATCCATCAAGCTCTCGAAGCGAGGCGACAGAAGGAAGTAGGAGTGCGACAGATGGGCTAAAAATTATTTGAAAAGATTTTAAAACTGATCCGTCTGTGAAATCTGACTAGATTAAGAAATACTGCAGTTTACACCGAAAACGAGAGACTGAATAAGGGTGTATTGTTACTCGAGACGGACCTGTGATCACGACAGATCGCCGTTACAATTAGTGTCTTACTTTTACGCTTTTTATAGATGTTCGATATCATCGTGTGTATATCATACACAGCTGTTTCAGCGTAAAACAAATTTCACGGTGAATTTGCTTTCTCCCCCCCCCCCCCTCAGTTATACGTGAACTAAGGAGAAAACCTGTATAGACACATTAGACGGTGCTTCGAATTAGAGTTCGAGATCTAGTAAAAAGCCACAGGCTTTCTGCCGTCAGCGTTTCTGCAGAACGAGAAAGGATGTGGACTAATCCAGGACAACGGAAACCACTTTTTGGTACGGCTTCCTGAACTAAAGATTGAACGCCTCGAGAGTGCACGGCGGCTTGGGTTTAATAATTCTAGTAAAAAAAAAAAAGAAATGCCCCTATATCTTGAATTCCCCTTGAGGAACGAAAGAAGAGATTAATTAACTGGTGACTAACTTAAAAATCAGCAGTATTTTTTTTCCCCCATGACAGGACGAAAAAAACACGATCTGTAACTAAACACAATGGCGCTAATGTTTGTCTTCCTGTCGCTCGGTGTAACAATTTACAACTTACGTAACATGCAAATGGCTACATGAGGCTATGTTCAGACAGGTCTGACCAAAAAAATGACATGAAATGAAATCAGACGTGTAAGCCTTATCGGAGTAGGATTTCATTTGTGTGGGATTTGAGGGTAAGATGGTGTGCTGCGATTTTATTTTGACATGAATCAGCCATGTCTGTATTGTTCTGTCCTCCTCTGAGAAAAATTACAAGCTGAATTAATTCTGTTAAACACTGGAACACTTCCCACTCCACATTTACTCCCCATTTGCTGTTATAACCTCCAACTATATTTGTGTGTGCACTTGTGGAGATTTGTGCTCATTTAGACACAGTGGTGTTAAAGTCAGGTACTGATGTAGTCTGCCTTTCAATTCACCCCAAAGGTGTTCAAGGATTGTGGTTCGAGCTCTAGAGCAGATCTTCCACTCCAACCAATATAAAGGATATCTACATTGAGCTGGCTTTGTGCACAGGAGCATTGTCATTGTCTCCTAGTTCAAGTGAAGTCAAAATTTCATTCCACAGACTTCCTATACAATTGGGTACCTCCAACGTTCTGCTAACAGTTTAAAGTAAATGTGTGTGCTCGACTGGTGCTGTCTGCTGTATTTATCTTTAGGACACTCTAATACCTATGTCTCGAAGAACACCACATCAAAGCATTGGCCGAAGCCCTGCTGCGGTTATGTTTTGTCAAAACGCAACAGGTTTGAGATTTTTCTCTGCCGAGTTCTTAAGTTGTTGAAAGCCAAAATCCCATACGAATAATAATCAAAAGTAAAGGTTTGGTCTTGAAGGGGTGGAAATGGCTGAACTTTTGGTCTTTATTTGCATTAAATACTTCAAGAATTAAGCTTTTCAGGCATCGCTAGCCACATTAACATTTGAGAGGAGCTTAAAATATAGCAATTCACACCCTCGTCTCGAAGCTTAACGAGATTCAAGCGGCCCATCTGAAGCTCTTACTCAGAAAAAGAGCCCCTTTTACACACAGGTAATTACAGGAACCCACATTTATGAAAACATCCTGCAGTCAGCGTCGGACATTCCACCGCGTGTGTGTGTGTGTGTGTTTAGCTGCCGGGGAGGTACTGTACGGCTCTTCAGATGTCTGCCTACACCAAACTAGACTGAAAGCTTCTTAATAGAAGGAGGGAAACTGTAGAGCTGTGAAGTCATGCCAAAGTTAATAAAACGGTCCCTTTTTTTTTTTTTTTTTTTTTTTTTTTTTTTTTTTAATGGGGATGAAGGGGGTTGATTCCTTTTCGAAAACACTCCGAGTGCACACAGGAGCAGCTGCAGCAATGAACACACACTTTTGTAAGCAGTTCATTCAACAAGGTTGAGATCAGATGGGGGAAAAAAAAACGAGGAACTGAAAATAAGTGAATCTAATACATTATACATATCAGCTAATACAAACAATCCTTATAGCAGGGCTCTTCACCAACCAAAAAGAGCGAATGTGATGATTCAAAGTGAGCATGAACATGCACCATCTTTGTCCCATATGGTTGTGATTTTAGAAAGGCTGCGTCCTTGAAGCGAATGTGAAGACACCCCTCGGCCTGCTTTATTTACAGCCTGATTAAGGCTTTTTTACAGCACGGAAAGTCGCCTCGCAAAGCGTACGACGCGACCAAAACTAAACCCAGCATGTTATTCTCCATCTACATTTTCCGTGCAGTGGCGCAAAGGAAATCGGATGCCGTGTTTCTGGGCTTTCCCCCTCCCGTGCAAGACGACGCACGGCTCCCCGTCTGCCAGATCAAAGACTCGATCGCTCTATAGTGGTTTTTAAATCCTGCTCTTTCGATCTCCTGTTCCTGCACAAACACTCACCTTTTATCCTCACAAAAAATCGCTTAGGACCCAGTGATGTGTCAAGGCTTGTGTTAGAGCAGGGATTACATAAAAAAAAAAAATAAAAAAAAAAAGAAAGCATAGTCTATAGTGGCACCTGTGTAAGAGCTGGCGAGAGAGCTGTTTGATTACACAAAGTCAGAAACACCACACACACACACAAAGTCCTATGAAAATCAGGCAACAAGACCCATAAGCGTTTACACACTTTGAACCAAACCCTAGTGGAAAACGACGTGTCTTTCTGGCTGCTGTGTTTTTCACCCTAACATTGTGATCTAAAAGTAAACAGTGTCTCATGGATATTTTTTCATCCATACACATTTAATACCTGCTTGTTGGTCATTTTCAATTATGGTTGGCTGCTGAAATTGTTATTACTCATTATTACCTTAAGTAATTAATTGCATGTCAAACAATAGGAAGTGCACAAGTCTTTGCCCATGCGTATAATTACAACATACAATAATCAAGAATTCAGGTATGAATAATCAATGTATTGATCCAACTCAATTACTCAATTGTGTACGTTAAAACAAACATATCTATCAAATGACCAACAAAAACGTTTTTCATAAAAGGTTCACTGATAACATGAATATGCTGCGTTTCAAAGAAAAATAAAAGAAACGCTGGGTGCTAGCATGCTAGTCAAAAGGTAACCTCATTAAAGACAACTGCTAGCCGACGCAAATCACTTCACACCTCTATTCCGCCATAATCCCGCCCTCGTCGAACGGGATTGGCTCAAAACCGCGCAAACTGCTCGCGTGGACACTGTAGTCAACCAATCCGATGCGGCCTGTCGGAAAACGGGTTGGAGAAAAACAACAACAACAGGGTATCTTATCCAAACAGTGGTGTCCTCGCTCGGTCGCTCGTACACGCGCGCGCGCGCACACACACACGTGTAGTTGTAAAGAATGTGAAAAATCATAACAATAAAAAGAGAAATAAAGTTCAAAAAGTTATTCGTTCGAAGAAACGGTTAGCTCATACGCCAAGTACTGGGAAACCACAGTTACAAGGTAGTTTGTGCGAGAGGGGAAAACAAGCTAATAAAGTTAAACATTAGTAATAAATTGGTAATAAGGAATAACAAGCCACAGAAGTCTTGTACACCTTAATATTTTGGGAGTTTGTTCAAAAAAACAATCCCGTTTCAATGCTAAACAGAAAAAACGCCTAAACTTCTTTTAACTCGCACACAATATAAATGTATCCGATAGAACAATTAAAAAAAGAAACGGTTTTCATCCCACCTTTTCTTTCTTCTTTAAGCGGCGACAGAGGGAGCCTTTTCAATATATCCAAAAACTAGGATAAAAGCAAAAAAAGAAAAGGTTTTCGGTGCCTCCTCTCCGCTGCGGCTCGCTGCTCTGCTAGCTGGAAACTGGAGCCTCAAAATGGCGTCCCGTCACTGTCGCCCCTGCCCGAGCCGAACCGCGCATGCGCGTTGCCTCTCACGCACAAGCGCACACCTCTGAGGAAGCGAGTTCGGTCGAATGTATCTCACCGCGTAGTGAAAAAAATAAACCGCTACCTGAGGTTTATAGGTTTTGCGGTACCCGTGGAATCACTTATCAGATTGTCTTTTTTATCCTACACAAAGTATGAGCCACCCGACGATAACTATTTTCGTATCGTTACCAAAAAAATTGTGTTTCTTTTAAACCCATTTCCTTCGAAGAAAACTGTGTGGAATGCGCGGACGGATATGTCGTATGTAGTTCGGTTGAGGTCCATTCATTAGTATGGAATGTGACTGATCTTTGAGCAGAGGTTTGGGAGAAGAACTTCCAAATACTAAATAGTTTAGTATTTTTGATCTACTTTCAGAAAAAAAAAAAAAATTGTAAATGATTTAGATGGTGTTTTAGGGCTGGATTATTTTAAATAGGAGGCGACAAGTGTTTAAACATAACCAACATAAACACTTTATTTTTAATGCTGATCATTTGATTAGGAACAGCTGTACACCCAATTATTCATGTGGTTATCAGACAAAATCCTGCAGATGCCATCGAACAGCTTTAAATGTTCTTATTTTGTTGGTATCTCGGATGGTAAAAACATCCAGCAAGACCCCAGTGGTTCTTATGAAGGATAAGCTCTAATAACTCTATATATTTATCTGTGGGAAGCAGAAAAATGTCTCAAAATGCACAAGAATAGAATAGAATAGCCTTTATTTATCACAAATACATTACAGCACAGTAAAATTCTCTTCTTCGCCATAACCCGTCTTGTTCAGAAGCTGGGGTCAGAGGGCATGGTCAGCATATGGCGCCTGGAGCACACGGGGGTTAAGGGCCCTTTTTAAGGCTCCAAAAGTGGCAGCACCTTCCGAACAGTAACCCAGCACCTTAACCACTGAGCTACCACAACTAAACCTGAGGCAGATGGTCTTCAGACAAGAACAGGAGGCTGAGGTTGCAGCGAGCACACGCACTATCATTCTGGACAGTAATCGGACGATTTCTGCTCAACTGCTCAGTTGCATGAATGCATTATGATATAATTATAAGTCGCTCTGGATCAATGTCTAGAAATGTAAATTCACCAAAATCTTGATCTGGAAAAATAAGAACTTCTGATCTACCGGTAAACTTTTTGCAAGTTCAAAAAGACCTGGGAGAATGAAATCCTTTTGGTTGTGTTTTATTTTCGTCAACCATCTGTCCAACAATGTTTCTTTTTAAAACATACATAATCTAATGATCATATAGGAATCACTAAATCACCACATAGGAAAGAACATATTTTACATTATTCTTATTCTCTTGCCACCCAGTAGAACAGATAGTCAAATAAATGAATGTCCCACGAGTTAATGCCAGTTTAGAAGTCAAGATAAAACGATTCACAATGATGGTTATTTATTTTGTGATTAAACTCAGCATGTTTTCACTTTACTACAGTTAAGCTGACAGTCTCGTGCCATTCTTCAAAACAGTTTCTAGTCAGCTGCAGGCAAAGGGCAACATCGCACTTCCTGCACTTCCATGGCGTTTTTTTGGATCGTTGCGATCGGCAAAGGACGCAGCTCCTCCGACCTTGCGAAGCTACCCGCCTGACGTCTGTAGACAGTTTGGCCACGGGCACCGGTATGTGAACGCAGCTGCTCCGTTTTAAAGGGATTTTCTGCGACATGCCACACAGCTGTGCGGTCAGCTCCTCCATGAACGCCTTGTGGGTCGAGGCTTTTCGCTTCCGCTGCGCCGCGAGCTCTTTGTGTAAGATGTACGCGTTCGTAGCCGCAATGTCCAAGAAGTGTAAAAACAGCTTCCTGTACCATCTCATGGTTTTGTGCTGCGCTGTGAAGTACTGGATCAGTTGGTCAGACAAGTCCACACCTCCCATGTGTTGGTTGTACTTGAGGACAGGAGTTGGGCACGAAAATTTCCTTGTCTCCCATGTCCCTTTCGTGGTCTTTACCCTCCGTTGAATCGTTTCGCCATCGTAGGCTGCGTGGATCGTAGAGCAACCCGAGACTTCTCGAGCGTCCATCCACTTCACGAACACCAGAGGACCGTCCCTGATCCACCTGAAGTCTCCCCTGAGTGACGTTCTACCGAGAGCGTTTAACTTAGTGTTCGGCCAATCTTTACTGTCTTTCTTGTTGTCCCTGTATGTCCCGCAAGCACCAAATTTGTGAGCATGCAAATCCATGAATAGCTTTGAGCTTGTGTAGAAATTGTCCATGTACACATGGTACCCGGAACCCAAGAAGGAACGATCCATGAATGACATCACAATGTCATGTGAAATCCCTTGTCCTGAGTAGGAGCTGTCTTTACCTGTATACACGGAAAAATCCACCGTGTATCCATTGCTCGAGTCTGCCATTACGAACAACTTCAAGCCCCATTTGGTGGGTTTTCTCTTCATGTACTGCGTCATGCCCGTTTTTGCTTTAGTTGCTACCATTCGTTCATCCACCGCCAGGTTTCTCTTTGGATGGTAAAAGGTTTTGCAGGCCTCCCGAATCCTGTCCATGAGTGGTTTTACCCGGAATAGTCGGTCATACTGCGGTGTTCCTCGTCTACCGCCGTTTTTCTGGTCCTCATCCGGATCGCTCATGTGCACGTTCCAGGATATGGTCCTATACCTGTCTCTGGCCATCACCGTCCCCGGAAAGGCGATGGAAAAAATATTGTTTTGCCTCCAGTAATCTTTAATGTGGTCCAGTTTCAACAGGGCCATGTAAAAAATCAGTCCGATGTACTTGTAGAACTCGTCTACGGTCAAAGTTGTCCATTTGTACTTGCACCCTTGTTGGATGTTCCTATCAGCTTGTTTATTGGTGTTCTGACACAGTGTGGCCACAGTATCTTTACAGAAGTACAATTTGAACAATTCCAGTGGCGTGTACGTGTCTGTCGGATTCAGTTGCACCCCAGGAGTCCGTGCAGGTCGGAACCGAATCGCTGGTGGAGACACGTCTTCATCATTGGGGTTCTTCCATGCAAGGAGAGATTTTGCCTCAGCGGACAGATGTGGCTTCTTTACTGGAGATGTGGACTGGTTATCCTTTTCACTTCTGCAAAGAGAATAGGGTTACCTTCGCGAGGAAAATATCAATCGCTCCAAGACGTTTTTTGTATTCTTTACAAAAGCAACAAGAGTATTATTACAAAATTGAATTGATGTAGCCGATTGTGTTACTTTGTCACCAGAAAATGAAAGAACCAAAGACAGAAAGTGGACTAATTTTTCTCTAAAAACCGAAGAATGAGAATGGAAAAATCTAAGAAAAATAACGAGGCTTAACCATGTTGTAAAAACCGAAAAAAAGAGAGATAAAAGGTTTAGCTCTTCTTTAGAAATGGAAAAAGAAAGTAAAAAGCCTCATACATCTGATAAAGTCACTATGTCACCTTTACATAGGGTGTATAACTAGTTTCGAGTGTTTTTTAAAAGTCGACACGTAATTTTTTTCCACTGATAATGTTTTTAACTTATTTGGTCATTTTTTTCTGTGGTAATCTTTAACTTGGGAAACCCCTGCGATATCGTCTTATTTGCTTGATTGACAACATAGTACGTACATCCTGGATTTTTTTTCTGAGGTGTCCTCCCTCAGTTCCTGTGCCATATTACTTACTCATCCTCACTGTCAGAACCATCCTTATCCAAACCCATCTCATCGTCTATGCCGTCCTCGTCGTCTAGACGTCCAGAACCGTTTCCACCATTATCGTCGCTCTCCCGAATACCGCTTTGTGGCTTCGGTGAGGAAGCCATATTCTCTCAATTGAAATGCTTCAAATAATAATAATAATAATAGTGCAGAGCATCAATGTATGCAGTTGTTTCTTCCTTTCACACCGAGATATTTCTTCTTTTGATTCAAACCCTAGCTATTATTTGCATGCACTATAGGGCTGGGCAGGTTTGCAACTTCCTAGTTCCTAAAGCGAAGTGAAATGTGCCCGAGCAGACAGGATCGTGCCAGAAGAATGGACAATTTCAGCTGGATGGTGGCTGAGTAAAGTATAAAAAATGACACTATCAGATTATCAGATGTCCCAGGCTTCTTTAGATTCCTAAAGCGTTTATCATCACAAAAAATCAAAGGTGCACCGCATCGTCATGTGACATTTGCTTACAGTTGACTTTACACTGCTGAAGGTTTATAACCATTTTTGTTCATTTTCTCCCAATTAAATGATGTTTCTGTTGAAAACAAAAGCTGTTTCTATTATCATCAATCACCTGAGATGGACTTGTGGTGAGAATCTGATGAATCCACCACTTAGGGGGAGTATCGGAACGTCGTGAAATGCACAATACCCAAATGTCTGACTTTTTTTTTGAGTCTCAATCACTTCTTTATACACCAAATCATTAGAGGAGATGTAAAATGTAATAATGTCCCAAAATACCAAAACGTCTACCGAAAATGTATATAGTATACGACTATTTTCCTGATCCTATCAGTTTGGTTTTTTTCTTCAGTGATGTAGAATTTTAAAGAATGGTTACACTGTGATATTACAGAGGCTCTATCACATGTGTGGAAACACCTTCTATCGTTCTTGAGACACAGACATGTTCCTTTTATTGCAACAAACTACAGAAAAGCATTCAAGAACTGGCTTTAACAGAAGACCTTCTGTAAGATGAAGGATGGAGTGTTAGTAAAGTCAGGTACTGATGTAGGTGAGGAGTCCTGGAGTGCAGTCATCATTCCAGTTCATCCCAAAGATGTTTAGTAGGGTTGAGGCCAGAGCTCTACAGCAGGAGGCAGGAGATCTTCCACTCTAACTCATTTGGTCTCCTAGTTCCTAATAAGTGAAGGGAAATAACATGTCCGATTTAAAAAACAAAGGCTTTTTCATTTCTTTCCCAATGTCATTGCTTTAAACCGTTCCAAAGCATAGATTTTATCAGGACATACCGTATATCAACAGATGCCACTGATTAGGGTTGTTCTGAGTCAAAGTGTAAGAACGGACAGATGACTTCTCCAAAATGTTCCTACTTTGTTATATATGACTGTATGATGGACCGCCAGCATTTCCAGCTCGGACTGTGTTTTGGAAGAAGAAGAAGAAGGCTTTATTTGTCACACATGCATTACAGCACAGGAAAAACGTTTCTATGTATATCCCGGCTTGTTAGAATGCAAGGGGGCAGAGCTCAGGTTCAGCCATCATACAGCTCCCTTCGAACAAAAAGGGGAAGTGGCTTGCAGAGAATAAATGAAAATAAAGAGAGAAAGAAAGAAATGTGATCTTATGTGCTCTACAAGGAAAAATAGAAAGTGGTCTTATGTCTAAAGGTCTAATGTACTGTAACAAGAAAACAGACAGATAAATTGCACATTGTCAGGTGAGGCATGAAATCCAGAAAGAATGCAGAGTTAGAGAGAGAGAGAGATAAAGAGAAAGAGGAAATGAATTATTGGTAAGGAAATATCTTTTAATGAATCATGCAATTCATATGCTGATATTCGCTCATGAACAACTCACACATTTTTCACCAGCAGCTTTGCCATTTGTTTTCCTCACTTCTGGTCCGGAGCTGAAAACTGCATGACTTCATTCAGCTCTGTTTGTGTTTTTTATAAGTTTATGCTCCACTGTGACCAAAAAGTCAGCAGTATTTTATAAATTACCCAGAATCCCCCTGTAAAATGATTTGCTTATGAGAGAAAGTAGCCATGTTGTGTTAAAGAACCCTGGGAAAGGAACTTCATACATTTTATTTTGCATTATCACAGTGTTGTTCTGTTCCGACTTAAACAAATCAAATACTGATTGAAAAAAACTCTTTTACACCTTCTTCAAAAAACACCTCAAAATTCAATTCAGCAAATAAAAGGTCAAGGATGGGTCTCCTTATCCCGCTGAAGGAATCGATGACATCATCTTTTTTATTCTTTCTTAATTCACAGCATTTTACATCAAGGTTTTTTGTTTTGTTTTCCATTTGTATAACCATATCTGTTAGAAATGTCCGAGGTTAAAAAAAAAAATGGCAAGAATTTGGGTCGATGCCCATAAATCAGTGTCTTTCAGTGTGTGTATGTGTGTGTGAGCAGTAAATTCAGCAGTGTGTGTAGACAGTGTATGAGTCACACAAGCAAGCCTTTGTTTGGCCACCAAAGCACAAGTCCTTGGCTTCAGAAGCATAAAATTACACAAAATATGTCTGAAACAGCATTAAAATGTGTATGAATTCTTCTACTTTTATTCGTTTAACCGACTGCTTGGCGTTTCTTAGTTTTGACATTTGAACTCGGGAATGTTTTACTGACCAGGATCTTTCTTATAATCTGCTTCAACAGGTTAGTAAATCCAGTTCATCACACACACACACACACACACACACACACACACACACACACACACACACTGCAGGGTTATTTTGGGGTTTTGAGGTTTGTAGAAAAGCCACATGAACTTGCAATGAAACTGAGAAGGCATTAAATGTTTCTTGTACAGAAGTATAGTAGTGATATAGTAGTACAGTAAATAGCAAAATCACTAGATCTAATTTTAACCTAAAAACACTTATTACCTCAGCTAGTTTTCTGCCATGAGGTGTTTTCCAGTTTCTCAGTCAAAACAAAAATGTTCCCCACCACAACTCTAAAGTCTCTAGCATGGAAAAATGTGAACTTTGTGAGCAAATGTAGATGGCTAAAGTATTTAAAGTATATGTTAAATACTTAATAAAATGATACCAAATATATAAAACAAGGCTGATTGATATGTGCTTTCTGAACAGCCCATTCCACATTTAGTCCTTTTTTGCTGTTATAATAACCTCCACTCTTCTGAAAAGATGTTCCACTAGATTTTGTGGAGATTCAGACACAAGGGTAAAGTCAGGTACTGAAGTAGGTGAGGTGATGAGGCAGTCAGTGTTCACGATCATCCCAAAGGTGATCAATAGGGTTGAGGTCAGAGCTCTATAGCAGGCCATTCAAAATCTTCCAGTGCAAATAATATGCATGAAGATCTGTAGAGCATATCTTCATGGAGTTGGTTTTGTGCACACTGGCATTGTCGTGCTGGAACAGGTTTGATTTAGGAAGGCATCCTATACAATTGTGTACCTCCAACTTTGTGGTAAGAGTTTGGGAAAGAAGTCTCAAATGTGAGAATAATAAGGGATTTATTCGATCGATAAATGAAGCAGGATGTTTTCTGACTTCTGTTTTTTTGAGAAATTTGACACGCATTCGCATTTGAATATGGCTCAGGAGAAGCAATTAACGCTGTTGGCAATATTGCAGATGTGTGGGATGTTTGGCATGCGACTGTTCACTCAAAGAAATAGGACGTGTCTTCATGAATAAAAAACGACATACAATTCAATTCATTTTTATTTGTATTGCGCTTTTAACAATGACCGTTGTCTCAAAGCAGCTTTACACAGAGAATGTGGTGAGAAAAATGAATAAGATGTTCTTTATAAGTGTAAGTTTGTCCCACATGAGCGCGCAGGTGGCGACTGCGGCAGGGAAAAACTCCCCGAGATGGAAGAAACCTTGAGAGGAACCAGACCCAAGAGGGAACTCATCCTCGTCTGGGTTGCACCGAATGTCCATTTATTACAGATAAACAATGATGAAAACATACACCACCATTTAATCCAAACTCAGATTATGTTTGTAGTTTTGTCTTGAATGTGGACACTTGGCCATTACATCTGTATGTGTTAACTGAACATTCCATCCATATATCTATTGAGATTGATATGGTGTTGAGGTAAATATTTGCTTCAATAACAGCCATCATTGTTCTGGGAAGATTTTCCACTAGATTTTAGCTTTTGGCTTTGAGGCACAGATATTGGACAAGAGTGCAATTTGTAAATCACAAATACAGCCTTAAAAACTCCAAGCTTAGAATCTTGCTATGGTTTTTAATATGGTCCTCGGTATGACACTCTGAATTTCACATCTACGCAACATAGATATGGAGAAGCACCAAATACTTCTCCATATCTAATTACAACTAATGCAAACCAGAACTCTGTCTCCCTAAATAACAAATATCTCTATACACTCACCAGAAGTGATTACAGAACTAATAACGAAATCTGAGGACGTAATTAAATCTGGAAGTTAATGAAAAACGTGTATTTATTAATACTCATTTGGTTAATACGTTATATATAGGAAGCGAATTTGAACTCGTACACACTTCCACACTCGTATGCGAGATAGCTGTGGCACCTTCGAGCTTTTTCCAGAAATGTTGACGTTAATGCCGAGCCCGCGCGCGGAATACCGGAGAAGGAAACGCTGGCCTTATCTCTCACTGCTCACTGTGAATACGGATTCAAATCAGCAGGGGGTACAGCTGCACTCGTCATTAGCATGCACACAGAAGCACACACACACACAAACACACACACACACAATTTTTTCAAAGTAACCCACACTTCAGAAAGCAGCATTTACACTCCTCGGCATGCACGTTTCCTGTTGCGCGCACACGCATACACACACAATGGTTCATTCAACTCATTAATCATTACAACGCTTGCATCATAGCCAAACTGTATAGGTTATAGTGCAGAAACTACAGGATGTAGCTGATGTTGAAGCTCAGCAGTGTAATCTTATGGCTGAGTAACCACCGGTTAGAGCACAGTAATTAGACAGTATGGCTGAGTAGCTACAAGGCACCGCATGGAAACTAAATGCTATGCATCAAATACTTTGGCTACGGTTGAGCAGCTACAAGGTTGTAGTTGGGTAACTATACGTTACGGTTCAGTCACTTTTAGTTACAGGTTAGTAACTATAGGCTGTGACTCATTACTGAGTCCAGACTGACTCGCTTTAGAGTATAGCTCGGTTTCGGAAGAAGAAAATTGCAGGAGTGGTCGGTTATTACTTCATTAATATGTCAGTCTATTGGATGCGGTGCACTGCTTGCAGACCCGGCTCAGGAGTGTTGGGCAAGAGCGTCAATGGGACCAGGCTTCTCTCGAGTCAAAGTGGAGTCCAGAGTCCCAGCAAAGTTGAGATTAAAGGCGCTCATGCTAGAGTGCAAATCTTCTGACTCTAGAGAAAGCCAAAGGTTCCAAGCTCAAAAATCCAATTTAAAATCCAAGCTCATGAGCTCTAGAATGGGTCGAATCCAGCCCGATATCTTTGTGGAGTTGAACGTTATTAGCCAGGCAACACATCCCAAGACATTGATAACGTATTAGCTAGCATATACCCATACGCTCGAATTCTACACACATAATTCATTTGTGTCTTTTGTCAATTATATTTGTTATACAAAGCTACACTGTGAAGTTCCACCAAACTGAAATACACTTGCCCAAGATAACCTGGCTTTAGAACGTTCCAGAACTCCACTACATTGTACATTGACTTTTCTAAAAAAACGGCCTTGTAGTTTTTTTCCTGTACATGTTGTTGATTTTTTTTTTAAACAGTGAATCACGTCAGTGAGCACATATAGTCTCATGTTGAAATGAAAATGACCTGCCAATAAAGACAAAAGATAAACACACCCACACACACACACGCGCACACACACACACACACACACACACACACACACACACACACACACACGAATACACACCGTCAGGAGGGCGAGACAGCAAGAGGAGGAAATGGCTATGCTAGAGTAACACAGGCTTCCTGCAATTCTCTCTAAACCATTAGTTCTGATTGAATAGTGGAATAGACACACACACACACACACACACACACACACACACACACAATCTTTAATTTACAAACTGGAAATATATTCAATAAATTATGATTTGATCACGATTCAAGCTTTTAAAAATATGAATGTGAAGGCGCGTACAAACTATGTTTCTACACCCTCGCTTGTGGTGTCTTGTTCTTCCACTGATTTCTGAGGTAAACACATTACCTTCTGTACTGTATCTCCACTGGCCCTCAAAATAAATTACATTCTTCTCAAATGCTTTTTTGGTTTATAGCGCCATCTTGTGCCCTCTTTATAGATGTCATTTTGAAGTAAGAAGTGAGTGATCTGAGCCCTTTTCTGTTTGCAGTGGTGATAGACAAGTTGACAGACGAGGTCAGACAGGAGTCTCCATGGCTCCTGGATGATA
The DNA here is from genome assembly GCF_946808225.1 of Silurus aristotelis. NCBI lineage: Eukaryota > Metazoa > Chordata > Actinopteri > Siluriformes > Siluridae > Silurus > Silurus aristotelis. The sequence continues at coordinate 22,082,622 of NC_139590.1, forward strand.
TTGTGATTTGTGGTGAGAGTATGGAGCAGGTTGAGAAGAGCCTGGAGAGGTGGAGGTACACGCTGGAGAGAAGGGGAATGAAAGTCCGTAGGAGTAAGACAGAGTACGTGTGTGAATGAGAGGGAGAGCAGTGGAGTGGTGCGGTTGCAGGGAGAAGAGGTGGAGAAGGTGGAGGAGTTCAGGTACCTGGGGTCAACAGTGCAAAGTAATGGAGAGTGTGTTAAAGAAGTGAAGAAAAGAGTGCAGGCAGGGTGGAGAAGAGTGATAGCAGGAGTGATTTGTGATAGAAGAGTATCTGTGAGAGTGAAAGGGAAAGTTTATAGGACTGTGGTGAGACCTGAGATGTTGTAGGTTTAGAGACAGTGGTGTTGAGTAAAAGACAGGAGGTGGAGCTGGAGGTAGCAGAGCTGAAGATGTTGAGGTTTTCGTTGGGAGTGACGAAGATGGACAGGATTAGAAATGAGTTCATTAGAGGGACAGCACATGTAGGACGTTTTGGGGTATAAAGTGAGAGAGGTTTGAGAGGTTGAGATAGTTTGGACATGTGCAGAGGAAGGACATGGGGTATGTCAGTAGTGCCAACCTATATAAATATAAATATATGAAATAGACAAAAGTATGTCCTTTTTGAAAATCCCATTCTACATTTAGTCTCCATTTGATGTTATAATAACCTGTGGAAACATGTTAGTAAAGTTGGATACTGATGTAGAGGAACTGAGGGGCCTTGAGGTTCCAATTAATACCAAAGGTAAAGTGTTAATTCTTAAATGAAGTGTAAATTTAATGCTACTGCACCCAAAGACGTCCAAAAGACGGTTTGGGGGGGAAGAACCACATATGGTAGTAAGACTTGTTGACTTTTGACCAAATAGCCAAATTCATTCCTTATTAAAGCTTTCGTTTGTTTTTCCTTTTTTTTGTTAAGATTCCTGCTAGTACAATTACTCACTATACTACATTGTGTACATACTTAGTTGTAGCTCATTATTCAAGTCTCTCATCTGCAAAGAATGCGTTTCACACATAAACACGCTTTCACAAAAGATTTTATCCAATACTTTTATTGTGAATGGGGGAACAATGCGTTTCCTGCCGTAACAGAAACGAAACCCTAAAACATAAACGCTGCTTTTGGTCGTTTCAGTGGCGCCGAATCGGAGCTCTGGAGGATCAGGATTCGACTATTAATGACATTAATATTTACGGTAGTTTCTTCTACCTGACCACAATCCTCTTCAGACGGTCTGAAAGAAACCGCGTTTTGTCAGTTTGCTTCATACGTTTAGTTTTCGGAGCACGGTTTATGTCTCCTTTGCCAGTTCGCGTTCACTTAGCAGTCTGCGTGTGGTAACGTGAACGTGGTTAGCAGCATGATGGCAAGTTAATCAAACAGAACAACATCACGATTTTAGTTCAAGTGTCTTCCTATACGTTTTTTTTTTCCAAGATAAATAGATGACGTGTGTTTTGATCGCAGTATATCTCTAACGTCCTGGAAGTGATCTGAGAAGAAGACGTCGTCTCGAACCGATCAAAAGAAAGGAGAAGAATAGTGTATGGACTAAGACTAGACACATGGACATGAAGAATTTTGCTTGGCACCCCTTTTTGTTATTTTTGGCAAGATCTAAAAGGGGCAAGTGATCTAAAACTGTCCACGTAACGGTGCTTTCTTGACATTTAAGTAGCGCTGCTCGGAAAAGCAACTCTTTGGCGTGCGGGTTTGGTTCGATGGCGAGGCGTCGGAGGGGAGCTGCGTTCGCTCTCCGATTCCGAGGGTTCCGTTTCAGCCTGTGGAGAGCCCGTGTCCCCGACCAGCTCCCGCAAGAACTTAAACTTGGACAGGAACAGCTGCCACACCACATACCATCCTGCAAACAAACAGCAGATCGGGTTAAAGTTGAGTCACTTAAAGCGATAAAATCAAACAGTACAATCTTTTATTGTATCATAATCAGCATTATTACCCTAAAAAACACTGATTCCAGAGCACTGAGTATGACTTTCCTTCCAAACTACATTCTCGCTCATTCCAAAGCATATGGCTTGAGTTTGAGCACAGAATCAGGGATCAATTTTCTTTTGGTTCACAATGATTTGTGGTTTGTCTCTTGGATTTAAAAAGCAGAATTGTGTTAAAATTCAATAAGTGTCTGAAAATGATCGGCAATGGAGCGAAGCTTTTTTTTTTATATACCGTATTTTCCGGACTATAAGCCGCTACATTTTCTCACGTTTTGAACCCCGCGGCTTAAACAACGAAGCGGCTAATTTATGGATTTTTCCTGGGGTTTTCTCGGTTTCACAAACTTCAAGCCAAAAAAAACTGTACCCAATAAAATTAGACCAATAAAATTGCGGAACGGGTTCAGGTGAACCAATGAAACTCTTTATATTAAATCAGATGCGCTCCCACTGAATCGGGCCGCACCACATCATAAATATGGATGCGGTTCCTCTGACGTTTGACCTGCCGCTCACTCGGACTGTCTACAGGAAATGCGACTCATTCGTCACGCTGAAAACAACCGGGCATGAAAACGCACTTCACCTGTGTTCTGAGCTGCACGGCATCGGGAGAAAAGATTCACCGATGGTTATTTTTAAACGCACGACGATGCCGAAAAAAAAACTCTCGAGAGAAATAGTTGTGAAAGGAAGGAGGAAGACAGTGAACAATGACTTTCTTGGTAGGCTACTGTTTAGATACAAGCCGTGTAACAGACACTGTCTTTTATTAAAGCCTGTGTAAAGTTCATTAGTTTCAGTGTAGACTGCGGTTTATAGACAGGTGCGGCTTATTTATGCTCAAAATAAAAATCTTTGTCAAATTCAGTGGGTGCGGCTTATATTTGGGTGCGTTCAATAGTCTGGAAATTACGGTATATATATATATATATATATATATATATATAATGGCAGCTTGTGTGTGTGTTTCGGTGACCTTTTAAAAACTGAGTGATGTGTGAACTTTAACCACTGATTGTGTCTGTAATGTAACATCAGAGTTATAGTCCTGTCTGTCAGCACACACTGCAAGCACACACACACACACACACACACACACACTACTCTATACTGGACTATAGAGGTGATCAAATACATTTTAGTTATTAGAGTTAAACAGATCTACCTGTTAGAATGTGATATATGGGGAGGGAGCATGGGAACAAGTCATGTTGGAATAGATTTGTGACGTCACCCGTGAGCTTTAAGGGGGTTGTGTAGTTTTATGTAGGTAGTTTCAACTGATCTGATGAAGGATCTTAAAGTCTTACCGAAGAGCATGAAGAGAAGCACGCAGATCAGAGTGGCCACGATGACCAGCACGGTCAAGCCCAGACTCTGCCACATTCTCCCTCTGTCTTTCCCTCTGTGTCCTGTTGAGCAAAACAAAACACACTCTTTCAGCACCTATAATGTCTTATGATGTCACATCTGATCTGCTGCTGAACATCATCATCATCCTCATCAGTCGCACACAGTTATGAAAAGCAGGCGTTTTATAAATATACGTCTATTAAATGAATAAAACTCTTACAGTCCACTGTTTCCTCACGGGGACGAACACGGGTCATGGAAGGTCTGATGATCTGCCTGTATTAAGCGGTCTACATAACTACGACACGTTTACAGGAATAAAATAAATAAAGATTTCCCGAACACAACTGTACGAGTTGCAGACAACAAAACAAACCGGAAGTTCGTGACTCGGAAGTAGTCATGAGACGCGCGCGCCTGTGACTGGTGGGAAATGTAGTTCCCTGAGTTTGTCGCGCAAAGTATGTGCACTATGTGGTTTCTGGATCTGTAACGGAAACATTATTCGTACCTCGCGTGTTAGCAAAATGCGTCTTCAAACACTTTTAACAAAAATTTGTATTTGTATTAAGAGAATCACTACTAAAGAACTATTTCCGCGTTGAGATGATACTGCGCATGTCTGGTCCTAAAGGATTTCCGGTGGCACCATATTTAAAGCACAGACCTATCAAAACAAAATGACTAACACGCCCTTTTTCAGCCTAGCTCAAATAGATAAGATATTTATAAAATCTAAAAAAAAAAAAAAAAAAAGATCATGAAGTGGAATTACCAAATCGCTTAAATCAAATGTTGAGGAAACAACTTTTCACTTAGAATATAAATTATTTACCTGAAGTACAGTGTTAGACGTGTAAAATTATCTGGTTGAGACCGAGTGAGTCTACACGAGAGTAGCCGTATAGATTTATTGTAGTCTGAAAAAGTCAAAAACATTTGGTTATACAATGTGGATGATGTTTATCTTGTGTTTGGTGAAGGCTGCAGACCAGGAACATCCCCCAAGAGCTGCCGTTTTGGAGATGCTCTGACTCAGACGTCTAGCCACTTAACTTACTCAAATCTTTGCGCTTGCCCATTTTCTCTTTTTCTAAAACATCAACTTTGAGGACAAAATGTTCACTTGCTGCCTAAAATATCCTATTTACTAACAGCTGCCATGATGAAGAGATAATCAGTGTTATTCACTCACTGGTCATAATGTTATAATGTTATGCCTGGGCAGTGTATGTACGTATGTGTGTATATCGGGGCTTAGAACGTAACCTGCACGGGTTCTGAAAATCCACATATTTTGGACGCACCCCCGCGGTCACTTAATGTCAATGTAATACAATAGTGTTTTAAAAAATTTTATGAAATGTGTTAGTGAAAACATAGTTTAAAATGTTATTCCTAACGTTCCTGAACATTCAGTCCTGCTGAGGATTCCTGCCAATTTTAAGATAAACTTATAGAAAAAAATAAAAAATTACATATTATAAAACTGGCGAAAGTTTTATATGTAATTTTTGCACCTAAATAAAAAAAAAAAAATGGGTCTAAAATGATAAAAGAAAACCCAATCTGATTTACAGTTACCACCCTGAGAATGACACGAATGGAAGTCAGGGATAATCCACAACCACATGTAATGTATGTCAGAGATTTGAAGAACTCCCTGATGCTTCAGCTTATACCATAAAAATGACACAAGTACAGGTTTATACAAACTGTCATCAATTTTCACAGTTAAAAATGACTAAATGATAAAAAAAAAAAGAGGTTCATTAGATGGAGAGTTCTGCCTGTTCTAAATTATACACTGATAAAGTTGTGCCAAAAGATTGCATTTACTTAAATGCACTTCAGCAAACAGTGAAAAAAATGTGAGAAAGAGCGTTTTACGTATGTGTATCTGTGCCGCAGCTCTACTTAGAACGAAGCTGTTGGTGTTCACTCCTGGTGCCATTTTTCATTACAGTATATTTCCTATTTTAAGGTTTTCTTCAATCTTCAATTTAGCTCAATAAGGTGATTAGGAAATGTTTACAATAGCTGTCTCATTCCGTATAGAACCGTCTCTGAATGTTACACTATAAGAAAAGATACACCATATCTACTCAATAAAAATGAGGCAACAGATTACAAGCAATATTATGAAGTAAAAAACATTTCGTACTTTGAACTAGAAATCTCACTGACATTCATGGGATAAGAGTCCAAATCAGTGCTAACTTACAAACATAGCACTTTTAGATGTGCAATTCCCAAGCTCTGTAGAAGCTAAACATTGTGTAGCAAAACATGTACACTGCAACTACAGTCTCATTTTCAAGCCAGAAGTTTGCTCACGCATTTCAAACCAGAACTTTGAAAAGGACAAAATGCTGATACTCCATAATGGCATGTGCCAAAACATAATTAATAAAAGTACTAATTAAACAGAGTAAAATACATTTGTACTTTGAACGTACAACAATTGAAATGTCACAACATTCGTAGGACAAAACAGTGCCAACTTACATACATAGCACTTTCAAATGTGCAATTCTCAAGCTCTGTAGAAGATGAACATTTCAATTTCATTTCAAGCCTGAAGTTTGCTCTCGAGGGACTGGACTTTGTTTGAAAGCTTTGAATCATCCAGTTCCAAGAAAAGTTTTTGGAACACCTCAAAGGTGTACTTCAGCTGTCTGGGATAATCGAGATTCAGCACGTAGGTCAAGCCAAGGAGGACAGAGCAAGCCCTTGCAATATCTCCAAGTCCTCTGATGACTTCCACGCCCTCTATGATGATCCCAATGTTCTTTGGGCTGTTGCTTGTAGAAGCTCCAGGCTTTGGGGTTACAGTAATGGCCATTATGACTTGTTCAAGTTCCTCCAAGTTCCCAGTGTCCTGCAACATGAAATTGTTATTGTCTTAGTATAAAACTAGAAAATAAATTTTTATTGTTTTCGTAGCTTATAAATCTATTTTATTAGATTTTATTGTCTCGCAGGCCTTGGTGTCAAATTTTTTATTGTTTTGTTTTTTTCTCTATTCCGCTAATCAGATATGAAACAGTATACTGTTACTAAAATGTTTTCAGCTGTAAAATGAGAGTGTTTGTGCCATTTGAATTTGAATTCCTCCCCTCCTGCTAAAGTTGCGTTAGCTAACTAGCTCAAGTGCTGGCTGCTAATAGACTGACTTCACCTGGATTTAGCTACGTTAACTTCACATTTGCAAGTTGCAATAAAACAGTAAAACAACAGAGAGAAGTTACGTTACCTGTCTCGGGAAAACGATCTCCACACACGAGAAGTAAAGCTTACGGAAGTGCGTCAAGTGCCGTCTGAAATATAAGATGCTTTTCCAGCGATAACCCCAAATATTGCTCTTTATGGAACCTTAAAATAAAACCCAATGTACTCATTTACGCAATTTCATAAAAACCTACTGAGGATATGATCTTAACACGCAAAAAACCTAGGAACCATGATAGTGAAAATGCTAACATTAACTTGAATTCACTCAATATCTCCATTTGGGATTAGATAAATATAATGCTTAAGTTTTATTTAACTGCAATGGGTAGATTTTATTCCAAACATTTTTATTTGAAATGTAATTAAATACAAAATCAAAAACACAATTATATAGAATACATTTGAACCAAAAACATTAATTCAAATCTACATGACCACAGAATCATTTCTTACAGTGTACTATGGTTACTTTCTTTTATAAGGAAGCACGTTTATTTAAAACCGAGTCCTGAAAATGACCTGCGTGCTCAACATTCTAATTTCACATGTTCCAGCCAATCAGAATCGAGTTGTTCCTCTTATACCACTGCAGGTTTGGCAGCAAGTCCAATTTTCATTTGATCAGAGAATGTCACTCTTATTGGAGTTGAATAAGAAAGAAAGCTCAGCTTGACATGTTACCAGGAAACTAGAAAATCGTAATCTCATGAAACTTTCACCTGGTGGAAAACACAACCGCATGAACCTGAAGAACTTTTAGAGAAAATGTATAAATTTTTGAAGCTACTGTCGTTATAGGATTTGAAGCAAAAATATTTATTTCATAACGAGGATTGCAACATAGAGAAATTATCAATGAAAAAATCCATAAAATCAAAACACGCACGTGTATAGATATGCTATATATATAGATTAATCCAAGTACACATCAAGTTTTACACGTCAAACCAGATTGAAGCTGCAGACTGGGTTTTTCAATGACAACGACAAAATAAGCCAAATGTTAAGATAAAGTTCCTGTCGTAATGAGAGAGTGCACTGTTCCATTTAAAACCAAACTGTATGACATTAAACGCTAATTGGTGCTTTTTTATTGTTATGACATTTGCTGAAAATTGCTTTGGCGAGAGATAGAGAGAGCTCTCATCTCAGATCTTTCATCTCATCTCCAGGGTGTCGAGCCACAGGAGCTGAGTGCGGCACTATTGCAGCTCCATCAGAGGTCGTGTGGTTCCATGGTTGATGACGGTGGTTTTGGTTTCAGAGCCGGAAAGTGATGGTGTGTTACAGGTCTGTGGTGTTGAGTGACGGGTTGTCGAAGGTGAGGACGGAACCCTCCGAGCTTTTCTTATTCCCTCTGTGAGCCAACGCTGCACCCAGTGGCTCGATGTACGAAGAGTCGGCGCCATTTTTCTTTTCTTCCTCAATGGCCTAGTAAACACAGCACACAATTATTTATCCTCTATTAATACGTGCCTTTTTCCGAATATAGACAACTTTATCTGGTTAAAGCCAGCCATTTATCCATCCATCCATCCATCCATCCATCCATCCATCCATCCATCCATCTACGTATTTTTGCCAGCTAGAAATCCATGTATCCTCCATCCATCATGTCCAGCAAGTTATCTTTTTATTTATCCGTTCATTTATCCACCCATTTACCCATCAATTCATTCATCATAGTTAGCTAGTTGTACTTTTATCTATCCATTAAACAAATCAGCATCGCTAGCTAGTAATCCATTTTTCAATCCACCTATTCATCCATCCATTCATCCCTTCCGCCCTCCCCTCATCAATCCATCCATTCGTGTATTCAAGCTAGATACATGTCCGTTTATTATTCCATTCTTTCAGATTATACCTAGCTACATTTTCATTCATCCAACCATCCATCCATCAATGTTTTATAGCTAGCTGGATATATATCTATTCATCCATCCATCCATTCATTTATTCGTTCACCCATCCATCAATTTATTCATCATAGTTTGCATGTTATACTTTCATCTATCCATCATTCAATTCTGCATAGCTAGCGGAAATTATCCATTTATCCAATTATTCATTTATTAATTTAGTCATTCTTCCAGCTGTCTGTCCATCCTTTCGTCCGTCTATGCACCACAGTCAGCACGTCATCCCTTTTCATATATTTCATATATTTCATATATTTTCATATATTTGTCAATCCATCCAGCACTAGCATTTACAGCTTAATCTACACAATTCTGCACGTTTTATACACACACTCTATATTTTATTTGGGTTAATAAGTTGTTACTGTATTAATGTTTGTTGGTTTTCTTTTTTTTTTTTCTTTTTTTTTTTTTACCATCATTGGCATTGTGTCCTTGTCCCCCATATTCATATCCACGTTGATGGAGTCCAGAGAATTGAGGCTACAAACAGAAATGAAGAGCATATACACACGATCAGAATCACACCACATTATAATGCCAGGCTATAAAAATAAGATAAAATGGCCGATTCTGTGAGCTCAAAGTATATTGTGATTTATAGTCACCTCTCTCTGTCTGCACTGGACGCCTCCTCGTCGAAGCCGAGGTCTGTGGAAGCGTCGATGTTCAGGTTGAGGATCGGATTCGCCCTAAGCAACAAACACCAGCACAGAAAACACGTTGAGTGGGTTAAGAATCATAGTACTAACTAATCTTACACTAGCTAAGACTAGTTAGCTAGTCAGTAGATGGCTAAATATCTAGGTGTTAGCTAGTAGGGAGTTGCTAGTCAGCTAGCTTCCCCCAATATGTGGTTCTTCACAAGACTGTTACCACAAAGTCAGAGGCACACAATTGTTTGGGCTGTACAACCCATACATGTTCCAGCATGACAGTGTACACAAAGCCAGCTCCATGTAAATCTGCTTTGCATGCGTGGGAGTCCTGCTATGGAACTTCTACCCTATTGAACACCTTTGGGATGAATTGAACGTTGACTGCACCCCAGGCCAATATTACACACTAGTAAAATTTTTTAGCTAGTTTTCCAATATATGAGTATGAAGAATATATACCTTGTATAGTATATACAAAGATATCTCACCCCTCTCTGGTGTATTTGTTGGTTCCAGGAACAACAGGCCCTTCCTTTTGGAACTCATTAGCCACCATGGCTGCCGTGTTCATGGCTTTGGCTGCCTTCAGCTTTGTTTTGTACCTGGAAGAGAAATGCAAATGAAACGAATTGTAATCCTCAATCGATGTCAATCAATTGCAGTGATATTAATATAACTAAGAGCAGGATATTGCTGAGCAATGGATTATATGATGAGGTCACAATGATGGGATAATAGAAATAATATGAAGTCATGTACTGAAAAACAGAAAGGTTCAATCATTTATAACCCCCTCCCCTAATCCAGGTCATTTTCCCAGAAGTCTGTGAGGTCTTACTTTTTCCTAATGCACACCAGCGACGTCATGGTGACGATCAGGACGATCACGAGCCCTGCCACTAATCCCAACATGACGAACAACACTGGGTTGTTTTCTTTTTCCGTCTCGCCGCCTGCCAACTGCGAAAGCATCAACAGCACTAAGCAAACTCGACCTCCTACCGTGCCACATATTATAACAGAATTTCTAATTTCTTACAATGCTGGTGAGGCCGTACTGCTGCAAGAGGACACCGTACTCTTCATAAACTTGCTGTGAGTTCAGGATCTTCCCCACATCCTCTGAGGTGAGGGCGGTCCCATTTACGAACACGAAGTACGCCTCTACGAGGGTCGTCACTTTTCTGGGAAAAGTAAAAAAATATCAAGTCTATCAATGGTATCCAATGTAATGTAGTGACTTGCAATGTAATGTGACTCTAAACGGATAAAAGTGTGTACGATAAAACTGATTATTTGTGGGTTTTTTATAAATATATCTTTCATATGAAAAGGAAAAACATTTAGTTGTTTTTTCCCAAAAATTGTTTTACCAAAAATATAAAAAGTAGCATAATTTAAAGAAAGCTTATATAAAAATATTGCTTAAAAAAAAAAAAGAAAAGATCCTGTATCCTAATCATATAACATGATCATTATAATACCAATAACCAGACCCTTCTCCATACATATGAGTAGGACTCATGTAGGATAATTGCACGTCATCTATAGTTACCTCTGTGCAGCTTCGCTCGCGTCAGGTGTGACTTTAACAATGTGCACCATCGCGTGCGTGGCTCCCACCAGGGCCCTGAAAAACATCGCACACCGTATTACCATTTCACCTCTTCAGCCATGGATAAGTAGCTGTAGCTCGTACGCTGCATTTTTGCAACACTCACGATCTGATGTACGGCAGGTTTTCGTTGACTTGGCCTACAGATGAGTCGAAGCGGAGGCTGACCTTGTAAGACTTGTCCACTGTGATCAGCTGCAGAAAAGGCAAAAAAATTCAGGCATTGGTCAAAGATTGTCCATCAGATTCATTTATTTTGTTGTTTCCATCCCAGAAATGTTTCGCAGGCTACCGTCTTCAACGAGCGCGCACACGCTCTTCACTGTTTTGATGATGGTGCGACTGTGCCCCGTCGCCAAGGTTGTAGACTTCAGGGTTAGGAAGTGGACTACATAAAAACATTTCCATGTTCTGGTGAAATCAATTTTTACCTTCATTTTTAGGTAGAGGGGTTGAAGTATATTAATTAAAAAAATGTATACGTTTGCTTCACTTTTGGTGGGTAAAAGACAGTAGTGAGAAGGTTGAATTGCAGTCAAGGTGATTACCTCGAGTATCTCGTTTGTACTGAAATTGCCGTTAATTGCCGCCACAGTCACCAAGTACTTCCCCTGTTTATCAGCTTCCAGGCTGTTTTTAGATCTGAGACAGAAGCAGAACATTGTGATGAACAGATTTTTTCACATTGGTTTAAGTCTCAAAAATGGAGTTTATTATTATTATTTTAATAACAGCTATGGTGCTTTTCATCTTTGAATTTTTTTATTATTATGTGTTTCTATAATAATAAAAATGTGAAATGTGTATTTTTTCGTATTCTAAGGGTCTCCCTGTTTGTGTAACTATAGAAAACCCCTAAAAAATGGAGCAGGTTTAAGCAGGTGGATTTGTATTTTTACTTGAGTACAGATCGGGTCAATTTCTCACCAGTTTCTGACTATTCACGATGGAGAATTGGACAGTAGTAATCTTACTTGATAACGCCTCTGTAGTTCCCCTCAGCATCCGGCTGCTCGGTGTCGGCGTAGAAGATCAGGTCTGTTGGCTGGGGCTTGTCGTCTGGGTTGGTGCTGGCAAACTCCACTAAAGTGACCTGAAATTCAATCTTCTTATTCTCTCCTGAGTCTCTGTCCCTGGCCTTTAGGAGAGAGAACAACAGTACGAAGATGGAAATTCAAATACAGATAGGGGGATACCTGACATATGTGGTTTGTCCCCAAATTGTTACCGTAAAGATGAAGACACACTGTTGTATAGGATGTCTTTGGATGTGGTAGAATGAATTTTCCCTTCACTTAAACTAGGAGACCTAAACCTGTTCCAACATGACAATGTCCTGGTGCACAAAGCGAGTTCCATAAATATATGCTTTACATGGGTTGGAGTGGAAGATCTCCTGCTATAGAGCTTCAAACCTACTGAACACCATTGGGGTGAATGTAAACCCTGATTGCAACCCAGACCTTCTCACCTCATCTACATCAATACCTGACTTTACTAACACCCATGTGGCTAAATGAATCTCACAAACCTCCACAAGCACACTCCAAACTCTAGTGTAACAAGAGTGGAGGTTATTATAGCAGCAAATATGGATCAAATGTGGACTGGAATATTCACAAAGCTCATAAGTAGATAGTCATTCTAATAGTCAGGTGTTCACAGGTGTTTTTTTGTCCATAAAGTGTTTAATAAAAAGCATAAAAAGTACTTACATACACCTGGGCCACGCTCTTGTCTTGCTCGATGTTCTCAGAAATTAGGACTAAAAGATGGAGGTTTGAAAGATTAGTAGGTTTTTTTTCATATGTAAAAAACAACAAATTTTGTTGTAGTATATTGAAGTAATAATAATAATAATACACAAGAAAAACATTAGCAACTGAAAACCTAAGTTGCATTAATTCCTGGAATTTATTTGATTAAAAATATTCTTAGGAATTACCAAAAAATTCCTGGACTTGAATGAACTCAGGGGCGTTGTCATTCACGTCAATAATATTGATCATGACTGCACCTGAAAAAGATGGTGACATCTGTTTCAAAATCCTGATTTAACTTGCTTTAAGCGAAAGAAAAGTAGTCGAGTTGCTGAAATCATTGGAGAAAATGTACATGATTATAATTTGAGATACCAATGGGTTTGGAAATTTTAAGGTTTTGTGCTGTGAGATAAGACCTTGGTGGCCACAGTATATTGTGAATTAATCCCAACATGGCAACCCTCTTGAAAAAACTCAAATGTCCTATCAGTTGCGGGGCAGCACAATTCCTGCCCCAGTGAGTCTCAATTAGTATGCAAACTGGGTACAATGGAGTAGCAAGCGCAAAAATCTATGTATATACAGTATCTTTTAAATCTTGTGACTTACCTTCTGTGCTGTTTCTCCCCTTCTCTGTGTAAAGGTCCACCACCCGCGCCGTCATGTTCACCCGTTTGCACTCCTCATAATCGATCGGTATACCTTCAGCGGTCATGATGGTCCCGTTCAGCTCCAGCGTGAACCATTGCTCCTTGCATGGAGCCCACGTCAAGTTGCAGTGGCATGAGGTGGAAACAAGCTCGTAAACCAGCAAGTGTTTCGTGTCCAGGTCACGGCCAACAATGGTCCCCAGTTCCGTCCCAGCTGGCGCGTTCTCTTCCACCTCCATCGTTATCCCGGAAGGGAAAATAGGTGGCGTATCATTTACATCTAGCACCACTATATGCACCGTGCACGTCGCGGCATTCCCGTCCTGATCCGTGGCCTCGATAATCAGCGTGTAACGCTTGTTATCGCTTTCGTAGTCCAGTGCGACATCGGGGTCCACCCTGATTTTACCACGGTAATCTGCACCATCAGGCTCCGACACGCACAGGAAGGTGCCTCCGGCGCCACTCTTAATGCTGAAGGATATGCGATTGTTGTAGTTGGTTTGATCGCCATCGGTTGCGTACACGTAACCCACAGTGGCTCCTGTTGCAGGAAGAGAAAGGTGGCAGATTTTTTCACACTTTGTCTTCTAGTGTCAACATTTGCATCAAGAAGAATCGCAACAAACATCTAAACGACCCAATAAAGCGATATGGCAGTGCCGGAGCAATCCGAGGCCTTTAGAATGGCCGCACAATCGGTGCAAAGTTGCTTATTTCAACGAGAATACAACATTTCTGCTACAAATTTACCAAGGTTATTTTTGCTAGCAGAAGAAAAGACTCAGCTATGAGTATATAACCCCCAAAACACAGCACACATTAACTATAGCCCCCAACAACAATTTAACCCTAAGACATACACAAACAAAAGCAACTTGCCTCTTTCGCTTTCGTTCACAGAAAAGGTGTATTCTGATTGCAGGAACACAGGTGAGTTGTCATTTTCATCCTGGACTCAAACGAATAATTAAGACATGAAATCAAACATAATCTACAGTCAGCAGTACTGCAAGTGTACGATTAAAAAAAACCGCTGAGAAGAAAAAGAGTTTCTAATTCCTAAAATTACTTAGACTATATGCAAAAAATTTGAGACACATGACTTTTCCAGCCATGTGTTGGTACAACAGTTATATCGGACTTGTACCTGAATGCTCTTGTTGCTAAATGAGCACAAATCTCCACAAGCACACTCCAAAATCTAGAGCAATATCTTTCCAGAAAAGTGAAGGTTATTATAAAGTAAACGTGGAATGGGATTTTTTTTTTAAAAAAAGCACTTAGGAAACTCTATAAACTCTTTTTGAAACTTTTTTAAAAGTAAAAAAAAATAGCGTAAATAGCGTAGTTTATATAAGAAACCTGACAGTGTAAAAAAGTGCACCATTTCAGTCCTGAAAGTGCCTCAAAAAATCAAAAAAATCAATATATACAAACATTTCAATAAAGAAATCCTGCCAATTTTACACAAAGGTGTTAAAAATTGATTTGGCTTCTATATGCTATATCTATACTATGTACTATGTATATAATGTATTCTAAAGGGCGTAAACACTCACGTCGACATTGATTATGAATTTCACCCACGAGGAGTGAGGCGGCGTTCCCATGTCAGTAGCCGTCACGTTCAGTGTGATCACCCCGTTCAGAGTGATGTTGATGTCTTCTCGGTCCAGTGTACCTTTGCTCCTTATTTGGCCGGTTTTCTCATCGATGGTGAAGTTGGTACTGTATTCACCAGGTTCAATGCCGTACTTGATCGCGCTGTTGTTCGAGCCTGGCTCGTCATCGTCTCGAGCCTACACAAAGATCCAAACGTCATCAGAGTCCTAAAACTGTTTTTTATTTATTGAAAAATCGAATCTTGTATATGGGTTCGATACATGGAGTTTTCATGCATCAATCAATTTAGCAATTTGCAGAATTTTCAGTAAAAAAAAATACATGTGTAACATAAACTATATACACAAAAGTATTGGGACATGTTTTTTCCTTAATGCTTATGAAGGATCACATGAAGTCAGAAATCAAGTGTCTCAAATAAATATATGCCTCAGTTCTATTTCCTCTCACCTCGACTCGATAATCCACCGCTTGGTTCTCACGAACGAAGATCTCGTACGGATCCCGGAGAAACTGCGGCACCTGGTCGTTAATGTCCTTGACGGTGATCTCCAGCAAGGTGGTGCCCACATTCCCCGTGGTGTCTCGGGCCTGCAGTGTGGCCGTGTATGAGCTCTTCCGCTCACGGTCCAGATCGTTTCCATTTATTACGTAAACGGTCCCGTTGGTTTCGAAGACATTAAATAAAGTCCGTCTGCGTAAGTAAAAATAAATGAAGGAAAGGAAAAGCTGTTACTGAAACTCGGTTAACTGAGTTTAAACAGAGAATTAGTAATGATTATAGGAATACACAACTGTTGCGTTAGATTTTTTTTTACATTGTGAGAGATTGAGATTTTAAGAGCGACAAATGTACGCAGGAGTTTAAAACCAATCCAATCAAACAGATATATTTAATTGAAACTGATACACTGCATCTGAATTCTAGTGTCTGACACCTTTATGGTACATACATGTTGTCAGGAAGCAGCGTGTATTTAATGAGGCCGTTGTCCAGTTCGTCCTTGTCTGTCGCCTGAAGGACACAGAATGATAGAAGTAAGTAAAGCCAGATCCACAGCCTAGGTCCAAACTGAGACTAATCCCAAAGTGATACTATGTTAAAACTGATTCTATACATCAAATGAGACTAAACTCAAAATGATACTAAATGAAAATGAAATGAAATGAGACTAAATCCAGACAGAGATCACAACCAAAGTGATGCCAAAACCAAACTGAGTCTAAGATCAAATTTAGACTGAGACTGAGACCAAGCCCAAATTAATTGCAAGCTCAAACTGAGAATAAACCCAAACCCAGGCCAGGCCCAAACAGATAAAAAGCCCAAACTGAGACTAAACCCAAATTGGGACATGTCCTTCACTTCAGTGCAAACTAATATGTAGTCCAAATTTAGACTTAACCCAAGCTGAGAATAAACCCAAACTACTTTTCAAGCCAAACTAACACTAAACCCAAACTAAAAATAAATCTGAACACAAACTGAGTCCTTAACAAGACTAAACCAAATTCTAAACTCTAAATGCAAATGATATTATTCCAAACTGAAGCTAAATATAAATGGCGACTAAAGCCTAACTAATCTTCAAAACAAGCATAGATACCAATCCAAAAACTTACATTGAGCCCCAACTAATATTATGCCCAAACATCTAAACTAAGACTAAGCTTAAACCAGGGATTAAACCAAAACATAAGCCACACTCCACACATACCATAATAGTGCCCAAGATGAAGCCATTCTCACAATGTTCTGGCACAAATAAATCATACAGATGTTTTTCAAATGTTGGGATGTTATCATTGATGTCGTTGACTGTAATGGTGACTGTAGCTGAAGACACAAAACTTGAGTTTCCTTTATCCATTGCCACCACCTACAGAATCCAAAAGAAAGCCATAAAATGTTCAACTGATCAGCAAATTATGATCTTGTTGGCGTATTGTGCTGCTCCAATCCACTGCTTTTGTTTACACTCCAACCTGCACAATCATTGTCTTGTTTTTCTCGTAGTCCACAGCGGCTGAGTCTTTGATCAGGATCTGCACGGCTTGGTCCGACATGTCTTCTTTGGGAGAGACCGAAAACGCTTCCTTATCCGGTCCCTCCAGGTGGAGCAGGAAACGGCTGTTCTTATCCTGAAAGCAGTAAATAACATGCAATAATGCAATCAAGTTCATATTCATAATAAATTCAATAGTTTGTATTTACATGAATCATTATTTCAATGAGTGATTTCTATATGATCAAACATATTAGACAGTCTGGGACACGGGGACATCCTCCAGTCTGTCCTTCTAAAGCCCGAGCATGAGCTTCATCTCACCGCATCTATATCTTTGACCCTCATGTTTAATCCATTGACGGACAGGCCGACGGACGTGTGCTCGTCCACTTCGCCACTGAAGTCGTTCGTTTCTGTGCACACGTCTCCTTCACACTTGTAAAACAGAGGCCACTGGTCGTTCACGTCGTCGATCAAGATGTCGAGCTCGGACGTGGTGCTCGCACGGACGCCGTTCACATTCAAATTAGATTCAGTGGCCTGGGAGAAAAACAGTCATAAAAGAAGGAATTGAGCAGCTGTGTGTACGTGCGGCATCTAACTGGAAGTAATCAGTGTATATAGAATGTTTATAGAGTACGTAAGATTGTTGACCTTCACAGTAAGTTTAACATTAGCGTTAAATTCCAGCAAGGCCTCTCGGTCAATGTCGGTCATGACGGAAACGACGCCGCTTTCTGGATGTATTTGGAACAGACCGATCACACTGGAGTCTGTTAAACAAAAAAAGAAGTGTAGTTTACAATCTACACTGCAAATTTCAATGCTAATTATTATTATGCTAAAATGATGTATTTTGCCCACAATAACTTTCACTCATCAGTTAGCTTTACGTAATCACAATAAAGCCTTTGTTTTATGTTCATACACTATTTTGTTCTCGTCACGCTAACTTCAATCTGCATTACGACCTGTTCCTGACATACTGTAGCACCATGATATTTATTCCCCGTTAAAACACTGAGAAACACATGTAAAAAAAAACTAGTTATTCATAACCTCAAGAAGAAATGATTTCACCTTCAATGGTGTAACTGATGACATCATTGACCCCTGTGTCTGGATCTCTGGCTACAACTTTGAACACTGATGTCCCCTGGGAATGGAAATATCAACAACGTTTGGGCAACATTAATTTGTATTTATGAATCAAAAAAAGACAGAAAAAATATTTTAAGAGTTCATATATCCTTTTACAAACATTGAGAGAAGAAGATGCTGGTACGTACCACAGGTAAATGCTCATCCACACGAGCTGTATTTGGGAGATTTAAGAACTGAGGGTTGAGGTCTGGTACATCAATTATTGTTATGAAGGCAGGGGTGGTGGACCACTGAACGTAGTGGGGATCGTCATGAAGTGGTCCACCGCCATCCTGAAGTGATTAACATTTGAAAAGCTGGGATTAGCATGATGTTAAAATTCTAAATCGAGACCTTATGTGCTATCTGTCACTTCAGCTCCCATCATGATTCTGAACATGGGCACCAATTTCCAATCACACCAAAGCGATTGGAACGAAGTTTGTCATTGACAACGAGAAGACACAACCCTACCTAAGCAAGAAGTCTAAAGACCAAGCCGAGTCTAAACCAAGAACGTCAATGGACGTTTTGTTTCACCCAGATGAGAATGGGTTCTCTTCCGAGTGTGGATTCTCAAAGGTTTCCTCCTTTTATGAAGTTTTAGGGACTAATTTGCAATGAAAAAATATATATGTGCTTCTATTTATTTCTGTAATGCTACTAAAAAAGTCAGTTTGTTGGAAAATCTATACATTTCAAATTGGAGCAAATATCGGACTGGAATGATGCAGCTGAGGTTGAGGAATTGTCCGAGCCAAAACTCGTAAAAAATCTACTTTAAAAAAAATCTAATTTTTATTAACTGCTTTTATTGGGGGAGGAGTTTCTAGTGGCAGTATTTGAAAAATGCTTGGGTTTAAATTTGCATAATTTGCCTATGCAGATTGGGATATTGTGTTACACCAGTAATTCCACCTCCATTAAACTCATTCGAAGCTTATTGTTTATTCAATCAGCCTCATTAAACACCAGTGTCCTATGAAGTATCTGATCAGTACCTTCAAATTCAGTATGACACAATATGTGTCACAGCATGTATCACAATATGTATACAATCACAATTTTTTTTTAATAAAATATATTTTGTATGTGTGATGAATGTCGTGCATGAATGGAAATCGACTTACTGATGCGTTGATCTGTAGCTGATAAAATGTGCTTTTCTCTGTGAAATTCAGTGCTTCGGTCAACATAACATCTCCGTTTTTTAAGATGGAGAACATGCGGAGTCCTTCAATTGGAATAGCCTACCACACACAGACATTAAATACATAATAGGTCAGAATCACTGTGTTAAATTATTGCTTCATATACACCTGACTTTGATTTTGAGTGGCCAATGACCTCAACCCTATTAAACAAGTTTGGTATGAATTGGAACCCTGACGTTACTCAAATCCTTCTCAAATCATTTACTTCAGTACCTGATTTTACTAACAACCTTCTCCACAAACATATTAAAAGTGAGTTCCTTAGTTTGTTACTTTCTGCAGCAAACCCTAAAATTAGTTTGTAGTCTTTCTGTTGGATTGTTACTTTTTGAAAGAAATTTGTTACTTTGTGAAGAAACTTTTTACACATCATTGTTCTACCCAATTCATTGTGTCAAGAGGGTTCCAAATACGTTCTTTAGTTTGTGTGTATTTTTTTTTTTTTTTTTTGGGGGGGGGAGTAACCCATCTACACAAAACCATGTAGACACCTACACCAAAGTATTTTCTTAACATAGAAAGTTTTGTTTCTTAATTTCTGGAGAAAACCTTTAAAACTTTAAAAAGGTGTACATTTCACATGGCTTGTTCACTTTTGTCATTTTCTGGAGTCCTGCAAGCTTCAATTAAGACCAGATTGGTACCTATTAAAGAAGGTTTTAAGTAGGTTTCCTTAATTTGTTTCTTTCGGAAGCAAGGCTTACAGCTATTTTGTAGGTTCCAAGAATGTCCTTTGGTTTATCTTAAGGAAACTTCTTTGCTGACCCTAATTCTTACTGTCCATGTTTATTTTTGGAGAAAGTCCTAAAACTTCTATGTAGACTTCTACAACAAACAGTTTCTTGTCAGAGAGGGTTCCAAATAGAACAGGAGAAAGGTGAGAACGTGCGAAAGAGCTAAAAAAGAAGCTAAGAAAAAGCTCTCCAACATCACATTGGCCAAAGAGCCACATAAAGGAGGACGTACCGTATCGAACTTGTATGAAACTGTTCCAGCTAATCCTTCATCAGAATCCGTTGCGATCACTTTAAACACTATCGTGCCCACAGTAGTGTTCTGCAAGGTGACACATGGAGATGAAAAACACAGATTTATATATTTTGAGAAAAGATTTGACCCTGTTCTTCTGTTTGTTCTTCCACACCTTCCAGTCTAGCTCAGGCTTCTTTGTGTATGACCGTGTACAACCAGGTTTTCACCTACCTCTGGTAATTTTACGTTGTACGGTGCATTTTCGAACCTTGGCTTGTTGTCATTGGCATCTTCCACCACAATGTTGATCACTTTTTTGGTCTGAGTACAAAAGAGAGCGACTGATTAGAAAACAACCTGTACTTTTTGTTTCCTAATTGCATGAAACAAACGTACCACATCATGCATCCCATCGCTGACGCTAACGTTTACTGGAAAGAAGCTCTTAGTCTACGGAAAAAAGCAAGAAAATATCAAACCGGTGAACTGATGCACTGACATTTTGTTTGAGTTTTTTAACATATATAAAATCAAACATCACCTCTCGGTCGAGCGGAGTTTTAATGTAGACGTTACCAGTATGTTGAGACACATTGAAGTGACCATCGTCATGAGTGATTGCATAGGTCAAAGGGTCATTGTCCAAATCATATGCTAGGATTTTAAATGCGAAATGGCCTGTGGGAAAAAATGTTTTTTAATCCAAAGTAATAGATAATAGTTCATACATATAGATGTCTATTTCTGTAAATGTCCATGAAAAGCACCTAATGATAACTTTTGTCTCATTAGGAGATGCAGAATCAGATGCAGACTATTAGATGATGTTTTGCTTATACTGTACCTCTGGGTATATCTTCCCTCAAAGTCACATAGGACATATTAATGACTGGAACATCCCTACTGAAGCCTGGGGGGAAACATAAAACCTGAATTAGTACAATAAAATAACTGAGATAAACGTCAGAACTTCACGTGATGGAGGAAATTACTGTACAAGTCCCAGTACAACACTTTCTGGAAGGAGTCTCCAGTGTAAAAGCTGTAACATTATATTTTCAGGACCGAAGTGTAGGTTTTCGGGGTGTTGTTCCTTAACGACAAGCAGAATCTTTTTTATTTTTTGGATATACTGTAGCATAATGAAAAATGGTATAAATTTCACGTTTTACGCTACATTCAATGTAACTATAAAGGGATAAAAAAAAAATTCGAATGTAGTTGTGTATCAGCTTTGGAATAAGAGAAGTAAATCAGCAGAAAGAGTCTACTTTGGCGTATCAGAGTAACTCTTTATTGACTGTATCACACACTGAGTGTATTGTCTTATACTTTATATAGCGTACAATGTTAGTGTGACATCATAACCTGTATCAATTGTCTACCCCGTTAACCTCATTTCTATAGGTATGTCCTGTATCGGGGACACTCACCTTGCAACACTGTCTAATAGAACATTTTCTCCACATGCACGTCATAATGAATTATATTCTCTTTCCTGATATTAAATTTGCTTCCGTAATAGTCCGGACTTTGAACTCTCGCATACACGCCAGGTTTCCTGTCAGTTAGATACTTACAGGTGGCAAAGAGAGGTAAGAGCAGAATTAATGGAGTCTTCATTCCTCTTCCGTATAACTGTCAATAGAAAAAATATATATTAAATAAGATTGTGAAATACAGCACAGTAAATGGGCTCCAACACTATTTTCTGAGTAGTATGTTACACAATGCAGACCATTTGTTCTTTACCAGGAAACACTGGCATCCTTGTATCATAGAAAAACCATCATGGGATCAATGGTGCATTGAATCATGGGAAACATTCCATATGAGGATGATATTACAAATAGGTCTGACTTAATTTTCCTCTGTTTTGTTCATAATTTCAGGACTCAAATACTTTAAAATGTTTCCAAATTGGGAGAAAAAGATTTTTTGTCAACTGGTTATCCGTATTATGTTTTTCTCCAATGGCACCTAGTGAGGTCAGAGTCATCTTTTCATAGCCTTCTGCACATTTACACCAAGAAAGTTTACACGTTTTATAAAGCCGAAATAGAGTTACAGCCGAAACTCTATTTCTTTCACCCGAATTCATCAACAGCAGTGTCCAGCTGATTTATTCTTTTTTTCTCAGACCTGCGTACAATCTGCTGCCTCATACCGTGTAACCTTTGGACTGTGAATATAAAACAATCCAAACGAGGAAGAAAACAGCTTTGATAACAACCTTTACACTGATACTACAAACGGTACACTGAAATATAATCATCAATCAAGTTATTAGTTGAGAGCAAAAGTTTGCCTCCCTCTTGGTTAATCAGTGGATTAAAAAAATGTCCACCACTATTTCATTACAAATCAAGCATTTTAGAGCCAATCGGAAAGTCTTTACTGGACATGAGTTGATTTAAAACATGTTCAAGTCAGTTTTGCTTTGTTTATATTTTGTGTCTCAAATTCTCAAGAACTTTGCTCTGAGCTCTCAGAAATCAACAGGAACCAAGTCTAGAGGTCTAAAAAAAAAAAGGTAAATGAGAAAATATTGGCAACCATTTGCATGGATCTTTAGCCTACGAACAAGTCGAATAAACACTGACATTTACATCACATTTAGAGACATTTCATGAGGTGAACTAATTTCCTGTTTGGACCAGAAACAAAGTTTCCATGAGCGCTAGAGGCCCAAATATATCACAATTCCAGCTTTATCCTTTAGCTTGTTCTTTGAGTTCATATTTCTTAAAAGAATAAGAACTATGACACAGGAAATGAAATTATATTTTCACAGTGATTTTGCTTTTTGAACATTTCTATCACGTATGTTTCGCGATTCACGAATCAGTACATTCAAAGCGACTGATCGATGTTTGTTCGAATCAGCATATTTGAAGCATGACTGAGCACAAAACAGTAGTTTGCTTTTAATTTCTGAAGAGGTGATTTGTCAAGAGTAATGAATGTGTCAGAGGAACGGATGGTCCGATTTGAACACCCCGAGGCCTGGATCGTGAATACGCCACGTGTCCTGCCACGATTATACTATTCAACTGGAAAGATCCTAGTTATTAAAAAATAATGGTGTCCCCCCTCAAGTCCTTTCCCTTTGACACCACATCCCTGGATCCTGAACTTAGTTTTATTGCTTGATATTTTAACTCTTTTAATGAATTTGTTACATTTTTTGTTACTATTTTTATAAAAAAATGCACATGGTCCTTTATGGGACATACCATATGATAATACAGCCAAATATTAATATTCTGTTTCTTTTGATTCCTTGTTGAACCTAAAAAAAATAAGTCTTTATCCAATAATTAATTATTATAATCATTATTTTTTGCTGATTGCATATTAGAGAACAATAGAAGACTGATCTTCCTGTCTTCTTGATGTTATATATTATAACCTATATCATACGTATGCATAAAAAGAACAAGATTGAGCTATTTTAGTGTGTATATTTATATCAATTGGACCACGTTTAACCAAAAAGACAAAGATCTGATTCATTTGAAGGGACCTCACCTTTCCCATTCTCGCCCTTGGACGCCGCCTCGATGGACGTCGTCTCTTGAGTGATGTGAAACTGTGTGTCTAAGGAAAAGACCTTTGCCTGGTACGAGCCGCGTCCTCGCCGACCTGCTGCTGTAAATGTGAATCATTAGCTCGGAGTGATGGGAAATAAACACCACATCTGAGTACACCTGAGAATACATAGCTTGGTGATGAGGACTCTCACTGTGGATTCTCACAGCATATCACTGACAGTAGTTAATCTAGACGTCATTAGATCTCTAGATTGCTGGAAAATACAATGTAGGGGAGAAAAAAACGATAGCGTCCATCAAATATAATGGATTTGAGTCACCGTGAAAATTCCCTGAACCAAGCTTTTTTTTTTTGCTGACTAACACTAATGAGCTCTTTCACAGAAAACCTCGTCTGTTACATAAACATCTCTCGGTGCCATCACAATACAATGATAGAAATTCCACCGGTGATCCGAAGCGTACGGAAGCCGAGGGTCATGTGTTGGACTCTTCTGCTGTGGAAAACTTGCAGAGCGCAAAAAAATGGATAAACATTTAACACTGTATGGCCAAACGTTTGTGGACACCTGACCATGTCCTTTTTTTGAACACCCCCTTCCACAATTAGTGCCTGTTTGCTGTTGCCTTCACACTTCTGGGAAGATGTTCCACTAGATTTTGGAGTGGAGATTTTGTGGAGATTTGTATGAGATTCAGCCACAAGAGCAGGTGAGGTGAGGAGGCCTGGGATGCATTCAGCCTTCCAAATTCATCCCAAAAGTTTGGATCGTTTTATTCTACCACATCAAAAGACGTCCATACATATGCATACATCAGTTTTGAAAGAAGCACATATGGCTGGAAAGGTCATGTGTATATATCTTTTTGTCCATTTTGTATATGTAAGATGATGTCATATGCACATTTGTGATATTGGGTGTTTCCATGAAATTCCGGAGTAAGAACGGGAGCTACGAGGATGGATTTGGACTGTAGTTAATGTCAACTGTCTGCTACACCGACTCGGGACTACAGTTTGCTCCTGATCACCATCACTGCACCCCGAAACATCTTTTATCTGTAATAAATGGACATTCGGTGCAACCCAGGTGAGGACGGGTTTCCCTCTTGAGTCTGGTTCCTCTCGAGGTTTCTTTCTCATGCCGTCACGGGGAGTTTTTCCTTCACCACAGTCGCTCGATCATCAGAGACAAACTTATAAAGAACATATTCATGTTTTATCACCACGTTATCTGTGTAAAGCTGCTTGGAGACAATGTTAAAAGCACAATACAAATAAAAATGAATCGAATTAAATAGAATCTAATAAAAGCTGCACACTAAAGATGTGGCTTGTATCTAAATCTGAAGGCGGGTCAAAATCTGACTTGCTGTAAATAACTCTGATGGGAAGGAAGTTTGGATCTTATCTTATTCTCTTAGACTTTGCTTTTTATTTATGGTGTATGATGTAGCCAGATCTGTTGGTGGAGAGTGGTTTGGTTGTCTGGGAGATGTGTTCTATAGTCAAGTTAGTGCTTTTCACAATGGACATTGTCTTAAAGCAGCTTTACAGAATTTGAGTTAAGATGAGTGATATTTTATAGTGTATTTATCGCAGCCATGGCGACCGTGGCTGAGGAAGAAACCTTGAGAGGAACCAGACTCAAAAGGGGAACCCATCCTCATTTG
Organism: Silurus aristotelis; assembly: GCF_946808225.1. Lineage (NCBI taxonomy): Eukaryota > Metazoa > Chordata > Actinopteri > Siluriformes > Siluridae > Silurus > Silurus aristotelis. The sequence goes on from NC_139590.1 coordinate 22,107,981, forward strand.
GGTGATCAATAGTGAAGCCAGGGTTACGATCCAAAAGTTGTTTTTAACGTTCTAATATTACATGATTGTGTAGCTCCTTTCCCTCTGATTAGCTTTGCTCTCAAGATATATCAAATCAAATCAGTATGTTATGCAATGCTGTGTGTCCGTTCCATGGTAATTGAGTGTACACTTTAGGGATTAAAGGTTACGAACAGACTGTCATTTATGATATTTAAAGTAAAGTAATAGAGAAAAAAAAGAGATGGATTCATTACTATGTTAAAAATAAAACATCTTAAGGCTCTGGGAATGAGATTATAAATATGATGAAATGTGAGAGATTGAAGTACGATTGTGGTGAGAAATGAGATTGTTTGTGGACACAGTAGTAAATCTATGAGCTCTGAATGAGATTTTTACTCCGGATTATACCCAGATACTACAATTCCCACAAGCCATTGCCAAGTTGTTCACTTGAACTAGGAGACCAAAACCTTTTACACCATGAAGATACATGGGTTGCAGTGGAAGATCTTAAGCCCACAACAAAACTCTTGTTGCTTTAAGGACAATCACATCAACCACCTTAAATTTGGACTGTTTTACTGTAATAAGCATACCTTTTTTTCTTATATATATATTCATATATTTTATATTTCATATGGTTTATACTCTTTATTTATCTGCCTTCTTTTTCTTGGTTTTTTTTTTTTTTTTTTTACCCATCTTATTCCACCATCGTCGTATGTATGTGTATGTGACAAATAAATTGTGATTTTTTTTTTCTGATCATTCTGCTATAATGTTCTTTTGGGTGATGAAGCTCATCTCCAAATCTGCAGACAAATTGCAGGATCGGATTGAAAAATTCTGGACTATTGCTTTAAGATGATGGAGGGCAGGGTCAATGAGGGCATACTGAGATGCAGTGAAGGAGGACTGGGACATTTGGCAGAACGACTACAGTCTTTACGGTAAAACAAAAAGCACACAGAAAAATCTCCAGAGCTCCTTCTAAAATCTGCTCCATACAGGAGTTGGTTCTCATCCCTGAAATCATAACAGCAAATCTCATGAGGGAGGATGTTTGATCAGATGTCCAGCTTTGTATTGTTTCTGAAATTACAGCACAGAGAAACATGACATCTCTCTCTCTCCTCCTCTCTCTCCTCCTCTCTCTCTCTCTCTCTCTCTCTCACACACACACACACACACACACACACACACACACACACACACACACACACACACACAGATCTGCTTTGGATTGTCCTGATGCGCCTCCAGGTTCTATCTTTCAGTGCTGAATGTTTCAGTGTGTGTGGATGAGAGATGGGACCAGGGAGTGAAATCCATGCAAATTAACCATCAGGTAGGCTATGATTTTAGATGTTTGCACGCGCGCTGTGTGTGTGTGTGTGTGTGTGTGTGTGTGTGTGTGTGTGTGTGTGTGTGTGTGTGTGTGTGTGTGTGTGTGTGTGTGTTTTCGCCTTTGGAGAGCTCCTCTGGTTTCTTCCAGTGTTTACACATCAGACTGGACTGGAAGTGCATGAAGATGCGCCCTACTTGGGTTTATGGATAGATGCATAGAGCTCACATGACCTTCTGCTTCAGTCTGGAGGGATTTTATTAGGATTATATCAGGAATGGATTTTATTCTGATACTCTGGTGTTTTATTATTATTATTTTATTCTGCACAACGATGCACATCATCTCTGATTATATCCTTTAAAAAGCCCATATATGTATTGGTGTCCAAAAAAATAAATAATAAGAAAAAAAGAAAGAATAAACTAAATTTTATTTTGCTCTAATATCCCGCATAGTTGTGCATAAATAAATAAAAATAAACACATGCCCCTGTTTTTATTGTTATAATAAAATAATCGAATGAATTCAGATTTAAATTCAGATTTAAAAAAATATATTTCTTTAAATAAATCCGAAAAATTTCTCACATCTTTTTTTTTTTTTTTTTTTCGCCGGCTGGTCAATTGGCGCAAAGCTTTACGTAACTCGTGGCCAAATCCCAAACGGTTCCATGTTCCCTACATAAGTGCACTTCACAGCATAGCATTCAGACGTCATCAATTGTGCGCCCTATATAGTCTGGTTTACTGTTTAAATGCAACACGGCACGTTTCTGTTTCCAGTCAAACAGCAGATTCAATTTATTTATTTATATATATATATATATATATATATATATATATATATATATATATATATATATATATATATATATATATATATAAAATAGAAAGTAATAATAATAATAAAATAATAATAATAATAATAATAATAATAATAATAATAATAGCACTTATTACTATTGTCAGCTCAATAGGCTAAAGGAATAGGTGACGTCACTTTCTAAACAGGATGTAGGATTGATGGTTTGCTTGTGATGGACTTATCACAGTTCTTTCATCCTAAAAAAAAAGAAGCAGAGGCTCATTTCTCACAAAGTCTAAATTTTACACAATCAATTGCCTCATTTTCTGGTCCGAAAGACTTCCAACACAAAGCATGTGTAGGATTATATAACTTCTGCTGTGAAGTGTGAATGTGTTCATTATGTGATGTTCTCACACTCATTAAACGCATTTAAACACTGTTATAACAAGTGAACATTTCATACGAACTTGTGAAATAATGGTATTAATAGTATATTATAAAGACGACGGCCTAAAATGGTAAAAACTTTCGATCATGAGACGAAAATAATATTTATTTGTCAGTTCCTTCACCACTGATGTACAAGTGCGTTTTGTGTGATGGTAATTACTAAGAAATGTGAAGTCTGAGCTCTGAGCTGTGACATTTACGTTACCATACAATACAGTTCATATTATTAAAGTGAAAAAAACGGAGCGGATACAATAACCAAGAAATCGGATTTACGTTAGTATGTATGGAGTTAACAGGTGTAGGCGATACACTGTTCGGGTTTGTGTGACGAAAAAAAATGTCACAACAGCATTTATACAACATATACGTATATTATATTAGGACCTCACGTTACTAAAGCATTAACGCAGATACATTTTAACGGCACTAATTTTATTAACGCACAATTGATGCATTTCTGTTTGACTATTTTTCAAAAAAAATATATAAATAAATAAATATAAAAAAGGGCGAAATTCAAACCTGCAATGTGACACATCCTTTCTTTAATCAGATAAAAAAACCCAAAAAATTAACTCCACCATAAAATCTTTTTTTAATCACCAAACATTCGTTTTACTGATGTGCCAAGTTTCAGATAAAGCACACGTCCGGCAATCAAAGCCGTCCGTGTGGAAACATAGCAAAAGTTCTATTCGGTGTCCTGACGATTTACGTCATTTAAAACGTAAAACATTTGCAAGAATATTTTGTCTTCATGCTCTATGTTGAGTCTGGTTTCACTAATAATTTGCATAAAGCATCAATATTCGTCCATGTTGATTAGAGGATTCAAAACTTGAAAAGTATTCATTTAAGGTACATTTAAAACGGAGAAAAATGTGCGATTGAGTTGCGGTTATTCGCGAGTTAACTCGTGACGATCATGCATACATGTGTAACAACTTTGGAAAAGTTTTCCAGAAGTTAAAAGTCATCCCCTAATGAAGACTTTTTGTGGTGGAAAACAACCTGAAATATAGGGCTGACACTGGAAGATCCATTTTATGAATGTCTACTCGCCTTCACCATAGCAACAGTCATATTAATGACCTTGCTGTCATGGAATTTGACCTCACGACCTCCTCGCCACTAATCTGCTATGAAAAATATCATCAAACTGCATGTATTATGAGTTACATCAGAACCGTGCTGGTTAATAGGGTTGATTTTTTTTATACGATGTTGATGGCGGCACGGCAGGAGGACCCTCCAAAGAAGCGCTGGAGCTGATCGCATGTCGATATAAACGAAAAAACTGCCTAATAAAGGTTTCAAAAAGTTATGAATTGCAGAGCAGGAAGGTCTTCTGGCCACAGCAAGCTTGGTAATGGCGTTAATGTAATATACATCATGAATAAATGACCGTGATTAGTTATTGTTGCTAAAGTCACTGCTCTTAGAGCTGACCAGAAAATGCTGTGTCATCTATTTGATGAAAAAGTTCTGCCTGCCTGAGAGAGTTCACATCAACTGACTGATTAGAAGTAATGAGTGATTTTTTTTTGCTCAACTAAACTAGTTACATAAAGAACAAAGAACAGGAGGAACTTCTGCATTTCACCCTGTGTAAACATTCCCTTCGTGTTTTCTCAGTTCAGTTCTATTCAATCACTCGTCTGTTTTTTTTTTTAGACATTTAATAAATGCTTTATGACCTATAATTAAGTAAATAGCTGAAAAATTATTGCCACTCTTACTGTATACATCTTATACACTATAAGAGATATACCAGAAGGGGGGCTTTTTTTTTGGCTTGTAAATCTTTACACTCAAAAGAAAATGTTTGATGGCTATTTACCGCCACCAATCAGGTTATATATCATACCGATGTGTGCTAATAAAAAAGGCCAATTTCACAATCATGATTATTATAAGCTCTTTGGTTCTTTCACTAGATTTTGTGGTGTGGGTGTGGAGATTTGTGTCCATTCAGCTACAAGAGCATGAGATCAGGTGCTGATGTCAGGTGAAGAGGTTTGGGGTTGAGGTCAGGTTTTTCCACTTCAGCCTCGGCAAAACATGTCTTCATGAAGCCTGTTATGTGCACGGGAAGACGTTATAGAACTTTATAGAGTGTGTGTTTGAGTTCAGATTTGCAGCAGCTTAGCAACACACAGTTCAGTGTGTGTGTGTGTGTGTGTGTGTGTGTGTGTGTGAGAGAGAGAGTTTTAGTTCCAGTTCAGTCCTGTGTGTTGAAGAGACTGATGGCTTTGGATGGTCTGGATCTGAGGCCCCGAATGCTTAAGAACTGCTTCCCTGATGGTAGAAGGGTGAAGAGTGAGTGAGGGGTGTGTGGGGTGAAGAGTGAGTGGGCTGAAGAGTGAGTGAGGGGTGTGTGGGGTGAAGAGTGAGTGAGGGGTGTGTGGGGTGAAGAGTGAGTGAGGGGTGTGGGGGTGAAAAGTAAGTGAGGGGTGTGCGGGGTGAAGAGTGAGTGTGCAGGGTAAAGAGTGAGTGAGGGATGTGTGGGGTGAAGAGTGAGGGGTGTGTGGGGTGAAGAGTGAGTGAGGGGTGTGCGGGGTGAAGAGTGAGCGGGGTGAAGAGTGAGTGAGGGGTGTGTGGGGTCTTCCACAATGCAACTAGTTTTGAGGATACAGCGTATAGTGTAAATGTCTGTTATAGAGAGGAGAGAGACTCAGATGATCTTCTCGGCTGTCCTCACTATCGTCTCTATGGTCTTGCAATCCGAGATGGTGTTCCCAAACCCGGCAGTGATCCAGCTGCTCAGGATGCTCTCAATGGTTCCTCTGTAAAACGTGGTCAGGATGGGGGGGAGGGAGATGAGCTTTTCTCAGCCTTCTCAGGAAGTAGAGGTGCTGCTGGGCTTTCTTGGTGATGGAGCTGGTGTTGAGTGACCAGGTCAAAGTTCTCCGCCGGATGAACACCAAGGAATTCGGTGCTCTCTACAATCTCCACGGAGGATCCAGTGATTTTAGTGACTGCCTTGATTTGCCCTTTTACAGTGATATGGTGGAGGACTGCTGATGTTTTGTAGCTTTGTTTGCAACTGGTTTTATAGAAGCTATTGCACCTTCAGTGAGGCATCCTGATCATGGCACCAAGCTGCTAGAAGAACCAGGACCCAGAGATATTTTTTTATGGACTCGTTTTATCCATAAGTAACCAGTGCAGACGATGTATTTTTAGTAGATGAAATTCTTCTGGCTGACCTTCTCCTGATGTGTTGTCTGGGGGAATGGAGAGACGGAAGGGGCGTGGCTACGTCAGGCGGATGACGTCATCACCAGTGGGGGGGGGGACGCAAGCAAGCGAGCGACACAACGACAACATGCTCAGTGGACATGCTCGGGAATTAGACGTTGTTGCAGGAGAGTTCCGTGTTAAGTCTAAATCTAAAGTCAACTAGTATTTGAGGACAGATAAATAAAATAAATGCAAAACCAGGAGCGCCAATCAACAAGCTGAAAGCGGGACGGAGAGAAGGATACAAAGCGGAGACGAAGAAGAAGGAGGAGGAAGGAAACAACAACCAAGCATGCATACGAGTTATCTTTCACTTTAAAAATATCGAATAAACTGCAAATATTTGTGCAAAAATAATAAAATAAGCCTGGTTTGCGGATCACAAGCGTCGGAAGTCGGAACCCGCCAGGAAACAAGTAAGCTATGCTAAGCCTAAACCTAGCATCTCCTGCAGTATGGAGGATTCTTTAAATATATATATACACGATGTATAACCGTTTCTAATATAAAGAATAACCTCCTTAAAATATACATTTTAATCTAGTTACATTATTAATTATTTTTTTTATTATTTTTTTGGGTGAATCTATTATTTGCACGTAGCGCGCTCGAGCTCGGCTAAACCCTGCGTTTCCTGTTTGGGTTCAGCTCGTTTGCATGAACAACAACAACAGCAGCAGCAGTAACTTCAGCATCAGCTGCTTCCTTTCCGGTCTTCTTTTTTTCCACGCCAAATAAAGATCACATCCTAAACCGTGGCCCTCACGTTTCACGTGTATTCCCTCGCCTATTCTTTTTTTTTTTTTTTTTTTGCTGTGCCTTGGAGCTAAGCACAGCTAGCTCGGGAAGCTAACAACAAAACCAAGCCCCATGTGCTCCTTTGTACTCGCTCTTTAGATTCACAACACCACACGTGCCCCTCTTAGACAGGTTTTAGACACGTGTCTTTACGATCAGAATTGGTTTAATAGTGGGAGATTTTTGTGCACAGGTTGGATTGTGTGTGTGTGTGTGCGCGAGACTACACTCCTCTTTGTTGTTTTGCTTTGTCTCTGAGCACATGGTGCTGCTTCCCTCCATACCACAAAATAATCAGCCCCAAATAATTAATTAAACCCAAATTCAGATTCTAAATCCGCATTAAATCTTTTAATCCAACAATCCTATCCCAATGATTAATTTTTTTCTATTTTATTTACTATTTTGATTAAGTATGCATCTTTGTTGAGTGCACGTTTTCATTCTGCGCATGCGCGGTATAATACAAAACACCTCGACTGGTCGCTCTAAAGTTCATTAGTGTTTATGTACTACATTATATACTGCATGTATTTGTTTTTTTTTTGTCGATTGAAATATAAGACAAGCATGCTAGGACAAATAGTCAATGAATGACGTCATACATTCGATTGTTCACTAATTCATGAATTTCTTTTGCTATTTTTACCTGCATACACTTTTTTGTATTGGACCCAAACTAAAGGAATTGAGTATTTTCCCCTCATCGTTCAGTTTTATTTTATAGCACGTTGATCATTTTCCCAAAACAGCTTTATGGAGATAAAGAATCTCATAATAATCATAAAATATGAATGCGTTTACTTCCTATAGTTTGGTCCTAAAGACACAGTAGTAGTGACACTGGAATGGAAAAGTCTCAAACTTGAAGAGGAAGAAACCTTGAGAGGAACCAGGCTTAAAAAGTGAACACGTCTTCGTCTTGCTACCGAATGTCTATTTATTACAGTTTTTTGTTGAGGTGTGCTGATCAGCCTGCTCAAAGTCTTGATGAATAAGTTGAGAGAGAGAGAAAAAACACAACCGCAACGTCAGTACGGTTTCACGGCTGAACGTTGAAAGCGTCTCACACGTCACTGTGGAGGAATGTCCCGACGTGTCGACTCTAATTCAAAAAGGGTGCACTTGGACGTTCCCACGCCTGTAACATATGTTTTTTTACGATGCATGAAACATTTCAGTTTAAAAAGAATTGATTAATTATATATTGTACAAATGAAAGCTGTAGAGTACACACACGCTTCAGTACTTCACATGGCCTGTATATAATCTTTCGTGTCAGTATATTATACGGTGTAGGATTCACACTAAATCTCGATTTAGTAATAATGAATCTGAGGCAAGCCGTCTCCCACAGGAATGATCTTGCTCTACTTCATCCAGATCTTCAAGCCCTACGTTGCAGTATAACACGGTGGTCTGTACATGTCTTACAGGTGCACATAATTACCGAACATTGTGTAGAACATCATTGTTCTATAGGAAACCACTGTCTGAGTTTTCTTGGGTATGATTGAGCGGTTATTGTCTGCTCAACGTATATAATGTACCATATGAATTGTGACACCAGAATCAGAAAAAGCAACCATGTTTGCACTTAGAAGGAATGAGTTTTGTCTCAATCATACCTAAGAAAACCCTGACAGTGGTTTCCTATACAACAGTGATGTTCTACACAATGTTAAGTATGTTTACTTTATTGCACAATAGGCCGAGCGTTTAAGTGTTCATGCCTGGGGAAAGAAACTTTTGCTGTGCCTTGGTGCTCTGCATTATATTCCAGTATGAGCTTGTAATCTAATTGTCACAAATGTTATAGCAGCTATAAACGCTGTTCCCTTGCTAGTCCCTCATTTAGTTTCTCGTTATAGGCAACCGATTTGTAGACAGAAAAGCATCTCAGAACGCACCATACGTCATACCCCAACGCAGGTCAGCTACAGCAGCAGAAAACTGCATAATCAGGTTCTGTTCCTGGCAACCAGGACTACTTCAGGCTACACTGTGAACCAAAACTGGTCAGTTAGAAATAGTAGAAACTGCTGCGTGCTTTGGGGGAGGGGGTTGTTTTTTCCAAAAGTGTCTGCCCTACCCTTTCAGCTTGTGTGTCTCTACCAGAGCTGAAGAGAATCTGAGGCCGCCGGACCGGAGCGCCTCGAGCAGCAGTGCTCCCCCACCCGCGGCTGCGACTCGTTCTTCACAACGTCCCCAATGCGACCATGGGAAATAGCTGTGAATAGGCGGCCGCCAACAGCCCCCTTAAACCATAGGAGCTTCATCGGGGGTCCTTGCAACGCGCCCGTGCACCTCAGGAGAAGGTGGGACCTTTTTGCTCTGACAAACTTTGTATCGCATTCTATTTATTTTGATGCTAACGGTGTTAATGAGCCATTCGGGTCACGGCACCATGCCGTTGGATTGGCAACAACAGTGAATCAGGGAGCAGGAGAATGAGAAATAGGATGTGTTGAAAGCAAACCTGAGAGACGAAGCAGAAAGAAATTATATGGAGCAAATAGTGGTTGGTTTTAATGATTCCTTCACTTACACCAAGTCTACCTTGAGGGTCGTAGCTGTGAAAGGTGAGGCCAGAGAATAATAGGCTCATCAACCTGTCTTATTTTTTTATTTTTTTATTTTTTTTATTTACTTTGAAATTGTGTCCTTGTTTGTCCACCATGTGCAAATATTTGCAGATGTGCTTACAGTCTGTTTCTGTAGTCCTCCAGGGCGCTGGCAGTGGGGGCAGCGAGACCGAGCGGCTGTGCACGCTTCCCTGCGGCAGGATGAGAATTTCCCCCACGCCTCATTCCCGCAGCAGCAGCAGAGCCAAGCCGTTCCTGTAGAGGAGGCGAGGCAGTACAGCCAAGCCGGCGTGCCGCCCCGCATGCTCCACCCGTCCACACACCCACCGCAGCAGACCTCCATCATGGTGGACCTTCATGAACAAGTAGGCTCAGGAGTCTATTCTGGATGTTCTCCCGCAGTTCTTGTCTTGTGTTGATGACAATGAGGTGTTTGGTTCGGTTTTTTGGAACACGTCTCTGGCGTGGGGAGTTTTTCCACTTGTCGTCTGTCCGACAGATTTTATTATTATTACTAAAAAACTTCGAACAGAAGACGACTCTGCCCTGGAGAGTAGTATTTTGTGTGTGTGTGTGTGTGTGTGTGAGATTTAATGTATATTTTGATTCTAAATCACATTCTCGTTTTCCTCCCCCTCCCAAAGATGCACCAAGGATCCGTTCCGATCTCTTACACAGTTACCACGGTGACGACCCACGGCTTCCCAATGCACACGGGCCAGCCGATCCCGGCATGCAACGCGCAGCAGCTCCCAGCATGCTCGGTAATGTTCAGCGGACAGCTCTCTCTGCTCTGCTGCCTTCCTCCTCCTGTGAGTTTGAACAAGGAAGAGCCGGAAGCGTCAGTGCCGTCTTTGTAGAGCGCGCATCCCACTCTGCTCCAGCTTTAACGTCCACTTAAAAGAACTGTTTAACCAAAAAGGGAGAAACGAATATTAACACCGGGTCCTTCGTTCCTTCGGTGGCGTTTCGGTCAAACAGTTCCTTTAACGCTTATAGGCCGGAGCATCATTACAGCCACTGTGTGCGTTGTTTTTAGCCAGTCATCCGCTTAATTCATTGCATCTGTTTTGTCGACATGGCAGCTTCCACCCTCGTGTTGTGTATTGTGATGAATTTCATGGACGGATTTCAGAAAAAGCTCATCTGCATCTTGAGACATAATCAATGATAGAAGCTGTAAAATGATAGAAATGTTTCAGTGTGAGATGTGAAGGCCGAGTACCCCCTCACCGCAGAACCCAAAGTTTACATGTAATCCAGCCTAATCTATCTATTTTATACCCCAGTACAAAGTCATGGGGTAGATCTAAATCGAAACCACCCCTTGTTTAGTCTCCACAGTAGAGTTGAGTGAAGTGTTTAGTTCGTTGATGAAAACGCCAGTGTTTATTTGTGTCTTTGCAGCTAATCCAGGGGTGCACCGTGCCCTTACCTGTGTCTTACCAGGCCTTTCCGCCTCTGATCTCCAGCGAGCCTTTTCTTCTGCACACGAGCCCTCCGGTGGCGCCTCATCAGCCACTGGGGCCACTCAGCCACTTCATCCCCCTGCAGCCTCAGCATCCGCGCATGGTAGGACCCTCACCGGGGCGAGTCTCTTGCCTCGTCTCAATTCGATCTCTGTTCACTTTTTTTTATAGCAAAATTCTTAGTGGACAAACGTGTCCGTCGTACGTCTTTCCTCAGCCTCTGCAAAGAGTGGAGAACGAGGTGGACCTGAGAGGAGAGCAGCACCATTTGGGAACGTTCTCGTACCCTGCGGCTCATCACCCACCAGCAGCCATGCCCCCCTCCATGCCCCTGCAGTACCACCTGCCCCAGGAACCCCTACACCAGGAGCTGCCCTTTGCGGTGGTGAGTGAGGAAATTCTCCAAGATGTGCTTCAGTAGGTTTTTATTAACGTGTCTTGCTGCGAGGACCCTCGTTTCAAGAGTCTGGAAAAATATTTCCGAGACAATGCTGCGTTGTTATTTTTCATCACGTGCTCACGTCAGCTTGTATCCACATGTCTTGTGTGTCCCTGCAGCCGTATCCACACATGCTGCCCAGACGTGGGAGTGGCCAGAGGTATCGCTTACAACAGCCACTGCCGCCTCCGCCCCCTCCTCCGCCCTACTACCCCGGCTTCCTCCCTTACTTCCTGTAAGAGTCTTTACCAGTTATATTGATGGACTTTGTAGATTTATGTATAATAGACTTGTGCAAATGCCTTTAGGTTCTTCTCGAGTGGAATAGGAACACTCTTTATGCCCTAGCAAAGCGCATATCGATGTTTGCACACACACAGGCGAGATCTAATTGATTTTTGCTCTCTGTGTGGAGGGCATGATGCCAACCAAGTGGGCATTAAAATCTTCTAGTCTGAATCTAGGCTTGTGGGCGTGTTGAACGTAGTGTTTCAGGGGTAACGTTTGTCCTGTGGCTTGTCTGTCTTTACAGCTCGATGCTTCCTGTACCTCCGACTGCTGTGGGTCCTGCTATCAGTTTGGACCTGGACGTGGACGACGTGGAGATGGAGAATTACGAAGTGAGTCCTTCCTCTTATAAAGCGTTAACACACCGGACCCCCGAATCTTATTACAGCTAGCATCACCATATCAACAAACAAAAACAAACAGCGTCCCTAAGACGCTACCGTAGAAACGATAACGCTTGTATTTTGGGGGTGAGGAGCACGTGCCTAACGGGTTTTTTCCCCCCCCATGCAGGCGTTACTGAACCTCGCGGAGCGACTCGGAGAAGCCAAACCCAGAGGACTGACGAAAGCCGACATCGAACAGCTTCCGTCCTACAGGTTCAACTCGGAAAAACACCAATCAGAACAGACCCTGTAAGTGGGCCGGTCTCGCCTTCAGCAGCAGGAAGTGCGCGATTTTTACGGCGTAGTCATTTTTTCCCCTCTGCGTCCCGTTACAGGTGCGTCGTGTGCTTTAGCGATTTTGAATCAAGGCAGCTACTTCGAGTATTACCCTGTAATCACGAGTTTCACGCCAAGTGCGTGGACAAGTGGTTAAAGGTAAGCGGCTTACAGCACTTTTTGTTTACAGTTCTATTTATGCGAGTGTGTAAACGATTGCGCGCTTGTTGTCCTCCGCAGACCAACCGCACCTGTCCGATCTGCCGCGCGGACGCTTCCGAAGTTCACCGTGACGTGGAGTGAGTCCGGGGGCCTCCGTCGTCCTTCACTGGATAAAACAGCACAAACCTTGGAGTGTGTGGTGGGAGCGGGCGCACACACACACTCTCACACACATAATACATGTGCGCAACGGACCCCCCCCCCAAAAAAAAACAACAAACAAACAAAAAAAAAAACAACAAACACCCCCTCTCACCCCGCCTGTGCCATCCAGCAAAACGTAGAAGCATCTCCTACACACTCGGAAACCCCTCCCCTTTATAAACACTCGACCAATAAGCAATCTTCGAAGATGTACGGATTGTGTTAGACCTCCGCTGTGCTTCTCACGCAAGCTACTGCCTCCTTCTGGCCCGGCAAAAACTCCCACCGAATTCTCGTTTTCATCCCTCGCCCCTGTTTTTTTTTTCTTTCCTGTACGTTTTCTTATTTTTCGCCGATTCCAAAGATTAGCCTGTGTGGTGTTGGCATCTGTTTACACGGTCGAACGTGTTCTCGCTGTTCGCTTAGAAATAATTTGTGCATTTAGCGGTGTTGAGAATGGGGAAGCCTGGGAGCGGGTTCGACGATTGCTCAATCAGGGGGGGTGAAACGAGATTTGGTCCATTCCACTGTCTTTAGGGGGGGGAAAGCGTCGCCTGCTCATTAGCTGCATGTGTGTACAGGCGACGGGCTGAAGTGACTTGTTAATAATGTACGTTCTGCAATAATGTATCGATCGATCTCAATAGCTCTTTCCCAGCTTCGCTAACGTGAGCGTGAACGGCAAAAAAAAAAAAAAAAAAAAAGGAACGCAGACTGAACAGGACACGCGTGTGTGTGTGCGTGTGTGTGTGAGAGTGAGAACATGTCTGCTCCTGGGCCTCATCGCTGTGGAGTTTTTGCACTGTTGCTGCACTGGAAACGGTCACAAGGACGAGGACCTGTGACCTCGGGCCGCCCACCAAACCTTGGCTGTACTGCTCGGGGAAGCCCTCCTCTCTTTCTTCATCCCTTCATCCCTCCATCGTTCCTTCGCTATGTTCGCACCCTCTCGTCCTCAATCTCTCCTGGATGGTTTCTCATGGACTGTTGTTTTTAGGTTAGCAATACTTTCTGACTCGACGAGCTTCTTGCTGCATTTCACGCGCCGGTTCAGCGGGACAGCGGCGAAGGGAATTTCACTTCCACCTGACGTCCAAAAAACTTCGGGGGGGAAAAACATTGTGTCCCTTTTGCAGAAAGCAATATGTGCAATGAGTGTCCTGAATGAAGCCTTTTTTAGTTTTGGGTTTTTTTTTTCTCTTTCGGAGGACCGGGCTTTTCCTCTTCTGTGAGCCAAATATTCAATAATTCAATACACTCTCCAAGGATACAGCTCTGCCTTCTTCAAGACGTTGACAAGCACAAACTAGTCGTAAACAAACAAACAAAAAAAAAATCTCTGTAGTTTTTTTTTTTTTTTTTTAAATACTGGTGTTATTTATTGGCTTTATCTTCAGGATTGAGGGGCAGAGCACTAGCACGGTGTATCTTTGGTGTGGTGCATGCTTTTTTTTAATTATTATTATGATTATTTTTTTGCGTGGGGGGGCGGGGCGGGGCCACGGTAGCAATGTGAAGTGACGTAAAAGGCGAAGCATCGTACGCATAGCATCCAATTGCCGTCTTGTATTGAGACAAAAGAATGTGTGTGGGGGGGGAAACGCCCCATAGCGCGTCGTCGACTCTGCTTGTGTGTGCCAGCTGACTGTAGTGATACCACGATTCAAAGAGGGAAAAAAAAAATAATTAAAAAAATAAGGTCGTTGTTTAGAAAATGCACTGTACAACCTGCTCAGCTCTCGGTTCGCTCTGCATAGAAAAAAAAAGTGGGAGGAAAAAAAAAAACGACAGGGATGAAAGGGTGTTTTTTTTCTTTTTTGCTATACCGATTATAGAACACAAATATATGATCTCTATAAATATAAATATCTATATATTCTTGCTTCCTTGTGTACACCGAGTAGCAGTTCTAAGCAGACTCGCTTTATGGGTAAAAAAATAATAATAAGGGGGGGGGGCATTTGTGTGTTTTTTTTTTTTTTTTTTTTTTTTTTTTTTTAGCATGCGAGTCTGTAACTGATGCTCACCAGGTTAAAAAAAAGCCATTGTGATGAATTTAAACCACACTTTTGATATTAATGTGTATACATATCCGTTCACTGACCATATATTTTGGAGAAAAGTAAAAAAAATAAAAATAAAAAAAAAAGAAGAAAAAGACAAAAATATTCTCAGGGCCTCTCAGTTTCAAAATAAAAAGGAAAACAGGCAGACGGGGGATGAAATGATTGACGGATCGATTGGAACAATTTTCTCAGTTTTCCTCAGGCCGTGCATATTTTACGTGTAATCCTTTTAACCGTATTTAATAATAATAATAATAATAATAATATTACACCGAGACCGGCATGCAAAGAAAGAAAAGAGACTTCAAAAAAATAATAAAGAAAAAGAGCAAAATATGAGAGAATAGGCAACGTGTCACAGCGACCAATTTTTCAAATGTTCCTCAAAAATGTTCATGTTTGGGGTTTTTGTACTTGTGAAGAAAAAATATCAGAAAAAAAATATTATAGATATAAAAAAGAGAAAAACGGCCAAGCGCATTATCATACCTGAACCAGTTCTGATTTATTTTTTTATTTTGGCATGGGGGTGGGGATATATATATATATAAAAAAATATAAATATTAAAAAAAAATATTTCAGTGAAATATAGACGTGTGGGCGAATATTTACTCGTGCACAGTATGCATGCGTGTCTTAACCAGATCCCGGCTGGTTTTACTCTTTGTTTATTATTATTATTATTATTATTATTATTATTATTATTATAGTTGGCTTCGGGTTCTGGGGGATTTCTGGCTCAGCTAAAAAACTGCCATGCATCGTACTGCACAGAACCGCGCGAGACGAAGCGCTCAAACCGATCATAATTTCGCGAGCTCGGCTTGGTGTAGACGGTGAGGGCCGTGTTTTTTTTTTTTTTTTTTTTTTTTTTTAAGAAAAAAATAAATAAATGTTTGCCTCTCGAATACATTCGTGCTTCTGCTGTTGCCTCAGCGACTGAAAAACTGACTTGCCTGAAAAAAGAAAGAAAAAAAAAAACTCGAATCACTGAAAGCCATATAGTGAAACGGTGCTAGATGTCTGCCGCTCCATTCACATGTACCGGAATGCAATAGTGTATGCGTGAGTGTGTGCGCGTGCGTGCGTGTGCTACAACTCTTGACTTTTCACGTAATCTTTACAGCATGCCGTGCTAGTAGTCGCCCCTAAAAACGATCAGTTAAGAGCAAACAGGGGTTGTTTTGGTTGTGAATTTTTTTTTTTTTTTCCCTTGGACTGAGTTTTTTAAATTTTTTTTATTTTTACTGTTAATGGTTAACTGTTATGCGCGCGACGCCGCGTATTTTACTGCCCGCGCGATCACATCAAGTGCATCTGCCTTAAACGAATATAAAAAAAAAGAAAAAATTTACGTGTATTGAAGAAAACTGGAAAGAAAAAAAAAAAAAAAAAAGAGTTCGTCTTGCTCTCACCAAAACTTAATATGTACCTGCCATAGGGTCTTTAACCTTAAACAAGCACTATCTGTAAATGTTACGGTTAAAAAAAAAAATAATTAAAAAAAAAAGTCAGCTGCCATATACGTAAGCATTTTAGCTTTTTTGGGGAGGGAGGGACCTGACGGCTGTTTATACTGTACTCTTATTTAGATTTATAAGCAAATTTTCACAATAATCTGATTCCTTAAACCTCAGTGTTACCTGTACTGGAGAAGAAAAGAAAAAAGAAAATGAATTACACATACAAATACATAGAATCTTGTAGTCTTTCTGTGATCCTGATTAATAAATAATCTCACAGCTTGTGTGGTGCAGTTGTGTTCCAATAAGCAGCTCCGATTCTTTAGGACTTGTGATTTGTTGATTGCTCTGTAGATGCCACTGATTGTTTACCAATATATATATATATATATTTCCTTTTTTTTTTTTTTTTTTTTTTCCCCCTTGCTGTGGGCTCGTGTTTACTGTCCTAATACTCGCCTGTAGGGGGCGTCTGGGCCACTCCGGAGCCTTGCCACCCCCCACATTTCCACCAGTCGCATCACCAACACCACCCCCCCTCCCCTGGGGCCACCAACAGGTGGGGCCACACCTGTTATGTGTTAGGGAGTTGGTTTATGATTAATTTTTTTATTTGCTTTGGTACTTGCACATTTACAGTTACCTCATTTTTGCCATGTTTGTATTTGGAAGAAAAAAAAGCAAAAAAATTTAAAAAGCTAATATATATATGTTTGTGTGTGTGTGTGTGTGTGTGTGTATATAATGTATATGTATACACACATACATATATATACATATACATATGAAATGGTTCTTAATGCTATAATTTTCATTCCATTTGAATCATATTGTTTGTAGCATTTAACACATAACTAGGTATAGTGTATTATTATATACACGTCTGTATACTGATTGAAAATTTTTAAGATTTGTACTTTTTTTAAATGAAAAGTTGCTAGTTCTGCTTTACCGAGTAGTGCAATCATATTTTTTTTAATTGTTGTGGCTGATTTGAGAGGGTTGTTCACTAATAAATGTATGATGTATACCAGTACTACGCAGACTTAAGTAATCCCTGCTTGAACCGATCTTGCACAATACAGCTGTTTACCATTACACCATCTGTCTGAAGCTTTCTTACACACACACACACACACACACGTTTTACAAGGCACGGTCCTCATTTTCTATTCATTTCTGATTATCATATTGCTCATTAAACTCCCACAGAAAGCAGTCACTCGCTTTTTAATTTGAAATATAAATAACGGAGATATAACTCTGGGAAATGAAGCGTGAGCTCACGTCTGTCTGATTACCCTTCGGTCTGCGTGAGTCAGAACGCTGCGTCTCTCCTCATCATGACTCTTACGTTAAGCTCTAAACCGCTTTATCATAATAAAAACACGAACATTTCGTTCTCAACCCCTGTCCAGGCCTTGAACGTGTTGCCATAACGCGGTATAAATTATTATTTTCTATTCCTCTGGTCACATCCCTACAATTTCCATCTATGCGTGTCTGCACTGGAATGTTCTCAAGGCAAAATGACGACAATGTGGTTTTTAAAATGTTTAATTTAGAATAGGAAAATTACATCTTTACACGAGCAGCCCTGTTCAAATGAAAACAGGAGGCGTTTTTGTTTTGGGTTTTTTTTTTTCTTTTTCGCTGAATGACCACAGGCACACTTATGGGCAGACTTACTACTATCAAAAAGCTGTGGCTCCGCCCCCTTCATGTGAATTGAATGTTAGGCCCCTCGTACGCTCATTGTATGTTAGCTGGTCAAGTTTGATTAAAAAAAAAAACAATTGGGCTATACTGACACTCGCCTTTAAATATCTATATAGTATTTACAAGGCTGTTCACCTGCCACTAACATAAAACGTTACCTGTGAGGAAGGTGAGCCGGATCCATAATTTACTCAGCAGGAGATTCGTCGATCCCTTGCACACGATGGCCGCTTTAGAGACTTGAACAGAAAAGGGCCGAGTGCAATTGTATGTCTGTGTGTGTGTGTGTGTGTGTGTGTTTGTGAGAGGGAAAGCATGATTATGGGGCTGAAAGTCAATCGTCTGTGAGGTCCTGCACGAACAGCACCTCAGAGCGGCTCAGGCCGGCCTCCTTTAGCGTCAGAGGGTTCGACTGCTCCTCCGTAGGCAAACACGGCAGTACGCGGCGCGGGAAGCTCGTCACGATCTGGAATTTCTCCGGGGTTTCTTTCAAGGAGAACAGGAAGTCGTGGATTACCTAAGAGCAGAGCAAAACAAGGTACATTTTCATGATCTACAATACAAGTATCGAGTTGGACTGATACGGAGCATTTAATATTTAAAATGGGAAGGACTTACTGTCAGAGACTGGGACAGGAGGAAGCGCCGCTTCACGCGCGTGTCGTTCGGCAGCTTGAACATGATTTCCAGGCAGTCTGGGTCGTCCTGTGGCGGCTCGGGAGGAAGACACTCAGACTTGCGCTCTTTCTCTTCGGCGAGACTCTGTGAACGTGGACGGAAACTTGATCAGTAAGAGGTGGGAAACTAATACCTAAAATAATAATAATGAAGTCATTGTAATGTCTGAAGAGCTCTCATTCGATCGTTTATTCTCTGAACACGTTCTCGTTTACGGGAAAAAAAAAAAAAAAAGTGTTGATTACCCTCTTCCTCCTCTCCTCGGCCAGGCGGGTCTGGTGCGCCGCCTCTTCTTCCTGCCGTTTTTGCTCCTGCTCCTCCTTTTTTTTGCGTTCCTTCTCCTGGTCGGCGCGCAGAGAAGCCAGGTACGCTTCGTCCTGCTGCTGCCGGAGAACCTGCGTCTGATTCCTCTCTTCCCTAAGAAGTGTGGCAGGAAATGCTCGGTCAGGATCGGTCGAGGTATACAACGTTTACATTCGAAACTCAGTGGTTACCTTTCGAGCCTTTCGGACGTCAGGTAAGTCTGATTGGCCTCCATGATAAAGTTCAGCTGGTTGATGAGATCCTCAGGCTGGATTAGACCCTCCAGCCTGCCCACCACGGTCATCTTGCGATCCTTCAGCATGATCATGGCCAGGAAGGGATAGGTGTTCTCTCGCAAAGCCTGAGACACTGAACACAGTCGGAGGACACTGGGTAAAAAACCAAAACAAAACTGAAAGTAATCCAGACCTTGATGTGTTGATGTTGATCGTTACCTCTGTATCCTTCAGGCTTGCTGGTGGAGCATGCCCAGAACAGCATCCGCGTGTTGACGAAGGTCAGCACCTCTTCACTACATAATGTGTTTCTGAGGCAGAGATTGGATGGAGAGAGACGTCACGAGAATTCACGCTGAGCACAAGAGACATGATTAAGTACACCTGAGAGTTCAAACCTGCAGAATTCATCAGTGTCCTGGTGGTCATCGCCATGAAGGTAAACTAACAGGTAGCGGAGTTCCCGCTTGGCGTCGTTCAGAGCCTGAAAGAAAACGGAGCCACAAATAAGCGTTTTCTCTTTAAAGAGAACAGCAGACGGCTTCGGGGCGAATCTCGTGTGAACGTTTAAACCTACCTGACTATATGTTCCCTGGTAGAAAACGGGATGCGAGCGCCCGTATTTCTCTTCGAAAATATGAATAAAGGACACGACGTCTCCGACCGGATCTGTGACGCGGCCCCGTGGATCCGGCCTTATAAATCTCAGGGCAAACCTGAATACGGGGACGAGAGAATACTGCTCACCTGGATGTGTTCTAGAGAAGCGTTCGAAAGTTGAACTAGATCTAGAATTAGATTTTCATACGACTACACATGAAGTCAAGCAATTAGGAAAAAAAAAAAATTGCAGTTACATATTTACAACGGGTTTATGATCGTTACCTGAATACGTCCATAAGCGTGTAGTATGTAAACCTGAACGGCAGCATTATCAAATAGTAACTCCATCCTAATAAACCCTAAAAAAAAACCAACACACAAGTTTCATATTTGAGTTCATTCAAATCAATCCGAGTGATGTTTTGAAGCCGGGGTGAACGTAAACACTCACTCTAGGCTGAGGCCTTGAGACGATATAGCTATACACTCTGTGGTCTCCTGTGTTGACCTGTAAGGGTCTGGCAGGTGGTGGGTTAAACACGCTGGGAACTCCTTCCTGCTCGTTTAGTCTGTCTTGTACTGCAGCCTGGAAGAGGAAGAAAAAACAATAACACGCATTATAACTTCTATTTGTCCGAATAAGTGCTGACTGGCAAACATCTGTTCTGTACTTGGATGGATGTGTCAATGTTTGCTGTGGTAATCTTGTGCTCCTGTGTTATCGGTCATCAGGGTGTATAGGGTCTTTACGATGTGAGTATGTGAGGTATACAGGAAGTCTTTATGTGGACGCGCACATCTCCGGTTATTACGTCTTCTTACCCAATTAGGAACAGTTTTAGCTCCGGTCTTTCCAGTGTGTGTATATACACTTGTCTGTTAACTGCATTCAACTAAAGAAGAACATATGCGCTGTGCTGTGTGATTCTTCCCTGATCAGAAAAGGCACCAGGGGCACCGTAGATCACATGAAAAACATCTCCAAGATCTACGTGATAAAAATCTAACAGATCCCGATTGTGATTTTTGCGTAGTGGATTCTACGCCCAAAGATTAACCAGGTATCTAATGAAGCACGTTCTGGATACGGATAAACCGTGCTGTTCCGAGCTTATTTTTCTAAACAATGACTCGTAGCTCTATTCTCCTGGCAGAGTGTTTAGGGAATGTGAAGAAAAAGCTAGCGGATGCCTATAGACATCTTCAACGTCTCCCTGAGCAGCAACGTTGTTCCTACGTGCCTCAAGACAACGACCCTCGTTCCCGTGCCGAAGAAGTCTACTGTCTCCTGCCTCAATGACTATCGTCCCGTCGCGATCGCACCCATCGCGGTGAAGTGCTTCGAGAGGCGTGTCATGAGGCGCGTCGAGACCCAGCTTCCAGCCTCACTGGACCCCATGCAGTTCGCGTATCGTCCAATCCGCTCCACGGACGATGCCTTCTCCACGACCCTCAGCCTGGTGTGGAGCGAACAACCTGTCTCTGAACGTTGACAAAACCACAGAGATGGTTGTGGACTTCAGGAGAGCGCAGAGCGGCCATTCTCCACCGATGGATCCTCAGTGGAGATCGTCGAGAGCACCAAATTCCTTGGTGTTCATCTGGCAGATAACCCCACCTGGTCACTCAACACCAGCTCCATCACCAAGAAAAGCCCAGCAGCGTCTCTACTTCCTGAGAAGACTGAGGAAAGCTCATCTCCCGCCCCCCGATCCTGACCATGTTCTACAGAGGGACCATTGAGAGCAACTGCATCACTGCCTGGTTTGGGAACTGCACCGTCCCGGATCGCAAGACCCTGCAGAGGACAGTGAGGACAGCTGAGAAGATCATCGGAGAGGAGAGAGACTCCGAAGCCAACAGCATTGTGGACGACCCCACACACCCCTCACTCACTCTTCACCCTCCTGCCACATGGCAGCGGTTCTGTCTGTCTGCACTGGATGCACTTTATGTAGCTTTGTGTTGTAGCTTTATGTTGTGGTTTAGTGTAGCACCAGGGTTCTGGAGGAACGTTGTCTCGTTTTTACTGTGTATAGTAGAAATGACAATAAAAGCCTCTTGACTTGACTCAGCAGTTACTCATAAAATATCTTGTATAATTGATAGAAAATAGATTTTGGGAATTAGATTCTTCACGATTCTACCCAACACATTGCAGACAGAGGGAAAAGTCGACGAGCCGGCATCTTTTTTTTTTTTTTTTTTTTTTTGCACAAAAAGGAAAGAGAAAGTAAAATCCCTGAAAGCTAAAAAAAAAAAAAAAATCTTGTTTTATGCATCATCACCTCGATGTTCCAGTTGTGCTGTTCTAGCGTGCGCCGACATTGGTCCATGGACTCCAGTCCCGTCAGGTCCTGTCCGGTCCAACACACACACACGGGGAGAAAATCAGAAAATTAGACATGCTCCAGATCACACTCTTATTCTCTTGACATGTGCACTTTTTAGTAAACACCAGGAAAAAATCTATGGCAAAAGTTTGTGCACCCCTAAACCAGATTGATTGAAATGGAGCCCTGAATTTGTTGTTACTAGATTTTTGTTGGGGTTTTGTAATTCATTCCTCTTCTTACACAACAGCATGTAAACCTCGTGTCATTGTTTTTATGCTACCTGAGGGCTGAAATTTGTGACTGTTGTACCAGAAGGGTGTGGGTTCAAGTCCCTCACAAGCCAAAGCTTCAAACCGCTCATTTCCTATGCAAATGACCATCATCCTATAGCGCGCAATATAACATCTATACCAATCCCAGTAATTAATATTTTATACATACATACTAATATATAAATAAATAAATAAATGAGAGAAAGATGTGAATGAAGTTTTAATCCAGCTGTTTATCCCGATGACAGCAGCATGAACAAGCGCTCAGGGACGAAACCGAGGCAGCTAGCACAGCTGGCTAACAAAGTTGATGCTCAGTGACATTAGATTGTATAAAGTATAACAGCTGGGAGTGCTTTAGTTTTATCAGCTTTCTATATTCACAATTATATTTCATATAAATCCACAGAAAATGACGATGCGAATTAAAGCGCGCGCTGGGAGGTGTGCTCGCTCCGCCGAGGGAGGTACGCTAGCAACTGTGACGGAATGCTACTTGACTTAGCTAATGTTAGCAGCTATTTTATAAGGATAAAAGTTTTATTTTAAACTGATTGTAAGATGACTTGATATAGAATCGGAATAAAACCCCAGCGCTCGGGGCCTTAAATCGAAAATAAAACCGGCCGCTACCTGAAACTGGAGGAGTTTCTCAGTCTGAGCCTGAGATAATTCCTGCTCCTCTGGCGCCGCCATCTTACCTCCTGCCCAAACCGTTTCCACACGACGTCATGACGTATAAACAGAGGCGACGTAACCAGACACGTCACACCGTGGAGTGCGTGCCTCCGCCTCGCGCCTGCCGCCTGCTGCACTGGGAGGATGCACAGGGCTGTGTTCCAAATCAACAAACACAGGGTTGTGTTCCAAATAACAGAACAGGTGACACAGGGCTGTGTTCCAAATGACAGGTGACACGGCTGTGTTTAAAAATGACAGATCAAGTGACACTGGGCTGTATTCCAAATGTCAAAACAGGTGACACTGGGTTGTGTTCCAAATGACCAAACTGGTGACAAGGGGCTGTGTTTCAAATGACAGAACAGGTGACACAGGGCTGTGTTACAAATGACAGAACAGGTGACACAGGGCTGTGTTTCAAATGACAGAAAATGCAAGACAGGGCTGTGTTCCAAATGTCAGAACAAGGGACACCCAGGCGGTGTGTTCAAATACCAGAACAAGTGACACTGGTTGTGTTCCAAAATACCCAGAAAAAACGGACTGTGTTCCAAATCACAGAACAGGCGACACAGGGCTGTGTTTCAAATGTCCAAACAGGTGACAAGGGGCTGTGTTCCAAATGACAGAACAAGTGAGACTGGGCTGTGTTTCAAATGACAGAACATGCAAGACAGGGCTGTGTTCCAAATACCAGAAAAAGTGACACTGGTTGTGTTCCAAATGACCCAGAAAAAAACGGGCTGTGTTCCAAATGACAGAACATTCGAGACAGGGCTGTGTTCCAAATGATAGAAAAGGTGACACTGGTAGTGTTCCAAATTACCAAAAAGGTGATACGAGTCTGTGTTCCTAATGACCCCGAAAAAAACCGGGCTGTGTTTTAAATGAAAAAAAAAAAAAAAAAAAAAAAGGTGGGGTTGTGTTCCAAATGACCAAACCGTTTCAAACGACAGAACAATTCAAGTTTTTTTTTAAATTGAAATAACGAGACAGTATACAGGAAACCATGTCTATGTTTGTTTATATTTATTTATTTACTTGTTTGTTTGTCCGTGTTACTGCTAATTAGTTTGTTTACTGCAAGCTAGTGCCCACGGCGCATGCGCAACACTCTTACGCATGCGCAGTGCGTGAAGCCGCTGGGACGCGCTGTATTCCGGTAGTTGGTTCGACATGGCGGCCGCCTCCAGTCCGGTAGATTCTGCACCGGCGGTTAAAACCGCGCCGCCGGTACCCGCTGCCTTTGACCTGTACGACCCTCCGGTCATCGACGGCTTTACCCCGTTATCCCGGCACAAAGAGGAGAGCTTTAAAGACAAGTTCATCCGGAAAACCAAAGAGAACCCTTTTGTCCCTGTGGGTGAGTTTTAAACCAGTGAGCAGCAGCAGTCAGGTGTGATGGAGAAACAACTCCGAGTTTGAGTTTGATGGATAAATGAGTCTGGAGGAAAAAGTCTGTACTGAGATATCTGATCTCTTTGAGAAGTAGATCTGGAGCTTTATGTCCTTCATGAGACACCGTAGACTGAGCTGAATGACTTCTGAGTCTATTAGCAGCACCGCTGGAATAACAAAAAAAACCACTGGATTATTATGTGGTTTATTGTTTTGAATATTGAATATTGATCAGTTTTTTTGAATGAATAAACAACAGTCCTCGGATTGATAACGACTTATACACGGAAAAAACCTCAGCAGTAATTCCTGCTGTTATTTATTCCATTTATACCGCTGCAGTTTGCCAAAGATGAGCATTTACTATCAATTAAAGAACACGTGTTTAGTTCTGTTTAACTTCGAGACATGACACTAATTCATCTAATCGTTATCTCCACTTGTCTCCAAGCTCTGAGACCGGAAACCCCTGTACACTTGAGAATGTGTGCTTCGAGATACACCACATGATCAGAAGTTTGTGGACACGTGTGTGTGTGTGTGTGTGTGTGTGTATATATATATATATATATATATGTATGTATGTATGTATGTATGTATGTATGTATGTATGTCCACATTTACTCTCCACTTGCCGTTAATATGTCCTCCACACTTCTGGGTAGATGTTCCACTAGATTTGGTGGAGATTTGTGTGAGATTCATTCAGACACAAGGCTGTTAGTAAAGTCAGGTTGTGATGTAGGTATTCAATAGGGTTATAGAGCTTTACAGCAGGAGATCTTTGACCTTAAACCATGTAAAGCATGGAGCTGGCTTTGTGCATTATCATGCTGGAACAG
Source organism: Silurus aristotelis (assembly GCF_946808225.1). Classification (NCBI taxonomy): domain Eukaryota; kingdom Metazoa; phylum Chordata; class Actinopteri; order Siluriformes; family Siluridae; genus Silurus; species Silurus aristotelis. Next base: position 22,133,043 of record NC_139590.1, read on the forward strand.
TTTTGGGTCTCCTAGTCACCTTGTATCAGCTTCAGCTTGATACAGTTGTGTTCCTCCAGCTTTGTGGTAACAGTCTTGAAAAGTCAGGTGTCCCAATACTTTTGTTTAAGACATCTTATGAGCTACAGTAAGGGAACAATCTGCCACTCAATGTTTGTTCCTTCTCCTCTTCCTCATGGAGGTTAGGGATATGCAGGAGCATCCAAAATAAAACGGGAAACTTTCAGACCTCACACGAGTGGAACATGATTGCACAATGGAATACTCACTATAATGGATACATACACACACATACATACACACACACACACACTACAGTGATGTTGTGTCCCCGTAACACTAGACCCACTGAGAGGTGGAGTAAAGAACATTATCTAATTACAGGAGAAAATATAATGTTCTGGAGAAACACATCAGATCCATGGAGGCCCCACCATGCAGGACTCTTGCTAATGTTTTGGTGCCAGATACATAAAAGGGGTTTCAGGCTATTTGGGTGCATTTACTTGAATAATTTGGATCTCGTCATGAGATTTCGGATCATACTGATATGCTTTGATGTGTTATAGATGTATAAAACGATATCGTTTCCGGCTCTTCAGGTTGCCTGGGCACTGCAGGAGCTCTCATCTACGGCCTCCGAGCCTTCAAACAGGGGAAGACGCACCAGTCCCAGATGCTCATGCGCACTCGTATCTTCGCCCAGGGATTCACCGTCGTGGCCATTATCGTGGGTGTCGCTGCTGCGGCACTGAAACCCAGACAGTGAAGGCCAAGGGTTCGGAGGTCATGGCTTGTCTAGACAACTGCAACAGGTGGATTTCCTGGTTGTCTACAGGTGAAGACCTTTGTATTGGCGAGAGTGTAGAAACCTGCTGCAGTTAGATGTTAGTTGATTAGGTTCCACTTTTTATACATTTATTGTACAATACTATAAAATATGTTCTAGTAATATAACGAGGAAAGAGGAATAATAATCACGGGCAAAAATAAAAAAAATATTATGTTTGATAGATTTGATGGATGGATTCATGGTTTGCAGGAGATAAAACCCTAACCCTCTGTTCACACCAGCATGTGATGCCTCAAGTGAGTTTCTCAATGTTAAGCACGTTAGGTACGGCTTAACGAAGCCAAATCCCTGCCTTAAACGATTCCTCGAACCAAATCGTTAGCAGGTGTGGTCCGATGTGTCTTCACTTCCCCGCCTACAACCTCCAGATCACTTTTTGGTGCACAAACATACAACCTGACCAGGAGGCACCAACCCACCACCAACCCTGGTCCTGCTGTTACTAACGTGTAAACCAAAATTACCCTTTTAAATGTTTCAAACATGAAAGAAGTTTTTACCTGCGGAAAAATCCGCGACACGTCTCAAGAACAGGTAGAACACGTACGCGGTCGTGACCTTTATTACATGAATGTCATAAAAACATAAATTACTTCTCTCAAAAGTGGAGGCCTAAACCTATGTTCCTCATCAGATTTTAAAATCTGAACAAACAAAACGTGGCACGATGCTTGCTGGTGTGAACATAAGGGATGTAGTTATTTTTTGTTATATCACCGTCACTAAAAGGTTGTAAAAAATTTAAAGGTGAAACATCGAATAAACAATCTCAACCATGAACCCCCCCCCCCTTTTTTTTTCTTTCCAAATTGTCAATTCACATAATGAAGCACGAAAAGCGAGGACACAAGCACACCAAACCCAACGACATTTTTCTGCATCCAAGAACCGACTCGAGTCTTGTCTGGAAAACCGTCCCTTTATTTATTCAATAGAGTACTCAGGCATGAACATAGTCTTTGGCAGCCAGTACAAACCGCAATCTGTGACGCAGAGCTGGTCCGCTGAAAGGCGTGTAACAGTTTTCAATCTGTCTCAGAGAGGAGAAAAAAAAGGCCTCGGAGCTCAAGAGAAGTAAAAGGTGTTAATTTATAAATATCCGTAACACTTTAAAACATGCTCACTGTTATGAGATAGTAATTAAGGCGCAGCCTGCTACAGCTCCAATCTGACGTTGTACAAGCGATACACGTGAGGCTGAATGGTATAAACAAGACCACCAATAAATAAATTCACAAAACCAATGACCTACTTGAATGTAACGGCTAAATATGTTAGTTCTCGGGAATTATTTGAGGGAGATGAGATGCAACTTGACGCAGCAGGTTTGATGGAAAATGAGAAAGAATGCTTGCCGTCTTTCAGAAGAAAAAACCATGCAGTAAGAACGATTCTGATTAACGAGTACAATGTGTTTTTGGTCTGGATGGAAAATTAGAACGTCATTGTGTCACTCTGTTGTTTAGACCAATGAAAGGCGAATTTCCCAATTTGGTCGTCAGTGACTGGACCCCCAGATGTCTCATTTTCTGACACACCTCTGAGGCATTAATGCCAATGTCACACCCCATGCTGTACAGGGTTTGTGATTAAACAACACTATTCGACATTCACACAGGTTCTCTGACTCACGTGCGCAGGTGGAAAACACGGCAACGCTGACCATTTAGTTGGTGTGTAAGAGATCAAATTTTATGTTTAGAGTTTAAGAATTATTATTATTTTTTTTAGATGAGTCACTTAGGAAAAGAGTCAAACGATTTGACTCGCTAAAACAAAAACAAACAAAAGAGTACTTACCATCACTAATCTGACAGATGTTACGGTTTTGGTTTGTTGGTTTTCAGCGAATACGGTGCATTATGGGTATTCGCGACTGCCAGACGATATGTTGGTGTGTTTTCAAACACTAAAAATAATTTTGTGAATAAAAACAGCAAAGATTTCAGCCAGCATTTTGGATAAGGGACCATTCGTCGTCCTCGGGCGCTACGTCGTGTTTAAAAGTGGAACATCTGGGTGTCTCTGAGGACCAATTTGAGAAACATTACAGAGAGCCTGATAATATAGTCAATATAAAGCGATTCGAATTAAACCTGTGTAGATTTTCCGTTCGGTATGAAAAACTGTTACGCGTACTCTGACATGTTTAAGTAGCATGTTCATTTCTGCCATTTTGTTCGATCAGAGTAACACTTTCCTCAACTAGCCTAGTCAAGAGGCACAATTCTCCTTTTCTTTCATGAAAAACATCAAACAAAAGCCAAAATCTTCTGTCAGTTAATAGATTATGTGTAACAGGATTTTAAAAAAAAGTTTCGATTCACCAAATACCTTAAACAAGAGATGGAAATAAAACCCAAACATTTAGTGTGTGCTAAAATAAAGTGCGAGAAGGACACGGAGAGAGGAAGAGAGAGAGAGATGGAGATAAAGGCGAGACGTAAGGCAGAGGCCTTCAGCGATTCAGCGGCGTCTGTTTCAGGGAAATGAGGACGGAGCGCATTCGAGACACGTCCTTGGTCTGGCGGCTCGTCTTGGGATTGAAGTCGCATAGCCGTGCCACTTTCTCCCACTCGGTGCCGGGGCTGTCGTCGCCGCACTCCTTAAGGAAGGCGTCCTCTGACGCTCTACACAAACACACGGTAAAATATTTAGGACGAAAAAAAAAAAATCAAGGATCCTTTTCTGGCAAAGACAGGACACAAACCATGCAACACATCACCACTAGCAATATAAATTAATGAAAAATATTCCATTTAATCACAACGAAACCCTGTAGATGCAGACATGCACTCTGACCCAGAGAGAACATTACGACCACTTAATATATTCAGCAAGAAGACCTCACACTCGGCCCAGCGAGTGACAACACGACAGGATGTCTTTACATTCGGGAAGGGAGCGAATTAGTGTCCCCGTTTCCTTATTTGGTTAAAGTGGGCGGGGCTGAGTGATGAGGTCGTTTCGCTGATTTGTCCTTGGCAGACGAGAAGGTGACGAGAGACATACACGAAGCCTATCACATCAGAGTTGGGCTGTTTGTAGAAAGCCTTATCTGCGATCCTAATGCGCAAGCAGGCAAAGGAAGGAAGAAAGAGAGACAGACACAGACACACACACACACACACACACACAAAGGGAGAGGGAAAAGAGAGTCGGTTATACAGAATCGACACACAAAGAAAGGCGGGTTAGATTTGTGAGAAATATTAATGAAAGAGATTTCGAGAGAAAGAACAGCATTTCATTTCACTGCTTGTTTTCAGGAAAACAGATTAATGATCGTTTAACTGTATTCACAACGATAATTATGGGGACGATAATGAGCGTTATGGTCATGGGCCTCAGTCTGCCCTAAATATATCAGGTTTAAGTTGCAGGTCTGCCTTGAAGTTCATCAGTGATGTCATACAGCTTGTATCCAGGTTTTCCTGACTAATACACTATATGGACGTAAGATTAGTATGTACTTTTCCAATTAATCCCAAAAGTGTTCAATAGGGTTAAACAGCTCAATAGCGGACGATCTTCGACTCCATCCCATGTAAAGCAGAGCTGATTTGATTTTCATGGAGCTGGCTTTGTGCACAGGGGCATTGTCATATTAGGTGTCCTAATACTTTTTTGCCATTGAAGTGTATGTCAGATTGTTGTTTTTTTTCTCCCATTACACCTGGCACATGGAAAAGTTCACGGGTTAGGACCTTGTACAGTGGCGTGGCTTGTCGTCACCTGCAGCATGCTCTTTGTTTAGCCGTCATTGTGACCGAGCAGCTTTTCCTCCAGCATGCACACAAAACCAGATACACCGGGCTCCTCAGGGCTCGCTTGTAATCAAACGTGGAAATGTAAACAGTCTAAACCAGCTGTTAGACGGAGTGTCTGGCAAATCAATTTTGGCTTCCAGGAGCGATTTATATTTTTCGATAGATTTGCCGCTCATGTAGATGCTCATTCGCTACTTGGATTTGTTGCTCATTCAGACGGCTGTGATTACTCTATGGTGTTGGGCAGAGTCTACAAAGTACAGAGTTACATTATAGAACAGGCTGATACACGAATATAGAGTTTTTACATTATCTGTATAGACAATTCAATACAGCAGGCAATGAGTTTCAGATCATTTGTTACAGCTGCAGCATTCATTGACATGCTTTGTTAAAATATACCAAATATTCACAATATATTGTTACAATATAAACAATTACAACCAAACCGTTATCTGAGATCTTTATATATATATTTTTAAACTATGCTGACAATCTGGAACACTGTACAGAAAACATGTTTCCTCACCGCGTGTGCTGCAATGAATTTGCGGTGAAATACCTGTTGTTGACTTTATTCTTCTCCATTTGCTCCTGTTGGTGAGCGTGCCAGTCCTCCAGCTCCTTCTTTGCCCTCTCCTTCCATTCGGCTTCGGCTGCCTTGGACGCTGTATCTGCAAATCGAAAATCTCTCTCAATATTTTATACAAATGCACAATGCAATGGAACGGTTCCAGAGAGTAAAACGAATGCATACAATTTTATATATATTTTTTTTTACAAACATAGGCGTGTCTCATTGCAGCCATGTAAGTAGTTTTTTACAATCAGTATAAATAAGTAATTCAGCTTTAAAAATACAGGAAAAGGCTTTCACTTAATTTCACTGTCTGGAGTTTCAAGGAGAACGCCGTTCATTGGCCTTCAGTGTTTATCGTTTCAAACTGAACTACTATTTAAGTTAGTTACAAAATATATACACACAATCCTTGATAATTATACTTTATACACTGTATCTGTTCTTCAAGGTCAAATTCTTCTGCACATTACTCGTTTTTTTTTTTTTTTTTTAAGATTAAGCCAGAATAAAAACCCCACATGCCGTGTTTTCAGGTCGTACCTAACTGTTCCAGCCGTCCTTTTTGTTCCTCTCTCCATTTGCGTAAACTTTCCGGCTCCTGTCTCAGCACGTCAGCCTGAGCGATAGCGGCGTAACCGTCCGATTCACCGTTGGACTCCTGAGGGGAGTGAAATCGCAATATTCAATGAAGGACACTTTTCAGCCAAAATGCATTATATGTCCTTTTCTCTAATCAGCCAGGAGGTTTAGAGTGCTGAAGTGCTCATGTCCTGTGCTCTTTAGTGAAATTTTAAGTCATTACTAACATCCTTGTATGTGAATGAGCACAAACCCCCTCGTGGAACATTTTCCCAAAAGAGTGGAGGTTATTATAACAGCAAATTGGGACTATATGGAATAGGATGTTCAAAAAGCACGTATGAAATCTAGTGAGTTGTCCACCGAACACTTCTGTCCATATAGTGTATGTTTTACACAGTGAACTGGATGTGAAAAATAAAAACAGTTTTTTGGATCAAAAACATCTCTGTGGTGAAATTTTGACATTGTGTGGTTTATATTAAGTCCACGCACAAGTCACTATTGCTCCTGGGTTACCAAATAAAACACAAGTGCAGTACTACTTACTCTTTAATATCCGTGTTCAGAAAATCAGTACTACAGAAATGACGCTTTTATTAGATCATCCCTGGGCAAAAATCTTTTTGTGTTTGGTCGAAATAAAAAGTAAATGTACTTTGGTGATTGTATCCGAAATGTAGTAGCTTATTAATAAACATATAAAATGACAATGTAAAGAACGATGTACAATCCAGCCAGAACTCTTAACGTCAAATCACTACAAACACATACAAATTCTCTCTTAATTTTTTAAACTATAACTATATATCCCTCACCTGAAACAGTTCTCCATTCATAGTCGCTCCTCCGAACTCATCTGCTTGAAACAAAGAAAAAAGTTAGACCAACCCTCTCTTCGCTCTTCTCGAGCAATGGTGCTTCTGTTTAAGGATTTCGGAAAACTCTAGGAAACGTCATCGGAATCCTGACAATCCTGTTTGGCTGCAAACGCTCAAAACGGGACGGTTGCAATAGCGATCGCTGTGAGATCTTCGCATATTTTTATTACCACAGTATCGAGTCAGGAAGTGAAATTTTAGTATTGCTATTAAAGTGCTATTTTATTATTATTTTATTACAGTGGAGGACATAGTAACACACTAATCAAAGTGGTTATGTTTAGGGGTCCAAGCACCAAAGGCAAATCAGATTTTTGTCTCTTATCAGTGGAAAGTTCAGGAATAGAAACTTTAATGGCTTTAAAAAAAATATTTATTTATAAACACTTAAATATCATTGGTCTGAAATGGGCCCGTGGCATTTTTTTTTTTTTATCGAGTGTATTCAGTCAGAATTAACTTTACATAGGGTTCTGGGTTCAGTATCTCTTTCACAGGTTCTCTGAGATTGTTTTCCATTCGGATTGGACATGTCCATCCTTGTTTGAAGAAATGACTATATGTATATGTGTAGTTAGTATATTGTAGGTACGAAACTGATTTGAATCCCTCTTAATGCTGAAGGTGAACATCACAACACACTAATACTAAAATTGTTATAATAAGGGGTCCAAGCACCATACAAAAGCAATAGAAAGCTCTATGACTCGGTCTTCATGAAATAAATCCATAATGTGAAAGGACACCTAAACTTTCCAGGGATATGTGCGTCTTCCAGTAATCACAAAGATGGAGACACGTTTGAATCGGATGTCTTTGGATCATAGTAGAATGAAATTTTCCTTCACTTGAACTAGAAAACCCGAATTGTTTCCAGCAGGACAGTGTTCCTGAAGCCAGCTCCATGAAGATACGCTTTAGATGGTTTGACGTGAAAGCTCTCCTGCTCTATAGTTCTAACGCTACTTCTGGGATGAACTGAACGCTGACTGCACCCTAGGCCTCCTCACCTCACCTCACCTACATTGCCAAACACTTCCAGAGTTGCAAAAAATAAAAGAAGAAGAGGAACTCCATCGTGTACTTGGTCTGAGTGCTAAAGCCTCGACTTCACACTACCTAAAAAAGTACCGAAAGCACAAGACTGAAAATCTTTAAGAACTGACCGATCCCATAGTGGAACCCGGGCCGGTTTGTCGCATGTAACACAACCTCCAGCTTCGTAGAAACTTCAACCCACCAGGGTTTTACTGATGTCCAGACCTGAGATACGCTTCTTCCCTGAGGACATGAAAAACATCCGGATGACCCAAAGTCTGAGGAATGCCTGTAAAACTACCTCGGAAATATAGTCCCGTACATATAGTCCATCGTCCCACTGATAAACTGATCCCGTCCGAACTGGGCTTCATGAGTCTCCAGGAATACAATGACCTACATCGTGTCAAGGGGTGTACAAACTTTTGAACTTAATTTTAAACAAAAAATGGTGTCTTGGCTCATGTAATAAGAAAGTTACAACAATATAATAAGTTACATTTTATTACACCATTTATATATTACCAAGTATTTATTCTGAATGATAATATATGTGAGGTAGATTAACAGAGAAATGCACTTTTATTTTAATTAGAATTGGATAATGAATAAAAATTACATAAATTAAATAATTTTAAATATATATTAGAATATATTGATTTGGAGGTATTGTAGCTAGCTAGTCAGCTAGCTAGCTTCACTGAGGTACATGATGCTAGGTCATTTAAAGCTATTTAGCTCGCTTTGTAGGTCCACTTAAGGGTCGGTGTCAAAAAATAAAAAATTATTGAGTATTTTTTGGAAAGTGGATTTGATTGAAATCGTCGTTTACTTGTTTTGTATGTTTGTTTATTGTATGTTTTCTTTTTTCTTTTGTGTAGCTGTGGCTAGTTAGCTAGCCGGGCTGATTAGCGCAGCCGTTATTACCTGAGAGAGAGTTTGAACTAAAGAGTGACGGTTGGGAGAGCGCGTGCTGCTCGAAGCCGAATCCGCCCTCGTCATCCTCGATGCCGGCGATCTCGTGCTGCTGCTGCGCGAGGAACTCGGCCGCGGGGTCCTCTTCCGCCTGAAGTCCGAACGCGTCGGCCATCTTTACACACTTACACTCTCTCACACATACACTTACACACACCCGCTCCAGCTGTGGCTGACTGGCTCTAACGTGTGCGCGCGTGCGTGTGTGTGTGTGTGTGTGCGTGCGCGCGAGCGCTCGCTAAACGAAACCTCGAACGAAAACACACGGTTTTTCTCAAACAAACGGGTCAGTTAATCAGTTGATTGATTGGTTATTTATTTATGCATTTGTTTATTTATTTAGTCATATATTGAGAAACCCGTCCCAGGCCGTATCCGAAATCACCCAGAATGCAGAATTCCAGCTTTCTTGCATCCTCCATAGTGAAAGAGATCCAGGCTGCGAGCTGGACAGTGTAACTGCTGAGAGTTTGTCTCCATCTAGTGTCCATCTGTGAAACTGAACTGTAGCCTTTTGGAAAGGTGAGACAAAGAATACAGAAGATTTTAATAACCGAGGAGAACTTCACGCAGGGGGAGGAGTGTTTCATGATGGAAAGAAGAAAGAGGACAGGATTGCTGTAACCTAATGACAGGGATAGAGAGGGAGGGAGGGTGGAAGGGAAAGAGAGGACGAGTAAGAATGAGGAAAGAGAGTTGAAAGGGAGAGAAAGAGAGTGGCAGAGAGGAGAGAATAAGAGATGGATAGATAGAGAGAGATGAGAGAGTAGGTGAAAGAGACGAGAGTGTTGGAGAGGGGGGATAAGAGAAAGAGAGAGAAAGAAAGGTAGAGGTGATAAAGAAAGAAGACAGAATGATAGAGAGAGAAGTGGGGTGACAGGGAGAGAGAATTATTATTATTTTTATTATTATTATTATTATTATTATTATTATTTTTATTATGTATTAATAAGGACACTGTACAATGTGATCAGAGTGTGAGTTTGGACTCCAGGAAGTCCAGCTATAACAGCATAAATAAAAGGGAGAGCCAGAAGGTAACACAGACATGAGGGATCTCTGGGATAAAAGGCGGCCCACTACACCACCGTCTAGACAGTGAATACAGGAGTTTGGAGATTCACACAAGTAATTAGATCAAAAGAAAAATGATGGTGTTTTTTGCGTATAGAGATGCTTCTTGATAATAATGTAAGAAGCGACGATAAAAGTGGATCTGGTGAATGATGGTGGGTTTATAGTGGTTCTGAGATGAATGGAGTGGTAGAAGAGGAGTAATCATCTTCAGGGTGCTGCTAATATGCACCATATAATGAAGATCCCTCCAGATCCACTCCTTTACCCTATCAAAAACGAATCTTACAGTGTGAATGTTGATTGGTCCGTGCTGCATTAATAATATTTTGGGAGAATTTTCTTACACTTTTACACTGTTGATGATCAGGTTGCTGGAAGTCAAATGATGCTGCATGGTATTTGAATCGTCACTGTCATTTGCATAAAGATTTTTCCGACCAGTGGAATGGATCTAATTTTATTTCAGAAATTCTAGTTAACAAAAAGCTGAAGTTTCTCAGACAGGACTGTGTGTGTGAGTCAAGTCATTACTGTTGGAGGAAAATGGTTTTTATTAGTTTTAGTATCAGCAAGGAATTTCAAGTGAAGAATGTAAACACGTGTAAGTGCGACAGAAATAAAGGTGATCGGTGATTGGCTGCCGGTAAGATTAAAGCTCAGTGATTGGTTGTTGGGACAAACGATGGCGTAAATTCTTTTTTAAACAACCATCAGGGATTGGGTATTGGGAAGAATAACGATCTTCGGTTGGGTTTTTGAACAGAATAACGATCAGTGATTGGGTATTGGGAAGAATAACGATCAGTGTTCGGGTTTTTGAACAGAATAACGATCAGTGATTGGGTATTGGGAAGAATAACGATCAGTGATTGGGTATTGGGAAGAATAACGATCAGTGATTGGGTATTGGGAAGAATAACGATCAGTGATTGGGTTTTTGAACAGAATAACGATCAGTGATTGGGTTTTTGAACAGAATAACGATCAGTGATTGGGTATTGGGAAGAATAACGATCAGTGATTGGGTTTTTCAACAGAATAACGATCAGTGATTGGGTATTGGGAAGAATAACGATCAGTGATTGGGTATTGGGAAGAATAACGATCAGTGATTGGGTTTTTGAACAGAATAACGATCAGTGATTGGGTTTTTGAACAGAATAACGATCTTCAGTTGGTTTTTTGAACAGAATAACGATCATTGATTGGGTTTTTGAAAAGAATAACGATCAGTGATTGGGTATTGGGAAGAATAACGATCAGTGTTCGGGTTTTTGAACAGAATAACGATCAGTGATTGGGTATTGGGAAGAATAACGATCAGTGATTGGGTTTTTGAACAGAATAACGATCAATGATTGGGTATTGGGAAGAATAACGATCAGTGATTGGGTTTTTGAACAGAATAACGATCAGTGATTGGGTATTGGGAAGAATAAAGATCAGTGATTGGGTTTTTGAACAGAATAACGATCAGTGATTGGGTTTTTGAAAAGAATAACGATCATTGATTGGGTTATGGGAAGAATAACGGTGAGTATTTGCTCTTTTTCTGAAAGAGTAACAATCTGTGAAAAATTCAAAATATCTATATGAATCATCATCATCAATCATTATCAATCATCATCATCATCATCATCATCAATCATCACACCAGTGAGCTCACGACTCTCCAACTCAGTTGCTGGTTGAGTTGAAACGCGGACGCTTCCGCTCCGAAGGTGCGCGCATCACCCACCACGTGACCTCTGACGTGTCTGACCGAGTGCTCCTCAAAAAGCTCCAGGAGGGAGCGCGCAAGTGCGTTGCAGCCCCGCGAGCTCCAATACAGACTGAACGACCAGGACCTTCTGGGAAACTTGGGTCCAAACGGTTCCTGCTCTCAACATTTTAACTCGATTTAGCGACATCCGGAGACACTACAAGCGCACAGGAGGTAATGAAACAAGTTTTCGACTCATTTTCAGCATGGTTTTAGGTGGTTTTGGGGGAGCGCTAAAACTCAACAATGTTCTGGATGAAGTCCGTCAATACTTCCAAAGTCCTGAAGTGTCAAGATAGCGAGAACTTGACTTGAGATTAGTTTATTTTTCCCCAAAACTACCCGCGTTTAGTTTGTTTTCTGGAACGTAAACAACATACAGTAAACGATCTACTACTTTCATTCATTTGTGTTTTGTTTAAGGAAACATCTCGCTCTTCAGGATATCACAACACAACACAACACAACACGAAGTCCACAAACACAAAAGCTGAGGCTTCATTTTCTGCTTCCAGTCTTACATTGTTGCTTGAAGTCGCCAAATGATGTCACAAGTCTAAGTTGCATGATCTTTAAATCGTCACGGTCATTTGCATATAGAAGGATTTTTCAGACCAGTGGAATTGTTAATTATTATTATTATTTGAATAATTTAATTTAGTTGCAAGTCATCGTCCTTGGTTACATCGCCGCTGTGTGTTGGTGTGTTTACAAAATGCTGAGGTTTTACATACAGGACTGTCCAAGTGAGTGAAATGGTTTTGTTACTCTTGATATCCGTAAGGAATGAGTTTCAAGTGAACAACTGAAAAGTGTGTAAGTGCGACTGGAAAAACGGTGATCATGATTAGCTGCCGGGGAAATTATTGCTCAGTGACGGGTTGTTGGGACAATTGAAGATGAGTGATTTGTTGTTTTTGGAAGAACAGCCGTCAGTGACTGTTGTATTTGGAAGAACAGCCGTCAGTGACTTGTTGTTGTATTTGGAAGAACAGCCGTCAGTGACTTGTTGTTGTATTTGGAAGAACAGCCGTCAGTGACTTGTTGTTGTATTTGGAAGAACAGCCGTCAGTGACTTGTTGTTGTATTTGGAAGAACAGCCGTCAGTGACTTGTTGTTGTTGGAAGAATTAAGAACAATTATTGGTTGTCAAATTATTGGTTGTGAAAACATTCAGCAGTACAAGACAAAAGGAAAATGGGGCAGGATGAAGGACATTTCTGTGGTTTGACTGAAGATCATGCATGCTTTTGCTTTTATAAACTCTGGCACGGGGACGAGTTCGGGGGAACGTGCTCTGTTTAGAAGGTTTTTCGGGGTTCCTGAAATAAAAACGCCCATTTCAAAAAGCCGCAATGATTCTGCTGCGTCAGGAGCTGTAGCTTTATTGTTGGAGTTCCAGAGAGTGAAGGCTGACGATTAACCGGGGTCGAGTTTATAACGAAAGTGTAAGAATGGATTTCTTTCAAGGTTATCCTGGGCGTGCTTCTTTCCTTTTTTTTAACGATTTCCTGTTAAAGCTTTCCCATTTTTGTGAACTTTAAGGACAGACCAGACTAAGGCTGCTACTACTACAGAGGATAGAAACGCCTATGCCAACGTTGCCTGGCGTAACACCTTTTTCTGACTCTAGTTCATCTTGGATCTCTCTTGAAGAACATCCCATACAGACAGTAGAATGCCTGCTTCCTCCATAGACCCCTGCTAAACAATTTTTTACAGGAGTTACTGGAGGTGGTACTATGAAAACCAGCAATTGTCACCATTTTTTGGTGACTCTACTTTTCCCCATCCCTGATGTAATGGATTTTGGGGTTTCAAAGTTTTTGTTGGTTGTGGGGGATCACAGGATGAGTTGTTCGAGATCTGGCACATGCCAACAACCCGGAAAAACTGCACCAGCAACACCGGTTCCAAAACCTCAGTGGGAACCCGGTAGCTTTTCCTTCATTTCCTGCCCAAATTGTTCTGCTTCCAAGTTCCCAAGCGATGATGAAGGCTAACACGTGCTTCATTTGAAACACGTGGCGTCACCCGGCTGCATATTTCAGAACCAAGTCACACAGTGTTCATTGCCTTCTTCCTCGGCGATTGTGGATCGCTGGCTATCGAACGTACGTGGACGTTTTGTTGGCGCGTCCTTGTTGACTCAATACCTATTCATGAAGTGTTGAAGTATTTCCAGGTAACATTTTTATTCGCCAAGTACGCAAGTTTGTCTTCCCGCTTGATGAATGAAATGCTGTATTACGGGGCCATGTGTAGGCGAACAGCTTAATTCGACCCGTTCGGCTCGTCTTTGGGTCGGGTTTCTGTAACGCGAGTACCATTGGGTAAGATTACATACGTTCGTGCGGATCAAAGGTCAAAGGTGAAAGCTACAACTTTAATCTAAACTCTGCTGTGAAGTCAGTGGGAACCGTTTCATTAATAGTCAAAAGAGGCCAAATCGAAGATGGCAGGATTTCAAGTGTTTAAAGTACAGCTTGGGTTTCTATCCCCGCCGGTTCCGCGTTTCATCACCGGCTCTGTGCTGGGACTCAGTTCTCAGCATGTCTCTTTTCTTCTTTGTCGACGGTGGTGTAAAATGCCTTGTAACTCTCACTTGGTGGAATGTTCCCTTGCCCCTCTCCTCCTCCTCCTCCTCCTCCTCGTCTCTTTGGACGTCTGTCTGCACTTTTTCATCGGTATAATCGCCCGAGCCAGAAAAATGTGTGCGAGTGGAGTTTTTCTGTCTCTCTTTCTCTCCCTCTCCTTCTTTGCCTCTCTTCCTCTATCCGTCTCCCTCCATGACTCATGTGGGTGTTGGGCTGAAATAGTTTGGTGTAGTTTTACATTCCTTATATAGCCCGTGGAGAGGGGACGAGACGTAAAGCCTCACCCCCGACACAAGGCCGCAGAGTCGGAGGGTCGCACTCGCTTCCACAACCAGCTTTCCTTGTACTTTTCCTGGCTTTCCAGAGGCTGATTTGGCCCTTTCTGCGAGGTACGATCATGCTGTTGGAGTCGGACGGCGGAGCGAAGCGCATTCGTAATTCATTCCTCAGGAGAGCGAGTGTCACGTTGGACTTTTTTTTTTTTTTCGTCTTTGCAGGATTTTAATGTTACTGTTCGTCTTGAATGATTTGTTGCAGCTTTTTCTGCATCATGTTTATCTCAGGTTTAGAAACTAAAAAAAATTATTTTGACCTTAACTTCAAAGCACGTAAATCTCTATATAAATGCATCGGATTGGTCCCGTTACGTCGGCAGAACATTTTATAGGTACCAGTAAATACCCTGAATTAAAAATGTAAATACTCTGCATTCAGACGAAAAGGTTCCGTGCAGTTTATTGATACTACTACGCCTCATGTCGCGGTATCTCACGTTCATCGTTCTCAAGACTTCCAAAAGCGTAATGACAACTGCAGGTTTTAGGACTTGCTCAAAATAAGCTGGCCGGCTTCCTGACGCGAGCGGATCGCGGCTTTAAATAACAGAGGAGAAACTCTGAGCGCATGAGAACTCCCCTACGAGTTCAGTGCTAATGTGGTGGTCTGGATTTTCAGATGTGTTTGTGGCTATAAAGTGCATATTGAGTAAATAAGTATCTACAAAAGAAAAGATGCAAAGCTTCTTCTGTTTTGATGAATAGATGCATGACTTCATTCAATGGCTGTAGAGGTTCCCATGACGGGTTTTTATCTTTTTTAAACTCTTTTTATTTGTAATTTTTTTTCATCAGCTGGGTCGTTTCAGACCGTAATTTATTCCTAAGGGCAAATTTTTACTGACGTCAAGATCCAATCTCGGGACGTGATGCAAGAAATAGGCTACAGGATGAGCAGCTAATTAAAGGCCGAGAGCGAGACATTATCCTTTAGCGTATAGTAATATAATATGACGTCGTTAGGCTGTGAAATTCCTAATGACGGTTAATTTAGTTCAAAACCAAGCAGCTCGTTCCGCGAAATCGGAAAACGTTCACAAATCCAGAATCCGAGAAACGCGACCGGTCTGACGAATCCTCAGCAATCTGGTTAAAGTAGGAAAAAGAATAAATGATCAGTAACGGATTTCTGGTCCTCTGTCATCATCTACTCATTTGTCCTCCCTTTTTTTTTTTTTCTTCCTTCTTTCTGTCTCTCGCTCTCTCACACAGGCCATGAGCGTTTACAGCGTGACTCTCAGTGGGCCGGCGCCGTGGGGTTTCCGACTCCAGGGAGGGAAGGATTTCAGCATGCCTCTCACGGTGTCAAGGGTGAGTTGAATCCATCACGCCACGTCCCTCCCGGCTACTTATCTGCCGTGCGTTTTCTGAAAACGTCACCGAGAAAAAAGCGCCAGCCGAGCAAAGAGGGAGGAACACGCACACTCAGCAGATTTCTCCCAAAAATGTTATTCGGACGTGGCCAAAAAGCACAAGTAGGAGTTTAAACTTGATCATATCGCGTTTTCTTTGACGTTCTCATGAATCTTGGAGCGTCTGCAAAGACTCAGACGATGGCCATTACCGAGGATGAACTGAAAAGCAGATAGAAAGTGATTATATAAATCAATGAATGGAACCAAATGCAGTATTTATGTAAGTTGAATATGGGGATTGTACATAACAATGTAAATATATCAGTTGAATTATTGGATCTGGAGCACAAAAATGGACAGTTAGGCAGGAGCACATTGAGAGTTCATCCATCTGTGTGAGTTTTTGTTAGGTTTACAAATTTTTTAAATATAATATCCATATTCAACCTTTACAGTATTGCATTATTTTTTTTTTTTGCTTTAATTGATTTATACACCGTATTTTTCGGACTATAAGCCATTACTTTTCCCCCCTACATTTTGAAACCCGCGGCTTAAACGAGGAAGCGGCTAATTTATGGATTTTTCCTGGGTTTTTCCCAGTTTCACAAACTTTAAGCCAAAAAACTGAACCCCATAACATTAGACCAATGAAATTTCCGAACGGAAACGAAAAAAATGCACTTCGCCTGTGTTCTGAGCTGCACAGCATCAGGAGAAAAAACTTCCACTGATGGTGATTTTCAAACGCACGGCGATGCCAAAAGATAAAAATTACCGAGATAAATAGTTGTGAAAGGAAGGAGGAAGACGGTGAACAATGACTTTCCTGGTCGGCTACTGTTTAGATACAAGCCGTTGTAGCACGTTGAGTCTGGGTGAAGGGAGAGCTCGCTAACTCCAGTTCATACAGAAATCATATAAGCACAGACAGGTTTCCAAAACTCGTGCTTTTTTATTTTTCTTGGCAACAGCGTTACTGGTTAGTCAAAGAAACTTAGAAATGAGCATCAGAAAATAATAAGGACATATTCCTCGGCCTTGCACACATGCAGTAATACCGGAAAAATGCGCCGGCAGGCTATTCCCAAAATGCCGCTCTGCTATTAAAGGAGCCACAACATATTTCACCCGTTACAACAGACACTATCTTTCGATAAAGCCTGTGTAAAGTTCATTAGTGTAGACACCTGCGGCTTATAGACAGACAGACAGACAGACAGACAGGCAGACGGGCAGACGGGCAGACAGGCAGACAAACAGACAGTTGGATATAAAACACATAAACACAAGCGAAGCTACAGCATTGTTTATATTTATTCTTTTATAATTTTTTTAACCAATTCTGAATGTCCCATTGTTCTGGAAGCAAAGGGTTGTTAGGCTTCATGTTTATTTCCCAGAACTAAATCTTGTTTTGGCCGTTCCTACTGAATAGTTGTGTGAATTGTGTGACGAGTATTGGCAAAAAAAAAAAAAAACGACTGTTAACTTTTTAAACATCGGATGTGAGCCAGATAAGGGCAGATGCTAGGTGATGTTGCCGTGCCTGCATTTCTTGCTGATGCATTCCTTAAAAGTCCCCTCTAACCCCCCCACCCAACGCTAATAGAAATGGAGCTCTGAATGCGCTCCTGTGGCCTTGAGGCACTTTGTTCCTGACGAACGGAAATCACAAAAGCATCAAACACAATCCCGAAAAGGAAACGCTACGAGAGAAATAACGAGAACCGTATGCTTCGAGCTCGACAAGAGCCGTTTCGACACTCGCATTCCATCTCCGACATGTCACTGCTTGATATCAACCCCATAAAAGAAGGCTGTGTGCGATTCACGCTCTCTTGCCTCACATGGATATGTTGAAGGTTTGTTTGGTTTCATCGGATGCCTCGTCCGCCGCTAAAAGGTCATCGAGTCTTCGCTTATTGCTGAGCTTATGAGCTCCAGCCTTGAACACGACACACTTTCGTGCCAGATACATAAACATCGATGCATACATACACACACATACTGTGTGTCTCACATGCATTAAAAAACTAGTATCTAGTAACAAAGCATACATTTTTATAATAGTAGAAGCTGCATTCTTTCTTGGTTACTGGATGGAATTGCAGGTGGGGAACTGGTTTGTGGGAACTGTTTCTCTACGTTAATCGGCATTCCTTTGTATTTTGTCGTTCAGCACTTTTGCTGAGGTGTGAGCGCTGCTTTTGCGCTTCTGATCATCGTCGACCTTAAAGACAATGGTTTGGACTTCAAGCAAATCGTGGCTCTGTCAGTTTTAGCTTGTGGTGGCTTCCTGTCCAGGGCCGGTAGTATCTCGTATCCGGGAATTAATGTATGATCATATCCATAAAACCTCTTTTTTTTTTTTTTTGTTGTTGTTGCTTGTGGGTTGGCAAAACAGGAAAGAAATAATAAACCGCAAACCTCAAATGATGCCAAAATTGGTCTTAAGTTCTAGATCCAAGTGTTTTGGAAAAAAAACTGTAAAAAAGACCTTATTTAAAGCCAAAAGCGTTGTTGTGAGGCGGGTAACCATGGCTTCAGAGGAGCTTGTTGACACAGTCTAGTGTGAGAAACGCAGTACAAATCTCCCGTAAAAAAAAAAAAACAGCCTTTAAAACTCCGTAGCTGCATTTTGAACTTGTTTTAACATGTAAAATCTCCTGTGACTTTTAATCCACGTTGATACAAACTACATGGGGAAACCTTTTCATTGTTCTACCATTCATTGAAAGTCACCTGAAACATGACCCGAGCGTTATTTACCCCGAAAAGCTTCCACTTTTCACCCTTCCAAACCCACCAGCAGCAGTCAGTCGTCTGTTTTCTTGTTCGTCACGTTTTATGACCTTTTTTATGAGCTCTTCTCGATCCAGATCGATCACCTGGCTGCGAGGTAGACGACGTCTGCTCGCGGCTTTCCCGATGACCTCACTCGTCCGACGGCCAACGCGTTGCTCAATCGCGCGGGCGTGTCTGTTCGTGCAACTTTATCTTTTTTTCGATCTTTCAGGTTTCGAAAGGCTCATCTGGGTTTCTCTTGCATTTGGACAGGAAGATAAGACTGAGAAAGACGCAGACGAGGCTGAATGGTGGCGAAGCCCAAATTGCAGGGAAATTAACCAGAACCCAATGTCACAATGAAATATATGAATATATACAACAATTTGTGTATTCAGGCAGCATTGACCTTTCAACAGCAAATTGCCAGGGGGGTTTTAATCTTGCAGATTTGCAATGTATGATTTTGCCAGGCAGTGTTCTGAAGATCTAGGAATTATTGAGACCGGAGTCTTCAAGGATCGAAGAAGGCAGCACACACTAGATCAGACTTGAGCAGAGAAGTCTCACTACACCTCGTCTGTCTTCTTACTCCTGAGTGACGTGTTAATGAATTAGTGCGGGAACGAGTACGAGTCACTCGTGTTCGACCTGATGTTAGTCTGACGTGATGACTGTTCCCAGCTGTGATTCATGCACTGAGTCAGAACAGAACACTGCTTTTCACATTTCTGCCCATGGTATTTTCTCATGGTGGTGAAGCAAAGAGGTGTCTAGTCTTTGCTCATGTTTTTATCCTTCCATGATTTGTAATCCGGGCGTTAATCTCTTGCTCGGATTAGCAAATCCTGATTCTGGAGTCCTTCAGCTTTTGTTATGGGCATTCTGCAGGATCCCCCTGATCAGCACAAACATCCAGCATTCCAAGCATTTTTTTAGCACCGTTGTTCGACTGACAACACACACAGTGGCCTCTCGTGTCTTCTCCCCTACACCCCCCTTGAAGTCAAGGATTTTGTGGAATAGTCCGTACACGCCCGAGCCTTGTAAAGGAAAGATTTACGCAACATTTCCACCAGATGTTTAATGTTAGCTCTCACTTGTGTTACGGATCGTCGGCCTGGTTCGCGTCAACATTTTTTCGTCCGAACACGAGCCGAGCCGTAATTATGATGTAACCCTTTTTCAATGCGTTCTCACACGTTTCCCCCTCTCCTCTTTTTTTTTTTTTATCTTCCATTATGTCTTTTTACAGCTTCATGGCTTTATGGCTCTAGTCTTCAGTGCGTCCCTGAGCCCGCATTACCGCTGACGTTTAATGATCTGCGAGAGACATAAATTTGACAAGCACTCAGCACAAAGCGCTTCCACTCGTAAACGTGCTCGTTTCTTGCCGACCTGATGTTCGGCCACGGCCAGATTTGAAGCCTGGCTTGTAGCTGGATTTTTAAAACGAGGATTTTTCGGAGGAGGGGGGGTCTAGTTTCTCACGTACGAGGTCTCTGAGCTCACGTGGCTCGGACGTGCTGGGTATTTATGGATCTGACGCAACTGCGTCTTCCGTAACTCCTTCCCCCACCAATAAAGGTAGTGGAGAAATAAAAACAAAATGGGACTCAAAAAAAACGTGGTGGTGGTGGTGAACGTCTACAGAGGTAACGCTTCCGATTGAGGAGCATTTGCCAACTTAATCGACTTCTTCTGTATCTAGCCGCCATCAGGTGCTCTGGTCATGCCTTGATCTTGTGGAAGGTATTTTCTCCTAATTTCTTCGGACACGCTTTTTGTCAGAAGGAGTGGACGGTGTCGAATGAAAGGCCTGAGCTCAGCGCTTCGTTGCTGTCCCGCTTTGAGCGGAGGAACAGCTGCTCTGAACCCGAGCCCAGGACGCAGGTGCTTCTGTCCGTCAGAACGGCCCTCAGAGCCTCATCGCTCTCCTCGGCGTCCTCCTTCACATGTCTCGTTTACTCAGCTCCTCAAAGTCCTGCACTCCCACTCGATATTTGGGCTTTTTTTCCGACTTATTGCACATCTTTGGGCGGTAGTTTCTAAACGTATCTAAAATGTCCCTTTTTTTCCCCCAGCAGATTAAAATGATAAATAAAAAACAATATACGAGCTTGAAAATAAGTGAGGAATTACATGACGTGAGGAAATAAGTGAGGAATTACATGACGTGAGGAAATAAGTGAGGAATTACATGACGTGAGGAAATAAGTGAGGAATTACATGACGTGAGGAAATAAGTGAGGAATTACATGACGATTTGACAAAAACCTTAATGCTTTTTTATTGAATGAACTAAAAGGCGAACGTTTTAAATGTTTATAGTTCAAGTTAATTTATTTTCTCTTTATAGCTCTCTCTCTCTCTCTCTCTCTCTCTCTTTTTTTGCAAAAAGCTGTACTTGTTTCCTGGATGATGAAATGTAGCTATAAACAGATAAAGGCTACAATCCTTTTTTTTTTTTTTTTAAGGGTATAAGAGGAATAAAGCACTTTGGGACGTTGCTGCTCCGGGTAATAACAATGTGTTTTTATTCCTTTGCCTAGATGATACTTATTCTAATCCAGAACAAACAACTCGAGCCAAATGCACGAGGTGAAATGAGTGTTGGTGAAACAAATGGCTAAATTTTGGAGTCTAGTCAGACGGCTGGAAAGGTTCGAGGACTCTCAGGCCCATAAAACTCTGGGTGGAGTGTCGAGGGAAGGATTCGGGACGGGAAGTGCGAACCATGTGCGCTACAGATGTCGAAGGCTCGGCTGCTGCTTTCGTTAGGAGGTGAAGGTCGCGTTTTGGCGTTAGACACACGGTGGCGAAACCGGATCGGATATAAGCGCTCCCGAGCGACTCCGCAGGGGAGCCATGGTTCCAACTTATTCACGTCTAGACGTGAAGTCTGACCAAATATAATCGAAAGACGGTTGTGCGGTCGAGAAGAAGTTTCCACAAGTTTTCCAAATGACTAAGTGAATTATGTTTATTCAAAAAAATGTCCTAACTGATGACCCCAAAGGGACGGTACACAGTTACATCGGTCCTTCCACAATTCTTAATAAATACAATAGTATTCTACGTTATATCTCTTTACTATGAGTAACATTGAGGAAAAATGTTTTCAAAGCGTCTCCCATCGTGACCGAAGTTCTCCAGGTCTCAAAGAAACGCCGATTTCCGCTCACCCTCGTGCGCTCTGTAATCTCCACTTAACACAAGATTGACCCCGCTCTAGTGTTTTGTTTTCCCTCAGGGTCTTTCCGCTTCCCATCCCGTTCAATTGAGCAACTCGGTACACCAGAGAGACCGTAGACGACGGCGAGTCGGCGTATTTCTCACCCGTCCACATACGTGCGGCGAAAACCACCTTCACATGCTGCTAACCGATTCGTCGACGCCACAGTTTTCACAGCACATCGATGTACCGTTGTTGAGTCTGAATTATTACTTTATCGCCTTCGCATAAGATCCTGCTCGCTCTTCTCGGCCCCGAGGGTCCGTTTATGGCACGTTGATAAGCTGCATCTTATCTAACTCCCTTGGCAAGAAAGTAGTGAAGGAACATAGCCAGGAACATCTGTAGGATTATTCAGATGGACTTCCATTAAACAATGCTGATGCTGGACCCAGAATGTACTGCATGTGTTGGACAGATGAGGAAGAGGAGGTTTGAAGGCTGTATAGATGTACTGAAGGGCTAAAGCAGTGCCGTAGAGGAGAGGGTTAATTCCTAACGCCTGTTAATAGGAAATCAAAAGGCTTTGCATGTAATGTAGGAGACTGACGATTTCAATAACAAATCTTGGCTGCATGTGTATATTATTATAAGGAGCAAGATTTATTTAACATCTTGAATACATTCTCAGAATTCGGCAAAAGCACTCTGGGGACACGGGGAATTCCTCCCAGCGCAAGACGACACTGTAATAACAAATGCGTCGGATCGTGGGCTTTTGTCGAAATTGCCCGGTTGAAGTTTTATTTATGGTTAAACCATGTAATTACACACCAGCACCCAGGCATGTGCACTCTGAAAACACGTCAGCATTTACAAGCAAGACGCTTAATAGTGAAAGCTCTTTCGGTTGATTTGCGACCTGATTTGCTTGTTCGGTGCTCATCCGGTTTCAGGGTTGATCCAGTTTTTTTTATAACGAAAGCGAACTCATTAAAGAACAAAAGCGCAGAGCGACTAATTCAATCCGGTGTATTTTTATAGATTCTAACAATTGATTATTTAATTTTTTTTTATCCCAAAGCAGCTTCTACAGAGGAACCTACAGAGGAACCAGACTCAAAACGAGGAATCGGCGTGGCGCCGAATGTCGCGTGTATCATAGTTCCATCGTTGTTGAGGTTCTCAAATGTGCTCTGATGGACACTTGAACGCAAAACTTGGCACTTCATGCCAATTGCGGGCCTGAGCCACTGTAGTAGATTTTAGATATAAATCACAGCTCCACAGCTTGATGGTTCTCGAGTTGAACACTGTGCAGTAACTTGATGGATCCCGAGGAGACCATTCTCAGCTCATCGAAGAGAACTCATCCATGGGTAAAGCGGGCAGGTCTGGAAAGAAGATGGTACCTCAGGAGACTGAGAGGGAAATGGAGAATGAGTGGGGGTGAGATGGAGAGCAATTAGGGGCTCTGAGAAGATCACCAATGACCCAAGTGCTATGTAATAGAAGTCTGTGCTCTTTAGAGGAATTATTACCACCTTTGTATTTGTTTATGCAATGGCTAATGCGAAATGAGGTGCTTGGCAGGTTATTAGCGGTGTGACCCATGAAGAATTTATGTGTGTGTGTGTGTGTGTGTGTGTGTGTGTGTGTGCGTAGCTGACTCCTGGAGGAAAGGCAGCTCAGGCCGGTGTGGGTGTGGGAGACGAAGTGGTGTCCATTGGGGACTTCACCGCTGAGGAGATGACGCACGTCGAGGCACAAAATCAGATCAGAGCAGCAACCGACTCCCTCGTTCTGACCCTCAGCAGGTACATTCTCACACACACACACACACTTTTCAGACACGTACTTCATACGATTTTGAGTAAACGAATTGCACGACCTCAATTTACATCACCCTCCAAATTTACAGCTTCAACCCTACTATACATTGTGTTTTCTTCTGAAGTTTAAATCCTAATGAACCGATTACACACCTCACTTCAGCTTTATCTGAAATGTCTTGTTGCACTGGCCCGTCGATGTGGAGATGATGATGATGATCTCCTGCCAGATATGTAGGTCATATGAGTAAATTGTTCGGAAAAGCGATCCAAGAGTCTAGCGAGGTTATAATCGTGCGAAACGTGCTCTTTCTGCTCAAAGGCTTCTGCGGTTACGTTATGAGTAATGGGAGCAGACAGGCTTGGCCGGGTTGTATCGCTCACACACACACACACACACACACGGCGTCTTGCTCTGTCTTTATCCTCGAGAGCTCTGTCATTAGGCCGCCGCTGTTGTTTCAACACACACGAATGATGAAAAGCCTGCACAATGGGCCAAGCCGCACACTTCACTTCTTCTCCTTTTTAGGTATGAGAGATAAATGGCCGCTTTGAGACGCGCTCAGTAATGACCATGCAGAATTTCCAGTGAAGACTAGTGTAAGTCGAAAGAGTTGCGGTGAGGTCAGTACGGGTCATGAGTTGGCTTCAAGCCAAGCCTGAATTTTAATTCTTAAATGTGATTGGTCAAGAGTTTGGTTGCTTTTTTTTTTTTTAATAATTATCGCAGTAACACATCTCCACTGTCTCATCATTGGCTTTTTGAAAGGTATAAAAAGATGGACTATGTAGACAAACATATTGGGACACCAGACTAGACTTTTCCCATCTATATGTCCTTCTTCTCCAAACACAACGTTCCAGGCAGATACTTGAAAAGGAGTTGAACTAGGAGACCAAAACCTGTTCCACCTTGACAATGTCCCTGTGCACAAAATCCAGCTCCTTAGGAAAAGCTCATTAATGCTTTTAAGAAGAGACGGTCTTCAAAAACGGGCGCATGGTCCTCGTTTCTCTGCTTTAGGACTGTTTATACTGCTTCTCTCGGTTTATTGGCGTCGTAAGCCCCCGCGCTTTTCCTCCGTCCCAGAGGACGTCGTTGAAGGTGTGAGTCGGGACTCGTCCGTGTGGTTACTCGAGAGTTTGTTTCGTAAGGACGACCTTTTCCGGGTTGAGACCCATCGCACACGCGTGGGTTTTTGTGTCGAGGGTGTTGGGGAAAATCAGGTACTGGTGTAGGTGACCATGAAGAAGCCTGGGGTGCAGGCAGAAGCTTCTCAAATCCTGCTGAATGTCCCACCGAACATGGTTTTTATTTATTTATTTTTTATATGCCTATATGCTCCACTGACCTAGGATTACTCCGCATTGTTATCCCATCCTGTTTCCTGCAGCCGTGCTCACAGGAAGCAATGCGCTGTGACAGGAAATGCAGACTCACCGTGAGGCATTAGGATATTGTTCGTGTTTTTTTTTCATGAAGTTCTGTTCGTTGCTCGTTTTGCCGTGTAAAATTCATCTTAATAATCGCACGGAAAATGAATAATCCGCTGGAAATTCATCACTAGCGCTGTGTTCCTTGGAGTGAAGTCAGTTTGAGGGGGGAAAAAGGTTCAAAGAATGAAAAATGTACCGCCTTTTACTTTTTTGGGGGGTTATTTATACCACCGATGATTCCTTCCGAAGATCTGGCAGGGTCTGCATCAGTGTGGCGCAAATTCCACACCTCCAGAACACTAAATGTTTGGAATACTTTTGTGAGAACCGACTTCACTGCTCACAAGAGGTTTATTCAGAGCCGTAATCGGAGTTAAAGGATACGCCAATAGATATGCATGCATTGTGTGTGTGTGTGTGTGTGTGTGTGTGTTCGTTCATACACTACACCAGCGCTTAATGTCGACTTCCATTGCAGCTCATTTCCATTATTGAAATTGCCTGGGCAAAGTTCATGTCTCTGGGGTTGCCAGGTTTTTCAGTATCACTCTTGGAGAGGGGCGCGATCCTCTTACATCAGCCGAATATAAATTTTTACTAAAACAATAATATGCATTATTGCAATAAAATGCAGGAGTCATTTGAAATAAACAATACATATATATAGCCACATACACCACATGGGCAAAAGTTTATGCACCCCTCAGCATAACATTATGTACTTCTTCTTTTTTTTTTTTTTCCAACATCCCATTCCACATTTAATGCCCTTTTGCTGCTTTAATAACCCCCAGTCTCCTGGAAAGACATTCTACTAGATTTTGGAGTGTGCTTGTTGATATTCGTGAGCTTTCATTCCGCCACAAGGGTGTTAAAGTCGGGTAGGTGAGGTGAGGAGACCTGGCGTGAAGGTGTTGATTAGGGTTGGAGTTCTAGATCAGATCTTCCACGTCAAACTACGTAAAGCATCTCTTCGTCGTTCGCTTCATATGTTGTAGAAAAGGGAGAATGACATTTTAGAGCGTCCAAAGTCCTCTTATACAATTTAGTGTGTCCAGCTTTATGGGAACAGTTTCTTCCCCAATACTTTTGGTCTCTATTGTGTAAATCAGGTATAAAGATTTGTTTCTTCTCCAACTCGACTTATTTCTGTCTTTTCTCCTTTTTTACTTGGTGTGAAAAGTGCCGACGATTTTATGGCTTCCGTAAATGTTAAACGTCGTCTTCTGGAAAGTTTCACCCGATATTTAGGATTATTGGTATATTTTCTAAAAAAAAAAAAAAAAAAAAGGTTGTTTGCATTGGATTACTCTGAGCTTTTGCAGTACAAGTCTCTTTAAATCAGCTGTAACCATGGAGTTGTTAAGCTTTACTATTGCAGTAACCTTTTTTCCTCTCTCTCTCTCTTTCTCTCTCTCTCTCTCTCTCTCTCTCTCTCTCTCTCTCTCTCTCTCTCTCAACAGAGCTGTCCAGTCTGGAGGCGAACAGAAGGTAAACAGCCGTTTCTTCTCAGCGCTCGCTCTCTTCTGCGCCGTCACGTAGCCTCGTATCGACCAAAACATTCGTACACGATTGGAATTTTTCACATAAACACACACACTCGCTCCTTTCCACATTCACATCCAAGGATCGATGTCTTAAGCCTCGTTTGGCATGCTGTGGTTGTACAGAGGCTATTTATTTATTTGTTTATTTTTTTGCTGCACTACACTGCAGGAGTGTGTTTTATTTGCCACGGTTTTTTTTTTTGGGTTGTTGTGACGTTTGGTTTTTGCACTCCGGACAGAATGCACCATCCCAGAAAGACATTTAATTCCCCGATTTGATTTGAAGAAAAAAAAAGGGATATAAGATTCAGTGTAAACTATGGACTAGGTAAATCTTTTTTTTTTTTTGGTGTGGGTGAAACAGTGACACCGTGTGGCCGCGCTAGAGCAGTGCACACTGAAAAACCTCTGGTTTCCTATTTCAGTGCCAGTTTAAAGGTTAAAGCTCGACCTGTTTAAGGTAGCAGAAAACACAGAGGGTGTGAACTGGCTGAGGTCCAACAGAAATATTGCTTAAACAATAGGGTGTGTTCACTCCTGTCTCTCTCTTGCTCATTCAGGCTGAATAATAGGTGATGGCAGATTTCCTTACTTATCACTTCTTTTGATAAGAGTAATAAAGCGCTATAAAATTGAAATGCAACACCTGGACGCCACCTGTTGAAAAAATAAATCATTGGTATCAATCTTGAGCGAGCATCTTCTCTCGAGGGATTCTGGGATCGTCCATTCTGTGTTTGTAAACGTGTGTGTGTTTTGATCTGCATGGTTTTGTGTCTGTTTCACTGTGTGACCCCTCAGGGATCGCTTGCTACCGCACACGCTCAACCAAAGTACAACTTCACGCCCAGCACGACCATAAACAAGATGGCGCGGCCGTTCTGCGCGCCGGGTAGCAACCCCAGCACAGGGCCCCTCATCAAACCGGTGGCGTACGTTCCCAAGGCTAACGCCAGCGCGACTAGTGCCAGCGCGCCGGTGTCAGGCAGCACGCCCCCTTCTCAGAACGGGTAGGTGATCCACAGCTCACAGCGAGGAGACCGGTATAAACCCGTCGCATATGTTCGACTGCACCACAGATTCAAATGGTGATATTGGGTTGATCTGGGTCTTGAAGAACACCCCCCCCCCTCTCTTTCTCTCTCTCTCTCTCTCTCTCTCTCTAGAGAGCCTCAGTCTTTTGTATTTATTTATCGTCGTCATCATCATAAAGCAGCCACACCATCTCATGCAATCCTCACTCTGTTTTCCTCTCCTCTCTTCTTTATCGTCCCCCGTACGCCGACCCGCGCTCGCCCTCGTCTCTCCTCTTTTAAAGGCGGCAAGAGCTCGGATTTTAACGAGTCCCCACTTTTTTTTATTTATTTATTTTTTTTTTTATTGAAACACTCAAAACAACAGATGTTGCTGGTCAAGTGAGCCAGAACAGGAGGCAATGAATTCTTCAGCTTTGGGGAGCAAGTCAAGTGGGGCCACTGGGAGTTGTGGGGACCTTTGTGTGTGTGTGTGTGTGTGTCTGTTTATAGATCACCGCGAAAAATGCGCTGAGTTCACAGAGTGCTTCTGCTGCCTTGGTGCTGAGTTACTCATCACCCGTACATTGGGGGGGGGGGAGAAAGCCGTCCTGACACATCGTCGATCCGAACGGGTTTATACATGAGGTGGCGACGATTTGATAAAAGAACGAAAAGAAGCGATTCTGTCCAGAAATCAAGACTATTCCTTTGGAAAATCAAAAGCAGCCACGTTTACGCGTTCAGCTCGTTTTGTTGAAAAGCTCACCGGGACGGTTTTTTTCCCGCCGTATACGAAGCATCATAATAGCAGTATAACGGCCTCGGGGGTCTATTCGTTCCTTTCCAAACTGTTACCACAAATCCAGAGGCAAACGATCGTATCGGACGTCTCTGGATGCCGTACAGTGACATTTTACCATCACTCGAACTAGGATTCCCAAACCTGTTCCAGCAGGATGATGCCCCCTTGTGTTGAAGTGGAAAATAAACCCACTTTTGGGATGAGCACAAATTTCGATCACGAGTATTCGTGTAAAACAGATAGTAATAAAGGAAGATTCAAAAGAAAGGGGAATATCTTTTCTCATACTAACTACCCCGACGCTACGACGCCTTCCCCCCAGTGTCCCACAGGTTCTTAGACGTTGTGAAAGATCAGATTACAGAGCGTAATAAACGCGATCATCAGATTTGCTTTCTGGCTGCTTTCAGCTTCCCATAACATGCACGTGTTTTACACCGTACACGCCACACGCCGTGACTCGTTTCACATGGCTGCATCATGATTTAGTGTGCGCGCGTGCGATTTCTACAAAAGATATTAATCTCTCTTTTCTATTGCTTTTCTTTATACAGCAGATGGAAGTTATTGACAAGTTAGTATCATTTCTTTTGATCTTTTCCTTCTTTCTGGGCTGATGGACAGACGCGTGTTTCTGTGATCAGCCGTGTTTATTCCATCCTGCTTCATTGTTCTACCTTTTATCTCCTTTTTCAGTAGAGGAGAGGGATTCTATGAAGCTTTGTACCAAGACAAGTAAGTTGAGAGGGGAGGAGGTTGTTGCTTTTGTCAACCAAACGGTGTGTGTTGGTTTGTGTATTGTGGAATTTTTTCTTTTTTTTTTTTATTTTTTCCCTTGGTTTTTTTTTGGGTATTGTCATGTGACCAAATCCTGACAATACAGATCTGAGTGGTATGAATTAGGGGAGTGTGTGTGTGTGTGTGTGTGTGTGTGTGTGTGTGTGTGTCTATCACTCGGTCTGTCTGTCTGTCTTAATGCATGTCTAACAGTCTATCTCTCTATATCTCTAGCCCTCTATCTGTCTGTCTTTCTGTTTCTTTACATGTCTGTTTATTTATTCCGTATTTGCCACGTCTCCGGAAAGTCCTAGTTTTAAACCCGAAAATATTCTAGTTGATGGGAAATTTTCTGTAAATCTCTGTTCCGTCACTAACGACGCTAACGTTACCCTTCAGGTGTTTAACCTGCTCGTAACCTATGACCAGGTCAGGAGGTAAAGTTTTTTGTTGTTGTGTTTTTTACACGTGAAAGCAGCCTAATCTCGAAACATAACAGATCACAGTTCAGGGTCACTGCCTTCTTATTAACCCCAGTTTTATTACAGTGGGTCAGTGGCATGTCATTTAGTCACTCCGATGGGATTCGAGTGCGAATGGTGCACCCTAGTGGAATAAATATTAGAAAGCCGGAAAGCTCTCCGTTCGGCATGAACCAGATTATAGATGAAGATAAAGCGTGTAGCATGTTGTGTGTGTGTGTGTTAGGGCAGTGTGCATCCTCGGACGTTAACACACCTGACTCCTCCACGTAGGTACGGTCTGCGGGCAGAGAACGCCCCGTGCTTTATCCCAAACGATCGCAGTAAGAAGCGTCTGATCGAGGACACGCAGGACTGGCAGCCTCGCACCGGCACCACACAGTCCCGTTCCTTCCGCATCCTCGCCCAGCTTACAGGGACTGACTACAGTAAGACGCTCACAAGCTGAAACAAACCGCACTAATCCTTAGTCCTCAAGACGGACCGATCAGCTGCTGTCACGCAGCATCGCAAATCTCTGGTGAAACGACGTAGGCGTAGATTATCCAGATGTTCCATTGCGTGCATACCCATTTAATGGCCAAAGCTATGCGTACACCTGACCGGCACACCCAGATGTTGTGTAGATTAGAGTGCAGAGCTTTTTCTTTTGTGAAGACTTTGCACACAAATGCCTCTTAGACGATTCTAGGGCTTGTAGTTTGGGGGATGAACCGCATATTGGTGTGATGGTTAAGTGCCAACAAACTACAAGCACAGAATCGTCCAAGAGGCACAAACCTCATACCAGCATGACGATGACTCAGTGCACAAAGCGTGCTCCATGGAGACATGAAGATGAATCGATAGACAATTCTGGACTTTTAGTTCTTTTCAATATAATGCAATTAAACAATCGTTGTGCAAATGTCTATGTACAGAAGCTCCTCGCTAGATTTCTGATCAGTGAGACAGAAGAGAAGTCCAAGAACCATCCAAAAAGAGCTCCAGAAAGACTTGGAGGCAACAGATACATTTTGCTCCACACGTTTGCTTCACGACATCCTCGTGTCTTTTTCTTCATAAGGAGACCCACCTGCTGCCCCTGAAGTCTTTCTGGAGATTTATCTTGCGTGATCTTTGGGACTTGGGCTTTATATCTGATTCATAAATACAAACAGCTGCTTATCGGCGTACTTTATAAACCCCACAGCTCTCGTTTAGTTCCTGAAGGTATCGGAGGACTCGTGCAGAAATCCTGTCGCCATGTTCAGCTAAAGACCTCCACCCGCATGTCGGCGCGAGACTAAAAAGCGTTTGTACAGGTGATCTGATCTGATGTCGGGGGGGATTGAACTGTTTAGGAGAAGAAAGCCACGTCTAATCTCCGCAGCTTTAGGGATCAGACTTGCTGTGTGTTTGATCAGACTTGAATGACTCTGATCTGACCTAGTAAAGCGGAGTTTTTCTTTTTTTCTTTCATGTAACTCGAAAGAAACCTTTGTAGTATCTTTGAATATCTGCTGCAGCTTCACTGTGCCGAACAAAAAGTACACGCGCTCCGCCTCGTAGCAGGAGCTCTCGATTAAGGAAAGACGCCAGAAACGTTATGCCATGAACCCGGACTCTTTTTTTTAAAGTACTTTATCTAGGGGGGGGTTTTCATATAATTGCGACTTCTATTGCCCTTCATATTAATACCTTCCATGAATACCAAACATACAAAGAAAACATCATGATACTGAGAAAAACCCTGAAGTGAGTTCATGGTTTAGAGCGCCAATAGACAAGATGACAAAACTCCGCCTGCTTGTGAGCGCTAATTTGCATATTTAAATATCTTGTATACTCTATGCAATTGTTTTCCACAAACGAATTTGAATATTATGCAATATTTCTATTCATCGTGTGCCTTTTATCGAAAGCCAGTGATAAATAGGACCTGACTAGCGTGTGTGTGTGTGTGTGTCGTGCTTTTCTCAGTGCAGGACCCGGACGATGAGACCATGAAAAGGTCCAGGTAAATACCCGCAGTGGAAACTCGGTGTGGCTCTAATGAAGTGCAGTGGAAATCGCTAACCCGCTCGTTTTCAAACGTCGCGATGAAGGCCGGCGATGTTCTCGCGTGATTTTATAAAGGGTCCACTGCATGGCGTGTGCGCTTGTATTTTCAAGAACATTTGTTCTATTTCCATTTCTTATTGCGTGTGTGGCTGTCTTGTTTTTTCTTCCCTCCTTTCTTTCTCTTTCTTTCTCTTTCTTTCTCTCTCTCTCTCTGTGTGTGTGTGTGTGTGTGTGTGTGTGTGTGTGTGTGTGTGTGCTGGCTGTGGCAGGGAAAAGTTCCTCACGGAGATTCAGAGCCCTCGCTATGCCAGGCTGAGGGATTGGCACCATGACAGGTCCGCCCGCTCCCTCAACGTCAAGTCCTGAACGCCCGGGCGTCACGCCACACCCAGCCCGAGCCTCACGTCATACCAGGGCAACACGGCGTGCCAGTCACAGGCCTACGCTGACCCCGGTGATGCCTGGGATGTTTAGGGAAGATTAAAATGATAAAAAAAAAAACTAACAAAAAAACACAAGAAGTAACGCAACCTCGAGAGTCCTTTAACCCAGCCTGAGTGTGGTCTGCTGTAGAGTTAGCACACGCTCTCTCCCGTGTTCCTACACACGAGTCTTCAGTACAGCTAGTCTGAGGGAATTGTCAGGTACTGGACTGTGTTCACTCGACTGTATAGTGCGTAGTTCCTTCACCTGTTCCTCTTCCATCTGAATTTCTCATACTTCACTTCCTCTTTCTGTCTAGATTAAAAAAAAAAGTTTTGTCTCCTCTGCTTCTTTTCTGAACTCATCAATCATTAAAAACTTGACTTCCTTCCTACTGTGTCCTATTATGATCTTTATTTTTTTGTACATTTCATCTCAAATCTTCCCGTCGTACCGTCTACCTCGCTAACCGTAAGCCTTAACGCTCGTTGTTGAGGGACCGTGCTGCTTAGAGATCTTCGAGTGCCAAAAATAATAACGTTCCTGCGTCTGGATTACGTTTATAGTCCAAAGTGTGTATGAGTATTACTATGTGCCTTTCAGAACAGTCTATTCCACATTGAGTCCCCATTTGCTGTTAAAATAACCTCCTGCTGGGAAGATGTTCCACTAGATTTGGTGGAGATTTGTGTGAGATTTCATTCAGCCACCAGGGTGTTAGTAAGGTCAGGTAGTGATGTAGGTGACGTGAGGAGGTCTGGGGTGCAGTCAGAGTTCACATTCATCTCAAAGGTGTTCAATAGGGTTGAAAGCTCTTTAGCAGGAGATCCTCCAGTCCAACCCATGTACAGTGTATCTTCAGGGTTCTGGCTTTGTGCAGAGGAGGATTGTCATGCTGGAACAGGATCGAGTCTCCCAGGAAGATTTCACTCCGCCCCATCCATAGACGTCTTGTACAATTGTGTGCCAAGATCCCGAGCTGCGTCCTGATTGGCCGGGCGATTAAAAACGCTCTTTGACCGAAGGAACATCAGATCTGTTAGTACTTTTTGGTGGCTTTTGCTGTTTATATTTACATGTTCTCATTGAGACATTAAATACACTCCATGGCCAAAAGTCTTCTCAGACTTTTCCAGCCATTTGGGGTTCTTTCCCGAACTGAGAGCCAAACCTGCTGTTACAGCATGACCTCGTTCCTGTGCACAAAGTCGGCTCTCTATCTGGTTTACATGGTTCTAGAGCTCCGAAACTCAACCCTATTGAACAATGAATTGGAAGTCCGACTGCACCCCAGGCCTCTTCACCTCACCTACATCAGTACCTGACTTCACTAACACCCTTGTGGATGAATGAAATCTGCACAAGCACACTTCAAAATCGAGTGGAAGATCTTCCAAGAAGAGTGGAGGTTGAGTGGAGACTAAATGTGCAACGGGACGTTGAAGGAAAAAAAAAAAAAGCAATAGAATGCCGTATTTGGGATATTATTTAGCTTTGCATGATTTGTATTCTCACAGCAGATTCCTGCACTGTTCAGCAGTGTCTTGGGTATAAAAAGGGATTAATCGAAATTACACTTAGTTTGATGATTGACAAGTACACTAAAGGCTACCCCCCCCCCCCACTCCCCCACCTCTCTTCTCCTGCGAATCTCTGCTCAAGCCTTTTGAAAAGAAACAAGGAGCCGAGTCACGCCCGAGCGGTACCGACCGGTTTGGGTAAGCGCGAGCTGATTAACGGTAATCCATGGAACATTAATCAAGCCTGACTGTAGTGTCCTCAAATACAAGACGGTCTCACACACATATACACACATTCTCGCATTCCCTCACACACGCAAAGAGAAAAAGAAGGAACCCGTGAAGTAAAAGTGATGTATGAGGCTGGCCGTTAAGGGCGAGGATCATTTAGCATTTGGAGGACGGCGTATGAATAATAGCGACGAGATATCAATAATACTTCCACGGGAACTTTTTATAAAATATTTATCTGACCTGAGCTTTCAGCGTGGAGGGTGAAAATCGTAGAGATAAAACAAATGCGGCGTCTGGATTTATATTGGTATCGTTGAAAGTTCGGAACAAACTTTTCTTCATGAGCAGGTTTATGCCGGATTGCAACCATATGAGGGTCCAGGTGGAACATTAACATTTATTCATTTTGTACCGCTGGAGTTTTATCCAAGACGGCAGCTTCATTGTGGTGCCAGACAGTGTTTCCACTATAAAATATTTGTTCATAGCTTATGAGGGAGATTATGGCTTCGTATTGGTGCCATGCCAACCATGGTGGGTGTTGGGATGAGTATTGGGGAAAGATGTTAATCACTAATGACGAGCCGCTGGCAAATGTGGGAAAGAAAAACGCCCCGAGTGTTGATATGAAGAAGTAACCTTGAGAAGAACCAGACTCAAAAAGAAACCCCATCGTCATCACGGTTGTCCCGACTGTCCGTTCATTACAGTTCGATCATTGTTGAGGTGTTGATTCAAACTGCGGCCCTGAGCAATTGTAGCAGACTGTTTATAACAATTACAGTTCTTCATTTGTTCATGGATGGGTCTTCAGGCTGATCATGTGGAACCATCTGCAAAGAGTGCTCTCCAATTGAAGTAATCTCCATCCAGAGGTCGTGTGTGCGAATGAACCGGGCAGAGCTGAAGATTCAGATCTTAGTCAGAAACTTTAATGACTAAAATGTTGCAGCAGACATGATCTAGACATACACGCATTTTACGTTTTCAAGGGCCGTCTAGGGGACGGCATGACCATACCCGTCCACCTTTTTTTAGGAAACCAAGTTGGACTAAAACGCTTCACGGCGTCGCCTCGATTGTCGCGACGAGCCGCGTCTCAAATCGAGGCGTTCCACGTTCAAACTGTAATAACGTGCACACACACGGTTTAAAGCGAGTCTAATTCGTTTATTCCTCGCTGCCGAGATTCTCCAGGAATTTCACGTTAAATCTCAGCAACGCATTCGCAAAATAAGTCGCTTTTCAGCAGGTATGGTTTATTTACAACGCTGCGTTGACTGAGACGGGAAAAAAGGTGTTGCGTTGTGCTTCGAGCTCCAGGGACTCTGAAGAACACGAAAGGTTATATTAGGTACAGAAGAAAGCGTTGCGGTGTGAAGCAGGGAGGCTGGGAGATTCAATTTTAGATGCTGATGCGTCTCAGACAGAGGCGGATGCCTCGATCAAAGGAACGGAAACAAGACGAAGATAAAGTCAGTATCCACATACCTGCGTGCACGTCAAGTTTAAATAGACGCTCGAAACGAAAAGCAGGACGAGAAGTCAACGTACAGAATGAAAACTTTCATAACGAGAAGGGTTTTTCTTTGTTTGTTAAATGAGGGAAGGACAATTGATGCCACCACTAGTCTAGAGAGCTAACTTCTCTTACTGACAGCTAAAATAATACACGGCGAGGACTGTGATCTTGTTCTGGAGGCAGGGATGGTCATTTGGCCCGCTCTTGTTTGTCTATGATAATGTGCTTTAGATATTGACCACGTGTCAAGTCAGACTTTTTTCATTTTTGACCTTTTATTACTAGGTCAAAAGTTAATCCATGACGCTCCACTCAATCCGTTCCTTAATTCCGCGCCCAAGCCACGCATCGCGTCGCGAGCAGGCGGGAAAGAGGCCATGCTGGCGAAGCTGCAAAATGGTGCCAGGCACTGCTGTGTAAAGCCGCTCCTCTGTGACCAAACTGCAGACGAGTTTTCAGAAGGACAGACGAGCCTTCACCATCTGCTTGTCCTTAAGCGAGCTCGGACGTGTGCGTCAGAGAGAAACCCCTGCCGCTCCTACTCCTGACGAAACCCCTGGCTCGCTCGAGAGGAGAGAGAAGCAACCTCAGCCTCGTACAGCACCTGCGGGACGCCCTGGATCGCAATTTCAGCAGACGAAGAGCCTTCCAATGGCCAGAAGTTTCATTAGGAACCGTGCAGGAAAACGCACACAAGTGCGCGGTCGGATACTTATCGGACCTGTGCGGCGGCGGCCCGACGGATGGCTGGCTCTTATACTTAGTTGTTTATGTTGACGTGTATCCTTGTCATTAGGAACATTTATGTAACGAAAGCCAGAAATTCGATATGACTGTAATGTAAGGCCGCTCAGGTCAGTAGAATATGCGAGCTTATGTACCGTGGGGGAACATCATTAACCTCCGAGCTCGTTCTCTGGGACTCTAGACCAGGCCGCTGTGTGTTCATTATGAAATGATTAAACCTGCAGGATGTTTGGGCCAGACCTGATATTGGCCTGTAACATTTCTTTATTGGTTTGGAGCGACGTGCTGGTTTCCTGCCAATCCCGATTCTGAAGATCCTTGTTTTCTCTCTCCACAGCCACGGAGTGACTCCGTGCCCCAGCAAACCTGCTTCAAAGCCCGAAGGAGCTCGAGGTAAAGCAAAAAAAAAAAAAAACTCCCCCATAATCACACATTACAGTGATTTTCCCATCACATCCTCTTCTTTCAAATCATGTCTGTCCTTGACTATCATTCTACCATTTCGCCATTCAATACACTTTCTAAAATAAAATAGCCGACCCTTGAAAATGTTCAGTTTCTGAAAGGAGGTTGTACAAAGCCTGAACGGAGCGCCGTCCTTCTTCAAAGACAAAGAAATCACAGATGAAAGCTTGCACCAAATTGATTTGCCACGATTCCTGAGAATACTATAATATAAAAGTGTCTTAATTGAATAGGAGGTCATTAGCATGAGCCTCTTTCTGTTTGTCGCCCCACCGTGCAGCTCCGGCTGCTAGATCTTCTGGACCGTCGAGCCGCCCTCCCTGGGTGACGGACTCGAATTTCGCGGAACGCTACCGCCCGGATAAGACGAGCACGGTGGTGACGCAGCACCAGCAACCGGCGCAGCCGACGCCCGAGCAGAGCCGCAGCTCCATCCTCCAGGCCGCTCAGCAGAACCCGGAACCTGACTCGGGGCGCACGCCTCTCTGCACCGCATGCAACAAGATCATCAGGTACCCCCGCGAGCCTCGGGTCACACCACCTGACTTTTGTGTGGTAAACTTAAAATAGAGACAGAGTCGATATGTAGTTGATCAGGCGAAAAGGTAAAAGGTCAAATCGCGTTTTACACCTTTAAGAGTTTGTAGCAGTTTCGTGGATTCCCTGAGGGGCCCATTGACCGTAAAAAGGAAACGTGTGTGTGTTTCAGAGGTCGCTACGTGGTGGCTCTGGGCCGCTCCTGGCACCCGGAGGAGTTCACGTGCTGTCAGTGCCGGGCCGTGCTCGACGAAGGCGGCTTCTTTGAGGAAAAAGGCTCGGTCTATTGCACCAAATGCTACGACAACCGTTACGCCCCCAACTGCGCCAAGTGCAAGAAAACGATTGCGGGGGTGAGCGAGTTTGTGTTTCTTTATCTCTTTATTTAAATTTATAAAACCTACCATTTATATCCTCAATGGTTCAAATAGGGGCAAGCAGGAGGTTTTTGTACTTTCTTTTTTTTTTTTTTCATTTTGGTTTATCGATTTTCCTGCATGAATGTGAGCGAGAAAAGCGATGGACCTGCGAACATATTTTTATCCCCCTCTCTTTCTCTCTCTCTCTCTCTCACCAGGAGATCATGCATGCCCTGAAGATGACCTACCACGTTCAGTGCTTCGTGTGCGCCGCCTGCAAGAGGCCCATCAGAAACCAGGCCTTCTATATGGAAGAGGGCGAGCCTTACTGCGAGAGAGGTGAGAGCCTAGAGACCGTCCCTGCAGAGCCCTGGCCTTTTGAATCGCTCGCACTCTGCTGCTCGGATGTGTGCATTAAAGCTCCAGTGAACATCGGACCGCCCCACTGAACATCGGACCGCACTCGGATTCTCCGGGGCGAACGATTGATCGCTTTGAGCTTTTTGCTAGTTTAATAAAATCTATTCTTTTTTTTTTTTTTTTAATTGAATAGTTTTTTTCCGACCTTTTTAATCTTTTCTTGTGCTTCCTGTTTATCCGTGTGTGCTTTTAGAATTTTTGTGCGGATCCAGCTTTCGGTCCTATCTAACACGGCCAGAAATACGCGTGCGAGGGTTATTATTATTATGGAAACGAAGCGTCCGGTCAGTGCATCTGTGGGGTTTTTTTTTTTTCCCGGCTCAAGTGTTCCTGTGTCAGCATTCGGTTAGAAACCAGGATTTGAGTGTTGATCAAATAGCTGCAGTCTCAGCATGTGAGGAAAAAAGCTCCGGCGTTCCGTAAGCCGGAGACTTTAAACCACTAACTGTAATGGAAAATCAGGGAAAGTGCATTCAAGCATCTGGAGCTGTTTGTGTTTAAGCCTCTGGGGCAATAAGCGAGGACGTGGAGAATCAGTCCCTCCAGTGTTTTGCGATTTTGTGATTCGGGACACAACGCGAAATCGCGAAATGCCCGGCGTTTTTTTCCGACTTTGCATAATTCGCGTGATCGATCGAACCCTCAGATCAGAGCTCTGTAGGAGCAAGATCTTTCTCTCCAAAGCATGTAAACCAGATCTTCAAGGAGCTCACTTTGTGCACAGGGGAATCACCATGCTGGAGCAGGTTTTGGGTTTCCAAGTTTAAGTGAATGCAACATTTTATTATAGCGCCATCTAAAGACGTCCTGTACAATTGAGTCCCTCCAGCTTTGTGGTAACAGTTTGGAAAAGAACCACATATAGCAGGTCAGGTGACCCAATACGTGCACAATATTTCCAATCTAACATCCAAATCCAAAAGGAAGTCAAATGGAATTTTCAAGTCTTTTCCTAGGAGGAAATGTCCACATTTTTGCAAATGATAAATAATTTGAGCAACATATTCAGAGCTCTCGGACGGTCTTAGTAGAAAGTGGGTGAGGCAGAAAGGGGCGTGAGAAGCGCAGGACATGTGGGATTCCCGTTTCCTGTCACTCTTTTGTTGCTTTTGAAAAGCACCTTGTGATCCATATAAACTTTTTGGAGTGTAGCCACTGACTTATTTTATATCCTGGTTGTTCCAGAGTCCCACAAACTCAAATAACTCCAAAAAAAATTAGATTGCGAGACACTATCTCTCTATCTCTCTCTCTCTCTCTCTCTCTCTCTCTCTCTCTCTCTCTCTCTCTCCCTCTCTCACACTCACACACACACACACACACACAGTTAAATTTTCAATATTTGACATTTTGAGCCGAAAACATTTTAAATATTGTTTTATTTGTTCATCGTTTTCAAAACAAAATGTGAACGAGAGCAAAGTACATGGACAACAATAATAAACACTTTTGTGTGTGTGTGTGTGTGTGTGTGTGTGACCCTTGTACAAGTAACGTCATACATAATACTGAAAACATAATAATGTGATAGTGTTAATTATAAAGGCAGAAAAAAACGCAAATTATCTGGAAAATTACCAGCAGAAAATTGGTGCAATATAATAATATAATGTGGCAGGTTTGATAAGGTTTTGTGAGTCAAATGAAACCCCCCCCCCCCCCCCCCTTGACTCAACTCTTGCTTCTTGTATGCTAATCAACTAATGAGGTTTTGTTTGTTTCCCCCACAGACTATGAAAAGATGTTTGGTACTAAATGTCACGGCTGTGACTTTAAGATCGATGCGGGCGACCGCTTCCTGGAAGCTTTAGGCTACAGCTGGCACGACACGTGCTTCGTCTGTGCGGTAAGTCTTTTTGATTCATTCGCTGCTTGTAGCCTCGTCTACAGGCTGCCCATCCCTCACAATACCTCTCTTCACCGCCTCGAGACCCCAGCCACCTTTTTTTTTTTTTTTTTCCCCCCGCTCGTGCCCGTGTTTGTCGGCTGAACAGACTCTAATGGAATAAACGGCGTCTCCCTCCACTACCGCCCCTTTTGCCCTCCCATTCTGAAATTGATTAGAATTCCCATTCACTCACACTCCACTTTTCTCTTCTCTTTCTCTTCTCTATCTGTACAGCTTTGCCACGTCAACCTGGAGGGCAAGACGTTCTACTCGAAGAAGGATAAGCCTTTGTGTAAAGGTCACGCCTTCTCTCCACTCTAAGGAGCCGAGATCCAGCGCTCCAGAGGAATCGAGGCAGGACAGACCGACACACAACACCGAGAGAATCCTGTAGCAAAGGGGTTTTTAAAATCCGCTCAAAATCTGTGTGTAGTCAAGAAGCCAATTTTTTAATACTAAGAGTTAAAAAAAATAAATAAATAAGTCTGCTGAGAGAAAACCCCAGCGATCTCGATCTTGTTGTATTTAAACGAATAAATAGTATGAAATGATGTTCATGGGTTTTCTCTCGACAGATAGAATCGGGTCAGTTCACTCCAGGAATGTCAGCCATTTTTTTTTGTCCTTCACAGAAGAAATAAAATAAAATTAGCATAGCCACTACGTTAGCATTTCATCCCGGTCAGTATTTATTTGGGGGGGGAAAGGCAATTTGAAAAAATCTAGAGATTAACAGCATTTCAGGATTCTTACTGATAATGATGTTGGATGTAGATGTAAATTCCAGGCAGTAATAATGCACCATAATAGTTTTTGTCACTGTGGGCTTCTAAATGCATGCCTTCCTCTTTTCTCTCTCCCTCTCCCTCTCTCTCTCTCTCTCTCTCTCTCTCTCTCACTTAGATTGCACCCCCTTTTGTAGCATACATAATATGCACAAAAGTATTGGGACACCTGACTTTTCCAGCCATGTAGTTCTTCCCCAAACCCAACATCAGTACCCTATTTTACTAACACCCTTGTGGCTGAATCTCCACACACACACTCCAAAATCTAGTAGAAGAAGAGTGGAGGTTATTATAAGAGCAATTGTGGGTCTAAACATGGAGTGGGATGTTCGACAGGAACATAGCAATCTTACAATCAGGTGTCCACAAACTTTTGTCCATATGATGCACCTGGGCGCTCTCGAGTCCTGGTTTCGAAACCTCGGCTCAGGGTCAGCGTAGCACCGTACGTCCCCAGACGACCCGCCGCTCCTCCGTCCCCGTGTGCTGCGGTACTTAAAGTAATGGCAGACCCGCCTCGGAAGAAAAATGAGCCTCTGGCAGCCGAGCAGCACTGCATTAGCGCTGATTGCGAGAGGTTCGCATTGACCCGAAGCGACGATCTTTTACGTGCTTCCCATACCGAGCACACCGCGAGTGTCTGCTCTAATCCGACAGGTACCTCTAATTAACAAAAGGCTTAGGGCCTGCGTGAGCCGAGCTCAATTTCTGAGGAATGAATAAAAAAAAAAAAGATCAGGGAAAAACGGATGGACGCGCTATCGCCTCTTATCAAAGAGCGCACGGTGCCGCCGTGATCAGACGCCGTGGTTTTTCACCTTTATTTTATAACTCTGGCATCTGACCTCCTGTTGATGGAGCCTGATCCTGCTTCAGTGGGCAGCGTAGTCATTAGCAGCAGTGTGTCTAAGTCCTGCAGGCCTCCCCTCGGCTCTAAAACCCCATTCCACTAATTACAAGGTCGTTAAGGGAAAACCTGCGGCGTTTTTCAACTTAATCCGCAGCGTATGTGGGACCGTGACGGGCTCGGTTTCTCGCGCGGTTATTAAACAACATCCATACGTCAAGAATGACAACCGTTACACTCTAATAATAAAGATCCTTCGGAGGAGGAGCGTCTCAGGCGTTGTGTCCGCCCGAGTCCGATTGCAAACCGAACTAATTAGACCTGTGTCTGTCCAAATCCGGAACGATCTTTACCTCAGTGTTCTAGACTGAATTGCGGCTTTACAACAAGCGTTGCGTGTGAGATTTCAAAGGGGAGAGCATTTCCAGAATATCTTGATTTTTACCATAAAGCTGTATCCAGATCTTTATCCATTTACAGGGCAGGTGAAGATCCTCTGCTTTTGTTCTCATCAGGAAGGATTTGAACCACTGTGGCATTCTCAGTCTCTGTTCTCTAACACTTTCACTAATCATTCAGGTAATTACAAGCTAACGTGTGTGTGTGTGTGTGTGTGTGTGTGTGTGTGTGTGTGTGTGTGTTTGTGTTTGAACAAGAGAGAGAGAGAGCACTGCTGCTTCAGAACATTGTAGTCCAACTCCTTCATCGTCTAGGTTTTTTTTTTTTTTTCTTTTTTTTTTTGGGGGAAGGTGGAAGTATTAATATCCAGAATCCTGTCGTCGTCCCTCCTGCGCGCTACCCGTTCTTCTCCACCTTGTGTACTGAAAGTATTTGATGTATTAAGTGCCTCTTTAATAGCTTTGCACCTCCAGATATTATCACGACACGTTTTTATATATATTGAAAATGGAAAACTGCTGTATCCTTTTCTTATTTTTTTTTCTTTTCTTATTTTTTTTTCTTCACATTACAAATGTTACCATGAAAGTCGTCCGTAGTTATACGTTTAATGGTAAGAAAAAAAAAGGGGAGGGGGGGGTCATGTTTATTTGTATGTTAATAAAAAAAAAAAAAAAAAACCTCCATTCTATTAAATGAAGACTCAACTCTTTTTTTTTTTTTTTTTAACAATATATAATTTATTTACATACATTTCAGGTTGAATTACTATACATTACCTTTCTGAAATTTTCATAGATATATATATATACATAAGGCCAAGTAAATACTTGAAAGCACTTAGAAACGAATTTCCAAAATTCTACCCACAAATCCAGATCATTGTCCAAAAGTCGAGAAAGCCCCCCTCGGTCATGGGGGGGGGGAGGCAGGTGGGAGGGACTTCCTGTTAGCACAAAGTCATCGAACGACAATTTACATTGACGAAAGAGGGAGAGAGCGAGGGAAAGGGGGTAGAAAGAGGGAGGGAGAGGGCAAGGAGGGGGATAATAACAACAACAAAAAAAAAGATACAAAAAAATCCCTTTAAAATATGGTTTAAAAAAAGAATTGTACAATTGCATAAGCGCTGTGGCGTGTTAAATACAGCATTCTGACTCGCAGAAAGGCAAGAACATTAAGAATGAAGAAAATCCAAGAACATTCACAGATACACACGTCTACTGTTTATCTTTTCTTCTCTTTTTTTTTTTTCTTTTTTTTCGGAAATGAAAAAAGCAGGAGGGAAAAAAAATGAACAGTACACTCACACACACTCTTTTATACAGAACAGCTATCAGTGAGTTCGACTCAATGTACAATCGTGTGTGTGTGGGGGGGGGATCGCAAGATCGGCTTCGACGTGACGTCTGGAGTTGGCTTTTATTTGTTTATTTTTATTTATTTATTTGGCAAAAAAAAGTGCCTTTTTTGATTGGATTTTTTTTCATTTTACTGTTTGTGTAATGTGTAAAAAAAAAGAAAAAAAATAAGACAACAAATAAAAAACGATAGCGTTCAAAACACACATTATGACGGGACACACTGAGAAAAATGTAGAAAGTAAATTTTTTGCTTTTTTTTATTAATATTATTATTATTATTTTTATTATTTTTTTTCATTTTTTTTTAATACTTAAAAAAAAAACAAAACAAAAAAAAAAACATCCGTTTCACAAACAATTTCAGGACAAAAAAAAAAACCTTGTGCAAAACGTAACGCTGTAACCGATGAACGATGCACCAAACACTTCACAGGTCTTAGACAAAATGTAACACCTTTTTTTTCATTCATTTTTTCTTTTTTTGGCTTCGTATTAAAATATCATTTCCGTTTTTTCCCTAAGTGCTTGATGACGAACAGTTCGGACGAATCGTGTTCCCGGGTGAAACGTTGCTTAAAAAAAAAAAAGAAAGAAAGAAAGAAAGAAAGAAAGAAAGAAAGAAAGAAAATGGAAACGTCGCACAGTTTAAAATGTACATCGATCTGATTCGGACGAGGTTTCCTACAGACGTGAAATGTTCGGACGACGTTCTAAAAGGAAAGCGACTCGTCTCGAAATGGCTCATAAACTTTGGTTAGCGACTTCCAGAGATGTGTCGCGTGTAGCGTCGGCATCGGAACTGGAATAGAAAAAGATTTGCGTATTTATATACAAACGACGCGAGAGAAAAGAAAAGCTTGGGAACCGGTTTGGAAAGCGTGAGGTTTCTGGTCACCGCATTATACGCTTTTACGGACAAAAGTATTTGGACACTTGACTCTTCCAGTCTGGACGTAGGTTTTTCCTCAAACCGGTACCAAAACGTTGGAGACGAACAATTGAGCACAAAACTTTCCCTTCACTCGAACTAGTTCCAGCATGATAATGCCTCTGTGCACAAAGCCAGCTCCATGCTTTATATGCTTTGGAGTAGAAGATCACCTGCTATAGAGCTCTATAACCCTATCAAACACCTTTGAGATGCATGTGAACTCTGACTGCACCCCAGACCTCCTCACCTACATCACTACCGGACTTTACTAACAGCGTTATGGCTCGATGAACTCTCTCTCAAATCTCCACAAAATCTAGAGGAACATCTTCCCAGAAAAGTGGAGATATTCGAGAGTAAATGGGGATTAAATGTAAAATGAGATCTTTTATACCAGTCTAATAGCCAGGTGTCTACTTTTGTCTATAGAGTGTATCATGCTGAATTCCGAGTACCATGAAGTATTCAGGTTAAAGGAGCAGTTTGGGGAGGAAACTGTATTCCAGATTCGAGTGTAGCCGATCGCACGACAATTGCATACGAACAAAATAACCTTGTGTCTGTCGCAGTGGTTACGGCACAGGTAAAAAAAAAAACAAAAAAAAAAACACTCAGTCGATGTGTTACGTAACGCGATCTTTTTTTTTCTCGGTCCACAAACTGCTCTTTTAATGTCCACGT
The DNA here is from genome assembly GCF_946808225.1 of Silurus aristotelis. Classification (NCBI taxonomy): domain Eukaryota; kingdom Metazoa; phylum Chordata; class Actinopteri; order Siluriformes; family Siluridae; genus Silurus; species Silurus aristotelis. The sequence goes on from NC_139590.1 coordinate 22,177,871, forward strand.
TGCATTCGAGCGTTCTGATTGGACGAATGTGAATGTGGGGACCAGTCGCGTCCTCAAGGCTGATTTCACACTCACAGGCCGCCAGAATGCATGTTTTTTTTTTTTTTTTTTTTTTTTTTTTTTTTGGGGGGGTGGGGGAAACTAACAAACGTGGAGGGCAGAGTGCTGCGTAAAAAAAAGACTCGCCTCGAACGCATTTCAACGTCGGATGTTGCGATGTGACTAAACGGAACAGCTCGTGTGTACAAAACGTCTTTCGATTTCCGTAACGCGATCGAAATCAATAACGACTCGAGCTAGCACTGCTAACGCGATCTTCATCTCGAACGGCGAGCGCGAAAGCGGGCCGAGTAGACAACTTCGTTACTACGTTAGTCGTTCAATCACGTGACGGACGTTTACGACGTTTCTTTGTTTTGTTTATGCTACACAGCACGAGCTTCCCAGTGGCTCTGGAACAAAAATACGATTAACATTCGATTGGATTGAATTCATAAAATAAATATATATTTTTTTAAATATATATATAAAAAAAAAAAAAAACGCATAGTATTGCATTTTCTAGTAAATTCCCTTCCTTTTACAGCGTGCTCTATAAAAAAATGATCAAATTCGATGTCGTTTTATTGAAAAAAAAATTTTTTTTTTCTTTTCTTTTTTTTCTTCTTCTTTTAGATTTCAGAACAAAAAAAAAAAAATCCCTGAATTTTTTTATTTTTTTAACGTCATTTTGAAATTTCCGTTTCGGCTACGTCTTGTAAAAGATCCTGCATATGTTTTTATTTCCTCACACGCTTTTATTATTCGATCTGCAATATTGAGTCTCGATTCGTTTGGGAAAATTTATGGCTTTGGGAAAAAGCAGAGGGTCAAAAAGACAAAAGAAAAACAGACGACTTGCACGCAAAGATACACTTTGACTTGTCTCGGCTTTGCGTTATTATTATTGTTATAATAATAAATACGCTGTATGGACAAAAGTATTGGGACACCTGACTTTCCAGCCTGATGTGGTTCTTTCTCAAACTTCCCACAAAATTGGAGGCACACAATTTTATCGGTCGTCTTTGGATTCGGTACTAAGAAATTTTCCCATTTCTTGAACTACGAGCCCCAAACGTGTTCTGACTTTACTAACACGCTTGTGTCTGGATCAGCAGAATCTCCACGAAGTAGTGGAACATCTTCCCAAAAGAATGGAGGTTCTTTTAACATCAAATGGGGACTAAATGTGGAATGGGAATGTTTTAAAATCCCCAGTCTTATGCTCAGGTTTCCACAACTTTTGTCCATATAGTGTGTGTGTGTGTGTGTGTGTGTGTGTGTGTGTGTGTGTGTGTGTGTGTGTGTGTGTGTGTGTGTGTATATATTTGTTTAAGCGACACGCTGGTGGTCGTGTTAAATCAGAATTCGACTTTAACCATTTCATCAGGTTCAAAAAGGGACATTTTCTTAAAAACCTTCAATAAAGAAACTGTACTTCCCGAGCGTGGCATCGTGAAACTTTTTTGTTCTTTTTCTTTCCCTTTGTTCTGTTTTTGAGTTTCGGCCATTGCTAAACGCCACACGTTCGCGACAACACGCGCCGCTTAAAACTCTCACGGCTGCACAGACGAAAATCGTTTCGTCGGATTTCTTCGAGGAAGGAATCCTACAGGGGTGGACAAAATCGTACATCTGCTAGCAAAGCTGATGCTTCGGTTGCCTGGAAACTGGAGGGTAAAAAAGCCGTAGCTAACGTATCATGTAAGTGCCAGTCGGCTTGTCGGTGGAACGTGAAGCTTTCGGATTCGAGAACTGGTGTTGACTTTCTCTCGATCTGCAAATCTTCTAAACCGAATATCGATAAGGTGTGTTTTATTGAACAATTTGTTCTGTCCTGGTTTTCTGTCCTAACATTACGTTGTCCTAATACATTTTCTCCGATTCTGTTTTATTTCCAGTTTGTAAAAAAAAAAAAAGGACATAAAAAAACTGGCTAAAAGTTATGATGGATTAAAAAACCGTGGTTCGAGACGGAGCCGGAACAACAACACTGGTGTAAGTGTTCTATACATGGTTGCTGGGTGTCGTGTGTATGTCTTTTGCATGTGTGTGTTTGGTGTATTTATAGTCACAGCGCACCAAAGCGGTGGCTAAACCCTGTTAGATTAGTCCTGCCTATGTTAGACCTCCCAGCAGTGTGTGTGTGTGTGTGTGTGTGTGTGTGTGTGTGTGTGTGTATAGATGTTAGCACTCCCCGTCGGACACCAGGAATATCATGGCCTCCTGTTTGCCGATCTCAGCCATGATGGCGGCGAGTTGGTTCAGGTTGCCGCTGTGGAAGTGCTGAGCTTCCCAAAGGTCCAGGATGGTAGACGTCGGACTCGCTTTGGAGGCGAAGAAGCTCACGTGTCTGCAGGAAGACAGAAGCAAGTGATGAGATTTGCGCAGTAGGAAAACGTTTAACACCGTGATGCGAACGGAAGTTGTTTCGTCTACGGAGGGGGTTTAAACCCAAGCTCTGCATCCCCCCACGTAGTCACCGCAGGGCTGCTGTATGGGAACGCCTTTCATTTCAGCGCCGAGCAAAATACAAATCACATATATTCATTTCTGAGATAAGTGCAAAAGTTTGTGCCACCTGAGGACAATCCTGAGGACGCGACGTAGCAGAGCCGAAAGTCCCGTGCGTGGAGCTGAACCTCCTCTCGTATTCCTCCTATAACTGCAAAACCCATTTATCCAGCTGAAACCCACTGCTCTTAGCATGATACCCTGATAGAAGGATCTGAACCAGGTCACCTCAGTCCTGCTGTACGCAACAGCCGTCCATTTCCTATTCGGTAAGATTTTGCCCCCTTGCAACCCAGTATAGTGAAAGACCCTCGATCATGAGGATGCCACAAAGCAGTAACAAGAGTCCATCTGATTCCTCCAATATTTTAAACTCATTCAACCGGAACCACACCAAATTTGCCTCAGCGGTCCTGTTAGGAGGTTCTGGACCAGGTCCGATTTCACTCCTTGGACCACATGCTCAAAAAAAAAAAAAAAAACGTACGCGTGTCCCGGCGAACAAACCCAAACAAATTTGTTTAGCGACGTGTAATTTGATCCGATTTCTTTCGGAAATGAATCTCACAGGGGGGGACGAATCATACATCCGTTAGCAAGCTGATGCTTCAGTTGCCTGGAAACCGACTAGGAATCGGTAGCTGAAATACACGCTCAATACACGCCGCTTCTAAGTTCTTATGCAGGTCTGAGGTGCCCTAGTAGGAAGGTCTGGACCAGGTCCAACTCCAATGTCCCCCCATCATTAGGGATAACTTTACACTCCTGTCAGTCAGTCAGAACCGCTTCACGAGTCTCCGAGGACGCATGTGCTAGCCTTTCTCCTGCTCTGTGAATAGCAAGCAGGAAACTAGTCTGGAGAAATATCGAAAAAAAAAAAGAACCAGAGAGAAGGTGATGGGGTTGATCAAGTAAAGAAGCAGATGTCTTCTATTCATTTCTGCTATTTTCTTTTATTCCTGTTAACTCTGCTGGATTTCCAGATATTTATTCCATGTGATTAGTGGGTAAGAAAAAAGTCTTATTGCTAAACAATAACATTCCTACGTCCGCCTAAATGTCCTGAGGGTACGTATACATTTACACTCCTCCATATGAGTGCACTCGAGAGTGTATAAAAAAAGAAAGACTGAGAGAAAGCAGTTAACGTCAGCTTTCTTTTTTTCTTTCGGGTAAACCCGATTTGATTTCGCCTCGTTGCTCTGAAATGATCCGAGCCTGTTTTTTTTTTTCCCGTTTACGTGGAAACTGCACATAAACTCGAAATGAAAAGCAAACGACGTGAGTAACAGGTTTTATGCCTGGCTGAGGCGGAGTAGTCGGTGTTTGCGTAATAAATTGCCTCAAGCACGGAGCGTGTACATCGGCGTAGAAACCGGCGAGAAGAGGCAGACGAAGAAAAGAAATAGTAAACATGTCATGTCTCACACCTGTGCGCGCTCTGAAATTCAGCCGATTGGATACCGACCGATTTGCGACTTGCGTTTCCTGATTTATCGAGCTGGTGGTGTGTTGAGCGTTCACGCAAAAGCGAACAAACAAATAAACGCATTCGTTAAAAACAATTAGAGCAGAAAAAAAAATCTTAAATAATAAACATCAGAATTTGGTTATATATGTGTGTGTGTATAATATAGATTATCTTATATGTGTGCCTCAATTACTGTCTACTCCAGTAATACTTGATGAGGTTGCAGAATACATGACGAGGGATCTGAGACCTTTACTCCATACAGAACCTGTTTAGATCCTTTCAATTCCATGTTCCATGCTGGTGGACTCTCCAGTTCACACCACAGTTTTTTTTTTTTTTTTTTCGGGGGGGTTGTTTATACGTAATGAAATTTCCCAATATTAATTGGCGGATTTTGATAGCCTTAGGAAAGGGCGGGTCAGGGCCTGTACATATGCGAGCCGTGAGCTGAGATGGCAGAGATGATTGATGGAGTAGTCACCTTATGCTCTTAGGAGGCAGAAGGTATCCAGACAGTGGTACAATTTTTTTATTTATTAATTTTATTTCTGTGTTCCAATAATAAAAGGCGTGTTTTCTTAAAACTTTTTTGTCAGATTTAAAATTTTTGGAACACCAGAACATTAGATTCCTATGTGCTTTTGGAACATCTGCTTCCATATCTACTCCCCATTAGTGTAGTAGTGATTTAGGTGAGGTGAAGGACGCCATGGGTGCTGTCAGCGTTCACATTCAAGATCATCCAGTCCAACCCATGTGAAGCAGATCTTCATGCTTTAACAGGTTTTGGGTCTCCTAGTTCAAGTTAAGTGAACATTACAGGATCCAGTTACAGGATATTACATTGCGATACACTTATGTGCCTCCGGCTGTGGGGAAGAACCACACATGGCTGGAAAAAGTCCAGTGTCCCAATACTTTTGGTCCATAGTGTATTCCATATGGTTCAGAATAGTTTTCTCCTGTTGCACCTCATCCATTCTGTGAACGGTATACGGAGCAAATCGGCGTGTTTTCGCGAAAGCTTTTTCGAACGGCGGCGTGAATGCTGACATTTTTTCAAATATCGATTTTGCTAAACACTCGTTAAAAATGTACACGAGACCTCAGAGCGAACGAAAAAACATAACGAAGCGACTGAAAGCGTCTCTGTAGTCGTGCGTGTGTTCGCACGTGTCGCCTCTTCGCTCCTCGTCCCACATTCCGAATAATTGCTGGTTCCGATGAATAGTTTAGCGCGAGCCGCAACGTTTTGTTGCCTTGCTGATATTCAGGTAGCCGTGACCTTTTCCTATCGATCGTCCGGAACCTTTCGGATCAAAGCCGATCGATAACAACAAAGCCGAAGCTCTTGTTGGTCCATCCTGAAGGGAAACAC